>NC_137940.1:12415344-12780344 GCF_963969265.1 Rhamphochromis sp. 'chilingali' | reverse complement strand
TACAGTGGGGCAAAAAAGTATTTAGTCAGCCACCGATTGTGCAAGTTCCCCCACCTAAAATGATGACAGAGGTCAGTAATTTGCACCAGAGGTACACTTCAACTGTGAGAGACAGAATGTGAAAAAAAAAATCCATGAATTCACATGGTAGGATTTGTAAAGAATTTATTTGTAAATCAGGGTGGAAAATAAGTATTTGGTCAATAACAAAAATACAACTCAATACTTTGTAACATAACCTTTGTTGGCAATAACAGAGGTCAAACGTTTACTATAGGTCTTTACCAGGTTTGCACACACAGTAGCTGGTATTTTGGCCCATTCCTCCATGCAGATCTTCTCGAGAGCAGTGATGTTTTGGGGCTGTCGCCGAGCAACACGGACTTTCAACTCCCGCCACAGATTTTCTATGGGGTTGAGGTCTGGAGACTGGCTAGGCCACTCCAGGACTTTCAAATGCTTCTTACGGAGCCACTCCTTTGTTGCCCGGGCGGTGTGTTTTGGATCATTGTCATGTTGGAAGACCCAGCCTCGTTTCATCTTCAAAGTTCTCACTGATGGAAGGAGGTTTTGGCTCAAAATCTCACGATACATGGCCCCATTCATTCTGTCCTTAACACGGATCAGTCGTCCTGTCCCCTTGGCAGAAAAACAGCCCCATAGCATGATGTTTCCACCCCCTTGCTTCACAGTAGGTATGGTGTTCTTGGGATGCAACTCAGTATTCTTCTTCCTCCAAACACGGCGAGTTGAGTTTATACCAAAAAGTTCTACTTTGGTTTCATCTGACCACATGACATTCTCCCAATCCTCTGCTGTATCATCCATGTGCTCTCTGGCAAACTTCAGACGGGCCTGGACATGCACTGGCTTCAGCAGCGGAACACGTCTGGCACTGCGGGATTTGATTCCCTGCCGTTGTAGTGTGTTACTGATGGTGACCTTTGTTACTTTGGTCCCAGCTCTTTGCAGGTCAATCTCCCAGGTCCCCCCGTGTGGTTCTGGGATCTTTGCTCACCGTTCTCATGATCATTTTGACCCCACTGGATGAGATCTTGCGTGGAGCCCCAGATCGAGGGAGATTATCAGTGGTCTTGTATGTCTTCCATTTTCTGATGATTGCTCCCACAGTTGATTTTTTCACACCAAGCTGCTTGCCTATTGTAGATTCACTCTTCCCAGTCTGGTGCAGGTCTACAATACTTTTCCTGGTGTCCTTTGAAAGCTCTTTGGTCTTGGCCATGGCGGAGTTTGGAGTCTGACTGTTTGAGGCTGTGGACAGGTGTCTTTTAAACAGATGATGAGTTCAAACAGGTGCCATTCATACAGGTAACGAGTGGGGGACAGAAAAGCGTCTTACAGAAGACGTTACAGGTCTGTGAGAGCCAGAGATTTTCCTTGTTTGAGGTGACCAAATACTTATTTTCCACCCTGATTTACGAATAAATTCTTTACAAATCCTACCATGTGAATTCATGGATTTTTTTTTCACATTCTGTCTCTCACAGTTGAAGTGTACCTCTGGTGCAAATTACTGACCTCTGTCATCATTTTAAGTGGGGGAACTTGCACAATCGGTGGCTGACTAAATACTTTTTTGCCCCACTGTATGTACAATGTCAATTATTTCTTTTTCCTCCACTGATGTGAGGAACATTGAGTTAGGGTTCCTATCAATCAGGTTTTCACTACAGTCTACTGATGGACTCAGGAATTTGTTCTGCCAGTTTTGGTCCAATATTTACAAAATAATGATTAAAGCTGTTGACCTTATCAGCAGTGTTTTCCATAATATTGCCATTGTCGATAAAGTATTGAGGATAACTTTGTTGTCCAGAATTATTTTTAATGATACCGTTTAAAACATCCCATATTCCCTTCATATTATGTTTATTGTTGTTCAATATTTTACTATAATACTCCTTTCTACATACACGTATAATATTGGTCAACTTATTTTTGTATTTTTTATATTTATTTATATTTATTTATCTTCTCTGTATCAGAGCTCAGCACCTGATTATCATTCACAAACCCTGCTCTGTGTGTCCTTTGTATTGAAGCCTGAGCAGCAGCAGCAGCAGCAGCAGCAGCAGCAGCACATGCCACACTCTAATGGACCTGCTGGACCTGAAACTGGAAATAAACTAAATTCTGTGTCCATGAAAACTGACCAGCCAATGGAGTCTTATTTTAAAAAAATTGCTGATGGAAGGTAAATTTGGAGAGGAATTTTAGACACAATACTTTTTTTTATTTTAAAAAAATTAATATTTACAGAAAGTCATTTATTAACATTTATCATTGCTTTTTCATTTCAGGATTGATCACAGACTACAATCTTCTGGATCTTCACCCAGCTGTGTCTCCTTCAACAGCAACAAGTCAAAAAGCATGATTTATAAGTTTAAAAAGCAAGATCCTGATGAGCTGAAGTAAGCTGTCAGTAAAATGTCTCTGATGTGTCTTTGAATTGTTGTGTAATGGTTCTTACATCTGGTGACAGGGCAGGAGAGCTTTGCTAATGTACACAACTAACACACACATAGACACACACACTGATATTAGGAATCCATATTTCCTGCTGTCAGAAAGCTTCAAGCACAGTGTACGTTTTAGTTAAAGATACAAACTTTTTTTAAATCTAATTTGTCTCTCATGAGCCTCCTTGATCTATACTTCTTCCCTCACAGTTTAAAACTCAAACTTTTTGGAGTCATAATGTCTCAGGGAGATGATGATATAAGGATATTGTCATAATCTTTCCACCAATTGAACTGGTTTGGTCATCATTTGCTATTTCTCCCTGCTTACAATACAAGGATAGACAAACTGTGTAGAACCAGGAGCAGTTATTGCACCCATAGAGGAGGATAACAAATTAACATGTGTTAAAACCATTAGGCATTTCTAGTGGTTCAAGGATTAGGTGGGACAGCATAATGTCAAGCTTGGTCCGGATTCATTGATTTGATGCTATGCAGATCTTTGCAGGTAGACATCTACATGTTGTAGGAGCAGCGTAAATTTTAAAAAAATATATATCAGTTGTAATGCTTGTCCTTTTGTTTCCCTGCTGCACAGAAAACATGATTAACTGTAGCAATTATGTTTTGTAGTGAAGTTCTTAAACAGTTCAGTGTGCTTCTTTGAAAGCTGCTATAGCACCTTGTTTTCACCCTGAAAGGGGCATGGACGTTCTGATTTTAGGGCGACTCTAATAAGTTATAGTGCTAATAAGTTATAGTGCTAAATAATGTTGGCAGGCACATCTTTGTAGAATCTGGACTCTATAGATGTGGGACCTGGAAAAGTAAACCCTTATCAGAACAAGGAAAAAGGTTTACTTTTTTTAAGCATTTATTCCTATTTATGCTATTTAATGAGAGATAATATAAGCTAATTATTTTATGGTTCATCCACAGGATTGAGGACTGGGAGAACTCAGAGGATCAAAGTCATCAGTATGACGTGGACTCCAAATTTATGGTTTGTCCATGTTAAAACTAATATTTTAAATATGGTCAGTTCACAGACATACCCATGCTATATTTTGCAAACCTGTGGTTTGCCAGTCTGGCCACCATAGATCTGATGTGTGGCTTCATTAGTCTAATTGTATTCTTCATTTACGTTCTATTACAGCAACTGGAGGACAATATTATCCCTTTTGGGAAAAATGAACTGAAAAACCTGCAGAAGAGTGTGAGTCCAGATAACTCAGAAGGCAATGAGTGTGAGGATGACAGATTTTTGGGGTGTGACGACAAACAGCAGAAAGACTCATTTCTAAGGGGCACGCTGCACTTCCTAAGAAAAATGAACCAGGGGAAGCTGGCTGACTGTCTACAGAGCAGTAAGACAATCTTCCAAAGATTTACCCCACTGAATGAAGACTAAATGGCTGATCGACTGATAGATTCAAATACTCATGCTTTAGGAGAATGCATAATTGGTGGTAGGTTTGATGTACCTTTGTACTTCTAAAAATCCTGCTTTGTGTGTGTTCTTTCAGAATGCCATGCTGCAGTTTGTCAGCATAAATTTAAATACAGTCTGAAGATGAAATTTCAGTGTGTGCTTGAGGGCATTGCTAAAGCAAGAAACCCTACCCATCTGAATCAGATCTACGCTGAACTCTACATTACAGATGGGGATACTACAGAGGTCAATAATGAACATGAAATCAGACAGCTTGAAACATCATCCAGGAAAGTAGACAGGCAAGAAACAACAATCAAACGAGAAGACATTTTTAAAGGTTTACCTGGAAAAAAGGAAGAGATCAGAACAGTGCTCACAAAGGGAGTGGCCGGCATTGGGAAAACAGTCTTAACTCAGAAGTTCACTCTGGACTGGACTGAAAACATAAGCAACCAGGACATCCAGTTCACATTTCCATTTACTTTCAGAGAGCTGAATGTACTGAAAGAGAAAAAGTTCAGCTTGGTGGAACTTGTTCATCACTTCTTTACTGACATAAAAAAAGCAGGAATCTGCAGCTTTGATGAGTTTCGGGTCATGTTCATCTTTGATGGTCTGGACGAGTGTCGATTTTCTCTGGACTTTCACAACACTGAGATCCTGACTGATGCTACACAATTTGCCTCAGTGGATGTGTTGCTAATAAACCTCATCAGGGGTAATCTGCTTCCCTATGCTCACCTCTGGATAACCACACGGCCTGCAGCAGCCAATCAGATTCCTCCTGAGTTTGTTGACATGGTGACAGAAGTCAGAGGGTTCACCGATGAACAAAAAGAGGAGTACTTCAGGAAGAGATTCAAAAATGAAGACCAGGCCACAAGCATTGTTTCCCACATCAAGTCATCACGGAGCCTCCACATCATGTGCCATATCCCAGTTTTCTGTTGGATCACTGCTACAGTTCTGGACGATGTACGGAAGACTAGAGAGGGAGCAGAGCTACCAAAGACTCTGACTGAGATGTACATCTATTTCCTGGTGGTTCAGTCTAAAGTAAGGAAGATCAAGTATCATGGTGATGCTGAAACAGATCCACACTGGAATTCAGAGAGCAAGAAGATGATTGAATCTCTGGGAAAACTGGCTTTTGACCAGTTACAAAAAGGAAACCTGATCTTTTATGAATCAGACCTGACGGAGTGTGGCATCGATATCAGAGCAGCCTCGGTGTACTCAGGAGTGTTCACACAGATCTTTAAAGAGGAGAGCGGACTGTACCAGGACAAGGTGTTTTGCTTCGTCCATCTGAGTGTTCAGGAGTTTCTGGCTGCTCTTCATGTCCATCTGACCTTCATCAACTCTGGTATTAATGTGCTGGAAGATCAGCTAAAAATGCCTTTATGGTCTAAACTGTTTAAAGAAAGAAATTATTTAAAATATCTCCACCAGAGTGCTATTGACAAGGCCTTGGAAAGTCCGAATGGACACCTGGACTTGTTTCTCCGATTCCTCCTGGGTCTTTCAACTCAGACCAATCAGGGTCTCCTTCAAGGCTTACTGACAGACACAAAAAGACATTTTGAGAGCAATCAGGAAACAATCCAGCACATTAAGAAGAAAATTGGTGAGAATCTGTCTGCCGAGAAAAGCATCAATCTCTTCCACTGTCTCAATGAACTGAACAATCGTTCTCTTGTGGAGGAGATCCAACAGTCTCTGAGATCAGGAAGTCTCTCTATAGATAAACTGTCTCCAGCTCAGTGGTCAGCTCTGGTCTTCATCTTACTGTCATCAGAAAATGATCTGGATGTGTTTAACCTGAAGAAATACTCTGCTTCAGAGGAGGCTCTTCTAAGGCTGTTGCCTGTGGTCAAAGCCTCAAGAAAAGCCGTGTAAGTACACAGGTACACATGTATTGAAAACAAAGTGTATAGATATTTGAAATTAGTGAATAGTCTTCTCTGTGAAACAGAAAATAAGGCTAAATAAATGTCTTTCCTATGTTGTTTTACCTAGATTGACTTTCTGCACCCTTGCAAAGAGAAGTTTTGAGGCCTTGTCTTCAGTTTTTACTTCTGAGTCTTCTAGACTGAGAGAACTGGACCTGAGTAACAACAACCCCCAGGATTCAGGATTGAAGATATTATCTGCTGGACTTGGGAGTCCACAGTGTATGCTAGAGAATCTCAGGTCAGATGGATATAGTTCTGCCTTACCTAAAAGAAAGAAAATCCCATTTTGCAGTTGATTGTGGAATTTTTAGTAGTGAGGAAATTTTGCATCTGGATTGGACAAATGTTTGTCGTACCAGTCTACATGCTTAGATGCTTAATTTTATACACCTGTGGCTATGGAAATGATTGAAACACTTGAATTGAATGATTTAGATGTTTGACTGAAAAGTTCTACCGCCCAACACCCATTTCACCTGACCTCTTTGGCACTTCCTGTGGGTTGCTTTTTTGGGCTGCACCCGGCCAGGCCCCATGGGCTAAGGCCCGACCACCAAACACTCTCCCTCCAGCTCCTTCCTTTTTAGTCTGTGGGACTTTGGAGGCTGCTGATAGGTACTGGTAGTCCAAGCAGAATGTGGAATAGGCGGTAGCTGAAGCAAAAACTTGGAGCTTGGTCTGATCTTTTGGCAGTAAGTCGAACTTATTCTCAGTGGGTGTCTGACTCAGCCCTTTGTCACTGAATACATTCATAATTTTTATGGACAGAATTTCTAGTTGTAGCCAAGTGACAGAAGGCTTCCACTTTGGTGGCCTCAGAATCTCATCTCTGCTTTTAGAAGAGGATGTTGCCTTGTTGTTGTTGGCCTCAGGTGGTGGTCTCGAGCTCTCACTGGTGTGATTTGCAGCAGAGTGTGATTTGCAATCCGGTCCTCAGCCAAAAAAGGGTGGAGTGCTCACTCCAGGTCAGAGATGAGTTTCTGCCCCAAAGCAGAGGAGTTTAAGTATTTCAGGGTCTTAAACTCCTCTGCTTGCGATCCTTGAGGAGAGAGGGGACTGAAGGGAGAGGGGAGTGAGAGATTGACCGAGGTATCAAGCAGTCAGAGAGTGATGGGGATGCTGTACCAGTTTGTCATGTAAAGAGAGAGCTGATCACAACAGCAGAGCTGTCAATTTAACGGTTTATCCCTATACTCACCTTTCACCACAAGCTCTGTTTATTGACAGAAAGAATGATATCACAGATACAAGCAGCAGAAATTAGCTTCATGTAAAGGTGGCTGGCGTCTTCCTTAGTGATAGGGTGAGGAGTTCAGTCAAGAGGGTTTCAGAGTAGAGCCACTACTCCTCCACGTTGAAAAGAGACAGTTGCGGTGCTTTGGCCATCTAATTAAGATTCTCCTGGGCACCTTCTGCATGAGGTGTTCCAGGCATGTCACACGAGAAGGAGGCCCCTGGGGAGACCAAGGACACGCTGGGGGAATACCTACCTTTTTTTTCATATATTATCTCACACGCAGTTATGGTCTCTCATTGATAATTTTATGCTTTCATGATTTTCGTGTTTTCTGTTCTTCAAACAATAGTAATGTGGAATATGTAAGAGTTAGTGCCACTTTTAGATAGATTAGACGGGTAGATAGGATTACATCTTATTCAAAAACGACTGACATGTCACTTTAACACAAATATTACTATTCATCATTTTCTTCAGGCTGAATGGCTGTTTCATAACAGAACGAAATGTTGGTTCCCTGGCCTCAGTTCTCAGCTCCCAAACTTGCAGCCTGAGAGTGCTGGACCTGAGTAACAACGACCTGCAGGATTCAGGAGTGGAACTACTGTCTTGTGGCTTGCAGGGTCCTTCCTGCACGCTAGAAACTCTCAGGTCAGATTGCAGTACAGTGCTGCTCTAGGGAAAACAGTTAGGGGAAAAGAAGTTGTTTCAATACTATCTCCAGTATCACCAATAAAGTCAATTTAGTTAACCGTTTGGAGCCGGTCGGAGCGGGCACGCTCTGTTTTGCGTAACTATTTTTAAATCCCGGTAGCTCTGCAACCACGTAAGCTAGCGCAATAATTTTTTTTGCATATGAAACCGGAGGAGTTGTACTTACATCTTATGCCATCAACTTATCCTAGGTCACAGTTTCCTTCCACATACAGCTTTGCAAAAACTGCATAAAAAGCACTTGCAGCAACAAAAACATAATATTCCAGAAACACGCTTTGCCGATCCGATCAGCTGTTCATAACACTTCCTACGTTGGAATAGACGTCAGCGCGAACTTTTGCATGTCCGCCATTACCTGCCCAAAATCGGAAGTGACGTCATTTTCGCGGAAATGTAGTTTTTTTTTTTTTACCATCAGGGCCTCAGGGCCTATACTGGTGCTTTTAAAAGTTATCTTTGACTTTATGACTTTCTGTGTCTTTTCTGGGATGCTTAGGACTCAAATTGCACTGCTGGAAATAGCTTATTTTGATGCATATGCTGCTTTTTTGCAAATTTGCAGTATAATATTTATTTTCGTTTTTCCTGCAGTATATAAAAATTGGTGTATTTCAAAAATAAAACTATGAAGACACTCAAAATAAATTTCCTGTGGTAGGAAACTATTTTGTGCAACTTTTTTGTATTTACAGTTTTGAGGGATAAGCCTCTTAAATTTCTCTAACTAGAAATATATGTTAAAAAAGCAAAAACGAATTTCAATTTTTTTGTAGTTTATTGCACTTTTTTTGCAATTTATGTAATTACTATGCACCTAATGCAGACATATTATTAAAGTTTGGGCTATAATGGTTGTATTGATGTATAGCAACTTGAAATGCTCCCAAAAATGGGGCATGGGGCAATCCGCCCTAACTCGCTAACTGAGATTTGCCGCGTTAATGCGGTTATGGCGTTAAGTTCATTTTAATGAGATTAACGCTGACAGCACTAATATAGACAGTACAGTCTGACATTATACAGTCATCTGGTGTTTAGCATGACTGTGATAAAATAGTTCTATTAACCCTTTAAGACCTACCATGGAACCAAGTCCGCCAGAGCTTATATTATATTTTTACATAGTGTGGTGCCATTTTCAGCAATTATACAGCAATTATACAATTATACAGTTATACAACAATTATAGCCCAGATTTTAATAATATTTATTAAAATCTGGGCTATAATTGTTGTATTGATGTATAGCAACTTGAAATGCTCCCAAAAATGGCACCACACTATGTAAAAATATAATATAAGCTCTGGCAGACTTGGTTCTATGGTAGGTCTTAAAGGGTTAATAGAACTATTTTATCACAGTCATGCTAAACACCAGATGACTGTATAATGTCAGACTGTACTGTCTATATTAGTGCTGTCAGCGTTAATCTCATTAAAATGAACTTAACGCCATAACCGCATTAACGCGGCAAATCTCAGTTAGCGAGTTAGGGCGGATTGCCCCATGCGTCAACATGTTTGCGCGGTTAGCTCGTTAATGCATTAGCACTGTGCAGCCCCATTAACAGGACAATGCGTGCTAACTCGCTAACGAAGATTTGCCGTGTTTTGCGGTTATGGCATTATGGCACTAGTCTATATATTTCTTTACTGTCTAGTATTGACTATACCGAAGGTATTTAATTGGGCTATTTATTTTTACAAGTAAACACCCCAAAAATGTGATAAGATCTTGATAACTTGTTTCACTTAAAATGTTATTTCTCTTATTGTCTCTTTAGACTGAGTGTCTGTAACCTCTCTGAAGCAAGCTGTGCAGCCCTGTCCTCAGTTCTTAGCTTGCAATCCTCTAGTCTCAGAGAGCTGGATCTGAATAATAACAACCTGCAAGATTCAGGAGTAAAATTGCTGTTGATAGGACTGAAGAATCCACACTGTAGACTGGAAACTCTCAGGTCAGGTTTCTCTAACCTAATCAAATGGTCATCTTTAAATTTAGTATAATCTTTTTGTGTGTCATACCAGTTGCACATCTATTCTGTTTCTTCCTATGGTACCATTTTTCAGGTACCTTTGTTGATTTCAACATCTCAACAGTCTAGTCCAGTCTAAAACACACCTTGGCACATTTCTATACAGTGGCTTTTATTATTGTTTAGATATGAATCTATTTCTCTGAGAGCAACAGCTCTTTATCATTAAAATAAATTAAAATATTGTATTTATGTCAAAACGGAAAATTTATAGTGTTGGTCAGCTTGTTTTAATACTAGCCCAAAACTCATTTATGACATATAATATAGGCAGCTTTAACCTTCCCGCAGTTGCTGCACTCTTCATGCCACTTGGCAGAACAGATCCATACTGCCAAATATGAATACTTGCAGATGAAAATAGCAATGGTAATTTAACAGTAATGGTCACTGCATTACAGAAAAAAAGGGATAAAATATTTAATTTCTTTGTGTGTTCTCAGGATATCAGGCTGTTTGATTACAGAGGAAGGCTGTGCTTCTCTAGCCTCAGCCCTGACTTCTAACCCCTCTCATCTGAGGGAGCTGGACCTGAGCTACAATCACCCAGGAGACTCAGGAAAAAGGCTGCTATCTTCTGGACTTGAAGATCCCTGTTGGAGACTACAGAGTCTCAAGTATGGAAAATGTATTGCACTCAAAGATAATGACAAAGAGGAGAAAAAAGCTAAATAGGTATAGCCATAAGTAGATTAACTGGATAGTTACTGTATGAATGCTTCATTACTTTATTAGAAGAAACAAGGCAACAGATTTAGTGTGTACAAATTGTGGATCTGACCTTTATTTGTAGAGCGACATTTCATGTACTTCATGAAATAGTAAAGTGATGATAACAGTAAAAATAAATGAATGGTAACTCAAAGAAGAACAGATCAAATAGACTTTAATCCTGTGTATTCAGCTTGTTTACAAGTGTTCCATACTGATGTAAAATGCATTTGTGAAGAACACAGTTATTACTCCAACACTGGCAGTAAATAAGTGAAGTGTGTGGATGAAAGTGCATTGTGAAAAGACTGTGTTGGTCCTGACAGTCCTCCTCCTTTCAGGTTGGAGCCTGCTGGTGTCCAGTGGCTCAGACAAGGTCTGAGGAAGTGTAAGTATGTTTTAAAATGAGTCAAAATTAAAATGACCAAAACTTACTGTGGATGAAGATGATCTCCAACGTTAGTTTTCATGAAAAGGTAATAATGAGCAGATTATGTCCTTTTGTCTTCATTAGATTTCTGTGAGCTCACAGTCAACACAGATACAGTAAACAGAAACCTTAAACTGTCTGACAACAACAGGAATGTGACATATGTGAAAGAAAATCAGTCATATCCTGATCATCCAGACCGATTTGACCAGAATCATCAGCTGCTATGCAGAGATGGTCTGACTGGCCGCTGTTACTGGGAGGTTGAGTGGAGTGGAGGTGTGCATATATCAGTGAGTTACAAGAGAATCAGCAGGAGAGGAGAAAGAAATGACAGTTGGTTTGGAGGGAATCCTCAGTCCTGGAGTCTGTTCACCGATGGTGGTTACTCTATCTGGCATGATACAAAAGGAACATCCATCTCTTCCTGTTCCTCTTCTTCCTCTGTCTCTGGCAGAGTAGCAGTGTATGTGGACTGTCCTGCTGGCATTCTGTCTTTTTACAGAGTCTCCTCTGACAAGCTGATCCACCTCCACACCTTCAACACCACGTTTGATGAACCTCTGTATCCTGGGTTTGGACTCTGGTCTTGGTCTTACTTATCACTGGCTTCCTCGGTACGTTTGTGTTCTTTGCAGAAATAATTCACTTTTGTTAAATAAACTCAGACTGTTGACTGTGTCACACTGGTCAGGATCACACACAGCTACAGACCCAGTACTACAGAGCAAATCCAGATGTACATCAAGTATATCTTTTCATTACACAGATTCACGTTTGAGCTGTCTTTCAACTCACATGTGACTGAATGTTGTTCTTGTGTCCTTAAAAGCAAAGGATAAAGACAGTAAGAGTTATAACTGCTGCCACCTGGTGATTAGTCACTCAACAACAAAATGCATTTGTTTATTGTTTTCCATTTTGACGAGACAGATAGGCTTACTGAGTTTGGTTGTGAGCGTGTCCTGGAAAGAAACAGATTCCTGCTAATTATTACTTAGTAATATCAGAGTCTAAAGATTTCTTGTGTAACACTTTTAATGAACGCACTGGTACTTGTAGTATTTTTCTACACTAACTGAGCATTCAAAGTGAGTTTCACTATTAGCCACATTCACTCACAAATATTCATGCAGCGCTTTAATCTATGTTTATAAGCACTTTTTATCTGTCATGCACAAACTGACTGCTGGCTGCACTGGATACCCCCTTATACATTTATTAAAGGAGGGAATTAGCAAAACAGTTGTTGTAACCAGGCTGTAAACGTGTTTGTTATGTTGTTACCATGTTGTAAAAATGTTAATATTTTCATATTTTTTTAACAGTATACTTGTAGAGGTGTTTTCAAAAAGTACTTGTATAAAATGTAAATGAACATAGAAAGCAATCCGCAAACTATTTAAACATAATATTTATTAAAGATAAGATGAAAACACATAAAATTCTGAGGAAGTGTAACTTTTTTTTTTTATTGTGTGGAAGCATCCACACTATTGAGTTCCTTCTTGATGTTTCCGTACACTTTTCGCCGTGGATCTACTTCCACAATTTTTGTGCTATTTTCACCGTTCAAATTTTAAACTATTCTGCTATTTCTGCTAATGACGGCTATGTCTTTTGGTATTTTTCACTATTATACTTTTTAAAATATTAAGCTTTTTTTCCTTTAATTTGAAATGAATGGGAAACTTCTGCAATTCTGCTAAAATTTGCTTGTTTTTGAAACTTAACTACTTCCTCATATTTTCACATAGAGCAACCATTCAAACTTTAAAATGTTCTCAAATTATTGGGCTATTCAGGTATAAATCAGCTTTTTCAAATCTTTTACCGTTTTACTTTTATGCCTCTTAAAGTTTTCAGTTGCAAAATTGTGATTTTTCACAAAATACATGCGTCGTTGTGGTTGCTATGCTCTTGGCTTCCAGTGTGCCACTGAAGGTTTTGCAGTCTTCTCTTCATGTCCGAACAACTTCTTGCTACTTGCTCAATTTTCACTCAACTTCCACAAATTATACATCAAAACGTAGGTATTTTTGCTGGCTTTCAGGAAATGTCCCCATCATTGTTGTGGGACTTATAGAATTTTTGCAAATCTCCTCAGACCAACACAAAGTCGGAAAACTCTCCATAGAAAGTCAATGGAGAGTTTGTTCAAAATCACTGCTTGATTTCTGTAATGAGAGGCATATTCGAATCGTCATATCTCCTTAACGAAACAAAGTTAAGACATGAAGCTTGTCCCAGTATATCTTCAGACACTCCTGACGCTCACAATTCAAGAATTTCTTTCTCACCTATTACCGTTCTGAAATGAGTTAGACTTGTTTGAGGGTAGGAAATTCGTCCTTCGCTCAGATTTCTTCAGATTTCAAACTCTGGAAATGAACCACTTTTTTCTCTCGTCATAACTTTTTGTTGGATTTCCACAGAGACCTGAAAATTTCCATGACTGTTCACCAAATCCTGCTTTCTCTTACGGTGAAAGAATGATATCGATGCTCCAAATAGATTTAGAGTTACAAAGCGTTGTTTGAGGGCAGGTCAAGGCAATTTTTGCTTCGCTCTACTCAGTTATGGTGCATTACAAGTCAAATATCTTTAATAATTCATATTTTAATGATAAATTGTTAACACTTTAAGATTCCCCCCTCTCTTCTGAACAAAACGGTGTAAGAATGACCGCTCTATCCCCTACGGTTAGGAAATTATGGTCATTTGTTTGAGGGGAGTCGTCACTATGAGAAATAGACTGCAAAAATCCTGTGTCTCTCTGTGCTGCGTGCACCTGTTTTGGTGGGAAAAAGTACACAGCCTCTCTGATTGGTGGATTCAAATTCAGCAGCTCCCAGCCTGCTTGACTGAGCTAGAAACTTGCTTCTCTCTCCGTGTGTGTGTGTGTGTGTGTGTGTGTGTGTGTGTGTGTGTGTGTGTGTGTGTGTGTGTCAGAGAGAGAGAGAGAGAGAGAGCCTTTTTATGGGATGATCTCATTGTAAGATTTAAATTCAATATATTTAGACTGGTTGACTGAATTGGATCTTGTGTGTGTGTCTCTCTGTGCATGTGTGTTTCCTTATGTGTACATATTTGTGATTGTGTGGCTGTTATATATTTTTTTGCTGATTTTTTTCATTTAACAAGTATATTTGAGGGACCCTCAACATGTTCAGCATTTTTTCAGCTGTCCATTTTGCTTTTCCAATTTTTCTGTTTAAGTTATTACTATTGCGCTAAATCATACTATTTCTGCTATTTTATAAGATTTGTGCTAAATATAGTATTTCTGATTAATTATAGTTTTTCTACCAAATCATAGTACAGTATTTCTGCTTTTTATAGGATTTGTGCTTAATATAGTATTTCTGCTAAATGTAGTATTTATGCCTAATCATAGTATTTCTATATATTTCTGCCAGGTCCCCAGGCAGCCAATCCTCTGTGAGGACTAAGGCATTCAAATTTACATATCAGGGCCTGCGCGGCTTCCCAGCCAGCCAATCATATCTTAGGGATGAGATGAGACATTCAAATTTACAAATCAGGGCCTGGACGGCTTCCCAGCCAGCCAATCATATATGTGGGCTGAGGCATTCAAATTTGCATATTGGGGCCTTCGTGGCTTCTAAGCCAACAAGTCATCGATGTCATATATCTCTAAAAATTCATATTTTAATGATAAATTTTCAACACTTGACGATTTCCCCATCTCTTCTAAACAAAACGTTGTAAGAATGACCGTTCTGGCCAATACAGTTAGGAAATTATGGTCATCTGTTTGAGGGGAATCCTCACTATGAGAAATAGACTACAAAAATCCTGTCTCTGTGCTGCGTGTGTGCACCTGTTTTGGCGGGAAAAAGTACACAGCCTCTGTGGATTCAAATTTAGCAGCTCCCAGGCTGCTTGACTGAAACCTGCTTCTCTCTCCGTGTGTGTGTGTGTGTCTGTGTGTGTGTGTGTGTGTGTGTGTGTGTGTGTGTGTGTGTGTGTGTGTGTGTGTGTGTGTGTGTGTGTGTGTGTGTGTGCATGAGAGAGAGAGAGAGACCCTCTTTAGGGCAGCATCTCATTGTTGGAAAAAAATATAATATATTCAGACGCGTTGACTGGCATAGACCCTGTGTGTGTCTCTCTCTCTGTGCATTTGTGTATACATATTTGATTTTGTGTGTATCTGTTAGCTGTTCCTTCTTGTTTTTTAAATTTATTTTTATTTCTTTATTTTTTTTTCCACAGGTGAACAACAATTAGTTTTGTGGGAACTTAACCATGTTCCGGTTTTTTTTCAGCTTGTCATCTTACTTTTCCAGTATTTTCACTTAAGTTATTACTATTCTGCTCAATCATAGTATGTGTTCTAAATCATTGTTATTATGCTATATTGTAATATTTCTGCTAAATCATACTATTTCTACTATATTATATTTTTCTTTCTAAAAATAGCATTTCTGCTATATAATTGTATTTCTGCTATCTTATAATATTTGTGCTAAACCAGAGTATTTGTGCTGAAACATAGTATTTCTGTCAAATTATAGTATTTGTGCTAAAACATAGTATTGATTTAAAATTACAATATTCATAGTTCATCACAGTGTCTCTGGTAAATATATTTCTGCTCTGTTGTACTATTTTTCTAAATCATAGTGTTTCTGTAATGTTTAAGTATTTTTGGCTAAATATATTCTTTCTGTTATCTTATACTATTTCTCCTAAATTCTTGTATTTTTGAGAAGTTATCATGTTTCTGGTAAAATACAATATTTCTGCTAAGTTCTGCTATGCTATTGTATTTCTGCCAAGTATTTTGTTTCCTCTAAGATATTGCAGTTCTGCTAAGTTATTCCATTTGCTTCTGCAAAGTTTTTACAATTTCTGCAACTTTTCAGCTTTTTCAGCTAGTTTCTGCATACAGCTTCAGCTTTAAAGCATCCACACTGCATTTTCGCAGGAAATGCAAATTTTTCTAGTTCCAGTTTGAATGGAGTGAATGTTGGCCTCTTTTGAAAGGACTCGTCACACAATTTTTCCAATTTTCTGCTGTTCATTTCTAATGAGTTCATAGCGTGAGTTGGCATGAATTGCACCATCGGTTGGTTTCCTGTTCTTAGCTAACAGGAATGGCACCCAGTGTGATCTAATGCTGCTGTAGCCCATCTGCTTCCAGGTTTGATGTGCTATTTGTTTAAAGATACTCTTCTGCATACCTTGTGTTATGATATCATGTGGTTTTATTTTGAATATGTTAAAATAATACAATAACAAAAAAGGAAAATGACAAGTTCATCATATATTATTGAGATTTCTACATCACACAGAGGATAAATACTGGGTGAGAACACCCAGTCAAAGCCATATTTGTTCCCTGTATATTGCAAAACTAGAGTCATTGCTCTAGTTTCTCACCAAGTTTGTTCCATAGCTTCACTCCCAATCCAGTATCATGGCAAAGCGTATAATAGACACGCTGGTCCACAGTGTCCATTTCCCAATGAGGCTAAGCGTGAGCTGCAAAAGTTACAGTAAGCTGCAGTACCAGCAGAGGGAGATATTTTATTTCAATCCAACATGAAAATAATCACGGTTACACATTTAAAGAGACAACACATTTACATGTATATACACATTAGCCACATCTACAGTTTCATGCCATGATACTGGGATTTTACTGTTGTATGGACACAGATGTTTTAAACTGAACTCCCCTCAAATCAACAGTTTTAGAATATTGTCAGTGAGCACGTTGTTTTTGGCTTTAAACATAATTTGTGTGGTTTGAAAATGAGCCAGATCAGTAAATTTCAGTATGTTTGATTTCAAGAACAGGCTTTTGTGTGATCTCTGTGACCAGTATTTAGAATTATCCTCATGGCCCTTTCTTGCAAAATGGTAAATGATGACAGTGAACCATTCATCATTTGAAACCTCTGAACAGTAATTCAAATTTGGTGAAATTAGTGGTCAGTAGAGAATGTGGAGTAATATGAGGTCCCAAATGTAAATTGCTTGAAATAATGAAATGCTTTTTGAAACTTTGTTATACATGTCATGATCCTGGGTCATGTTGACCCAGCATTCTTAGTTTTCGTGTGTTTTGTATTTTGTTCTTTATTTTTGCCTTGGTTCCTAGGTTGTTCTGTTAAGATGTTCCTTATTGGATTTCCCCTTGTGACTTTAACCCCTGTGTGCCCCTCTGTGCATCTGTGAGCCCTTGTCTACACTCCTTGTGTTTTATTCCATGTTTTCCCCAGCCCGTTATGTCTGTGCTCTCTCTCTCTCCTCCTGTCTGCACCTCTGTGTACTTCCTGTTTTACTTTGACAGTCTCCCATCAGTGTTTTACTCATGCCGTGTCTCGTTATGATTATCAGTGTCACCTGTGTTCCCCGTGTGCTCCTACTTCCCTCGTTAACCCTCTGTGTCTTTATGTCCATGTCTCCCTCAGTTCAGTGTCGCGTTCTCCTTCATTCATGGCCGTGTGTTTCTCTGTGTACCAGTGTGTAGTTTTGCTCTCTAACAATAAAGCTGTGAATTTTGAGTTCCATCCTGCCTCTGTGAGTTTGCGATTGGGTCCTCATCTTACCTGCACACAGCCGCATTATGACAATGCATGTATTTTATATGAGATTTCTAGCTTATACCATCAATCAACACACCAAGAAGGTTTTTTTCATGGAATCTTTCAGGGTCCACACCATCTACAGTATCTGTACATTTCCAGTCTTGTGAGTTTCTTTTACAATTCCAAAAGAATTAAGATAATTGTAGTTTTACTGATACCGATTATCTGTCATTATCATTAACTGTTTATGTATTTCATAACGAAAAACCTAGTGGTGTGCTGTTTATGCAATCCCATGTGTTCTCCTGGCAGCCAAATACATTCATTATTGAGAATTAAAAAAACAGAAATCTCTTGGTAAAGTAGCTAGTTTAGTAAATTTCAGCTTCAGCCTGACTCGTGTAGTTGCTGGACTTTGCCTTTGTTGGGCAGTTTAGCTTCATATTTGTCTATGAACTCACACACCGTAACTGTGCTTGCAGACTCTGGCTCCATTGTAACATCTAATTTAATGAAAGCTTGAAAATAATATTCATGCTCATGGTGAATGTGGAAGAACCGGCATCTGCATGATGCTTTTATCTTAAATCTGGTTAATATACCATATTTTTAAAAATGAACACATACGTGTATCTGGAAAATATATGCTTTATAGATATCTAAATTATAGACGTCTATATAGCGACTAGCAAAAAGAGTAGAATACCCACACTACGATACAAAGCATGTGCTCCTAGCTCAGAATAAATAGCCTGAAGGATCCTCACAAAGGCACATTTCAAACAAGTAGATGTGATTATGCAACCTCTGTTTTTGCCGTTTAGAGTGTCCCCATTAAATATGAACATTAGCTAAAATAAACAGATAATCTCCCACTCTCTTTCTGCATCTGTGCATGCCTTGAGTTGAGTTTTTCTTAGAAGGCAGAAAAACACTAAACCTCTTCTCTGCTGTCTGTAATTTCCAGAGACCGAAAGACTTTTCTCGTTAAAGGGCTTTGAATGACAAACAGCCCACACGCACTAATCTGTCAGGGAGTCTTTTATTCAGGATTAACAAAACTGTAAAAGAGCAAATCACTGCTGGTAATTCACCCATTACAAAACACTGTGGAAGCAGCAACAGCAATGCGGAGAAGCAGGGTGGAATTACTGGAATACAGCAGGCGACTGTTTGTCTTGAACAGTGTGAATCTGTTTAAATGTAGAAAGTGCGAAGATGAGGCTGCATATGCAAGCTAAACTACCAATGTCTCTTTCATAAACAAAATGACGAAACCAAGAACATTTAGTATTAATGCTTTAGTGCAAAAGTAAAAGTTGCCTTCTATTTAAGGGCAATAGTCTGATGGTCTACAGTGAAGGTCATCTGATTTACATTTATGGGCTTTTAGCTCATTGCTGCTCACCAAGTAAACATTTTTTTGTTACGTTTTTTCTGTCTAAAGCAAAAAAAAAAGGAGAAAAAATACTTATTGGAAGCTTTTTAATCAGCCACATTTTAAGGGGTCTACAATAGTTGTGATGCCCCCCAGAGATAGTGACTGCTGACTGCTTAGCAAAATTTTCAGTTTTTCACTACTTTCCAGCACAAATTCCAGCTTTTTCAGCTGTTTTCAGCACAAACTTCAGCTTCTTAACCTCTTTTCAGCACAATTTTCAGGTTCCTTATCTCTTTTTTTTGCTGTACATTCAGCAATTTTTACCTCTTTTCAGTACAATTTAGCTTCTTCTGCACAGTGCACATTTTTTCTCTCATCATATCTTTGTTTGAGACCAGAACTGCTTTGGCGCAGTGGGATGCGCAGCTGCCGTGAGATCCGGTGGCAAAGGTTCAAATCCTACATGTGACATTTACTACATATCTTCCCTCCTTGCACTCTCCCTGCTTTCTTGACACTCTTCAGTGTAGTCTTTCAAATAAAGCAGTTTTCAGCAAACAGTTCAGCTTGTACACAGTGTTTTCAGCAGATAGTTCTCCTTCTTCTGCTGTTTTCAGATTCCACTACACAGCATTCACACTGCATTTTCACTGGAAATGCAACTTTTTCTAGTTACAGTTGCTTTAATATCTAAGTCAAAGTGGACAGCTCTGTCTGGTTCCCCTCTTTGGGACATAAGATCACTGGTTCTAACACATGCCTTTAGCGAGCTGTATAGATAGACGTCTGTGAAGTTTGGCAGTCATCCAGGTCATCGTAGTTGAGGCAGCTTGGAAAAAAAAGGTCCTTTCCAAGCTCCTTAGACAGACGATAGATAGATAGATAGATAGATAGATACTTTATTGATCCCACAAGGGAAATTGTTGCAGCAGCATGATGAAGTGTCAAAATAGTGCAGTCTACAATAAACAACAAGTAAACAACACAGTTTAAATAAAAGTGCCACAAAGGCCTGGTAAGGGCTTTATACTATGAGATAAGCAGCTTCTAATGATTTAACTAATACTACAGTCTTTTATTCATAAATGGGTTCTTTTTTAAAACAGTAAGATATTATTTTAAATCTTGGTTTTTGAGTACTGTATTTCCCGGACTACAAAGCGCACCTGAATATTAGCCGCATAAGCTAAAATCAGGGGAAAATCCTGTTTTGTACATACATTAGCCGCACCTGACTAAAAGCCGCAGGTGTTTCAATGTTGACTTATCATATGTAAGAGAATATGCACAAAGCGAATTGTCAGGAAAGAGATGGCTGTTTGGAGACACACCCCTTTTATTAATATTTTGAAAAACAAGTTATGGGTACATATTTGCATAACTTTTTAGGTATATGTACAAGTAGCGGTAATTACAAGTACGAAACATGTACTGTGCTTCATAAATGAGTAACAAATGTAGTACATAACAATAACCTACAGCACACCAGTGTCAGATACGAACAGGCTCAGGATGGCTTCATCATCCACTCTCAGCTTCTTTCCTTCGTTGTCACTTTCAAAACCAAAGAAATCCTCGTTGTTAGTGTCGAACACCCTCAGAAGGGCCGTGGCGGTGTCCTCCTCTCCATCATGCAGCAGTCCAGCCCTTCAAATCCGTTGGTGATCGTGGATGTTTTCACACTTTTCCACGCTGTCAGATTCCACCGGTGGAGTTGAGCATAACTTGCTTTTCGCAAGTTTATCGCCGCTCATCATCCACGACTCCCGCTGAACGTGTAGCGCTACTTTGAAGTTTGTTTTTCACGCTACTTGTACAGCACTATGTTGCCTGGCGGATGGACATGTGACCAACATACCACTCTTGAACCCCGATACTGTGTGTCTGATCACATGCCCTTCCGCCAGGCAACGTAGTGCTGTACAACAGCGGAACAAACAAAATAAATCGTCTTACGATATGACAAAAATCATGGACAATCCACAGAAAAGCCGCACCTGACTAAAAGCCGCAGGGTTCAAAGCTTATGCAAAAAGTAGTGGCTTATAGCCCGACAATTACGGTAATGATATATTAAATCTCCAGGTTATTCATATATTTGTATATAAGGAACCCCGTTAGCTTCCACAATAGCAGTTGCTAGTCTTCCTGGGGCCCAAGCCATCAAATATAATCTAATAAAACATTACACAAAGTACATGAAAATATATCCACATAATTAGTAGGGGTGCAACGATACACAAAATTCACGGTTCGGTTTGGTTCGATACTGTAACGATGGTTAAGTGTTATTGTACATGTTGGTTATCTTTGCACACTGTTGTTGTTCTTTAAGATTCATGTTTGGTTGTGCTGCAGGAAGTAGGGAGGGTGGTGTGGAGGAAGGGGAGGGGGGACCTGGGTTCTGTGTTGTTGTGTGGGTGCCAGGCTGAAGAGAGGTGTAGCACGAGGGCGCTCTCCCCTGAGTTAGCAACCCGCTTGCTTATGTGCCGAATAAACGGACAAACTGAGACCCAACCGTCTGGTTCTTGTGAACGTTACATTGGTGTCAGAAGTGAAGAAAGAAAAAAGAACCCCAGAACGCCCGACACCCTGTTGCTGGCGACGCTTGCCGTTACGAGACGAGGATGTTGCCGGGCAGGATTAAGAAGGAGACGGAGGAGAGGGAGGTTCGTCCGCGCTCGCCCGCCCATGGAGTGAGGGAAACGGCGCTGCGGCTGTCTGCCGAGGCTGGATTTTCTCCAGGTTTGACTAGGCTCGGGAACTGTTCGCACAGCGGCCGCGATTCCGGCGGGAAGGAGTCGACCTCGCTTGGCGCGCCGTCACGTGATGTAAACAAACATGGCGGCGCCCAGCAAGCTGCAGCGCATATAAAAACGCCTAAGTTCAGCGGCAAGACGCCATGGGAAGTGTTTATCGCACAGTTCGAGCTGTTAGCTGTTGCAGCTGGCTGGTCTGAGGAACATAAAGCTCTCCAGTTGGCTTTGTGCCTGTGTGAGGATGCAGCTGCATGCCTGCTGCTGCCAACCGAGGAGCAGAGGGGAGATTATAATGCTCTGGTCGGAGCACTTCAGAGGCGCTTCGGGCAGTATAACCAACCAGTGCTGCTGAGGTCGGAGTTCCACAACAGACGCAGATTGCCAGGTGAGCCCCTCCGCATTTTGGCCCATGAAGTCGAGTGCCTTTGCCGGAGGGCGTATGACAGCATGCCACCATCAGTGCAGGCGGAGTTAGCTCGGGACCAGTTCCTGCAGGCCCTGAGCCCTAAAGAGCTCCGTATGCAAACTCAGCTTGCTCGGCCGGCCACACTCAGTGCAGCCCTGGAGCTAGCGTTGGAGAGGGAGATGCTTGCGGGATCCTCTGGGGGCGCTGATGACGCACACGTGGTGAGGGCTGTGTCAGCACCTGTGGAACAGACGGAGACGCCAGCGGGCCTGTGCAGTTTGGTGCAGGCGGCTTCGCTGCAGTCGCCTTCCCCTCGGGCTGGCCCACACCGCCGACCGCAGAGCTGCTGGGGATGTGGACAAGTCGGACACCTCATCAGGCAGTGCCCCAAGCTTGCAGCGGTTCAGGGAAACGCCCATGGGCCCGTGTAGGCGGGAGTACACGGGCCTGGGAGAACGACATCCCCACTCCACCGCCACCCCCACCTGGTGCGGCCATCGCTGTGGGCTGGACCCAGGTTGGTGGCTTTTGCCATGTTCCAGTGACGATTGCGGGGGTGTCCTGTACGGCCCTGCTGGACACGGGGTCCAATGCAACGCTGGTCCGACCCGATGTTGTCCCACCCGGAGCTGCTGTGCAACCGACTAATGTGCAACTTAAGACTGTGACCGGTGATCTGGCCCCAATGAGAGGGAGGGGAGTGTTCCAGTTCAAGGTGGGGGACCTCGGTGTGTCTTATGCTGCCTGGGTGGCTGACGTGCAGGACGCCTGCATCCTTGGGCTGGATTTTTTACGAGCCATTGGTGGTGTACTGGACTTAGGCAAAGGCTTCCTCGCACTCCCTGATGGGAAGAAGGTGCCGCTTATTCCCCCCCCGGTCTGCACAGCATCTGCCGCGGCGTCCACCTCCACCGCAGAGACCCCTGCAGACCCGCCGGCAGAGCAGCGAGCGGAGGAGGAGGAGAGGCTCTCAGCAGTGAGGAGTATCTGGTCAAAGAACTGTGAGGGGCTGACTCCACAGCAGCAAGAGAGTCTATGGCAGGTACTAAAAGAGTTTAGTGACATTTTTGCCCTGAAAGAAAGTGATGTTGGCTTGACACACTTGGTAGAGCACGTCATTGAGACCGGGGATGCCCAGCCTATTAAAGTGCGCCCCCGCCGCCTGCCCCTGGCTCATCAGGAGGCTGCAGACAGAGAGTTGTGTGAAATGATGAAGGCGGGCATCATAGAGCCATCTGATAGCCCGTGGGCCTCCGCGGTGGTGATGGTGCCTAAGAAAAAAAGTCCTAGGATGCGTTTCTGTGTGGACTACAGACCACTCAACAAAGTGACGAAGAAGGACTCTTACCCCCTTCCCAGGATTGATGAGTCTCTCGACTTAGTAGCCGGGTCCTCCTGGTTCTCCACCCTGGACCTGCGGAGTGGCTACTGGCAGGTGCCACTGTCCCCGGAATCCAGACCGAAGACAGCCTTCTGCACTAACAGGGGACTATGGCAGTTCAAAGTCCTGAGCTTTGGTCTTTGCAACGCTCCTGCGACCTTCGAGAGGCTTATGGACAGTGTGCTGGCTGGCGTCCCACGGCAACGGTGTCTGGTTTACCTGGATGATCTTCTAGTGCACGGGAGCTCCTTTGATGCTGCCCTGGATGCCCTGAGACAAGTGTTGGAGAGGGTGGCGGCTGCAGGCCTGAAGCTGCATCCCGACAAGTGCCACTTCATGAGGAGGGAGGTGGAGTTTCTGGGCCACAAGCTGGGTCGTGAGGGCATCAGCACTTTGGAGGAAAAAATTCACACCATTACCGAGTGGCCCACACCAGCAGACCAGAAACAGCTCAAAAGCTTCCTAGGACTGGCGTCTTATTACAGGAGGTTTGTGAAGGGCTTTTCCTCCATAGCCGCACCACTCTTCCACCTGCTGCAGAAGGACCGTGACTTCATCTGGACCCAGGACTGTCAGCAGGCGTTCAACACCCTCCGCAAATCGCTGACAGAGTCCCCAGTCCTCGCCCCCCCTGACCCCACCCTGCCTTTTGTCCTGGACACTGACGAAAGTAATGTGGGGCTGGGAGCTGTGTTGTCGCAGGTTGGGCCGGAAGGTGAGAAGGTGGTGGCGTACTTCAGTTGGGTCCTGAACAGGAGTGAGCGGCGCTACTGTGTCACACGACAAGAGCTGCTGGCTGTGGTGGCAGGGGTGAGACACTTTAAGTACTACCTGTGCGGCACAGCATTTGTTATCAGAACTGATCATGCTGCCCTTCAGTGGCTGATGTCTTTCAGGGAGCCAGAGGGGCAGGTGGCTCGCTGGCTGGAGGAGCTCCAAGCCTTCAATTTCACTGTGGAGCACAGAGCAGGGACGCACCATTCTAACGCAGACGCCCTCTCTCGCCGCCCATGTGCTGCAGCTGGCTGCCGTTACTGTGAGAAGCGAGAGGAAATAGAGCGGGAACTCACGACAATAGACGGAGCAGCACAGCTCGCCTGCAGGGCTCTTCTGGTGGTGGATGCAGCGGAGTGGAGGGCACGGCAGGAACAAGACACAGACCTGCTGCCGGTCCTGCAGTGGCTGGAGAAGGGGGAGCAACCCCTTTGGGATGAGGTCACTGGGTTTTCCATCTGTACCAGGGGGCTATGGGCCAAGTTTGCAGCTCTCAGGCTGAAGGAGGGGGTGTTGGAGCGTGCCTGGAAGGATCCTGCCACGGGGGAGGAGAGGTGGCAGGTTGTGGTGCCAAGGTCGCTGAGGTCAGCGGTGCTGGAAGCCTGCCATGGGAGCACTGGCTCCGGCCACTTTGGGGTCTCTAAGACTCTCCGCCGCCTCCGCCAGGGCTATTACTGGGGTCAACAGCGGAGGGATGTGGAGGACTTTTGCCGCAGCTGTGATGCATGTTCCTCACACAAAGGGCCACAGGACCAGTCCCGGGCTCAGCTTCAGCAGCAACCAGCAGGGGCTCCAATGGAGCGAGTAGCTGTGGACGTCATGGGCCCATTTCCTCGCACAGACAGAGGAAACCGCTATGTTCTTGTGGCCATGGACTATTTTACCAAGTGGCCGGAAGCATACGCCATCCCAGATCAGGAGGCTGAGACTGTCGCTGATGTATTAGTGGAGGGGATGTTCAGCCGCTTTGGAACAGCAGAGACCCTCCACAGTGACCAGGGGCGTAACTTTGAGTCCAAGGTATTTGCTGCCATGTGTGACCGCCTTGGGATTAAGAAGACCCGCACCACCCCACTTCACCCCCAAAGCGATGGACTGGTGGAAAGGTTTAACAGGACGCTGGCCCAGCAGCTAGCCATCCTTACCTCAGAACACCAACGGGACTGGGACTACCATCTTCCCCTTATCCTCATGGCCTACAGGTCGGCAGTGCAAGACTCCACCCAATGTACGCCTGCCCTGCTCATGTTAGGGAGAGAGCTGAGAACTCCTGCAGAGTTGGCTTTTGGGAAGCCCCCGGACGCGCCAGAAGCACCACCAGGCCGGGACTACGCAAGGAAGCTGCAGGACCGGCTGGATTCTGCACATTCCTACGCCCGGGAGCAGCTGGCGAAGGCAGGCCTGCGCCAAAAGAGGAATTATGACATCACCACTAAGGGGAGGCACTTCCGTGCTGGGGAGCTGGTGTGGGTCTACAGCCCAAAGAGAAAGAAGGGACGGTGTCCTAAACTGGATAGCAGCTGGGTGGGGCCTTGCAGCGTCCTAGAGCGAGTGGGGGAGGTTGTTTACAGGGTGCAGTTGCCTCCTAGGGGGAGGATAGTAGCGCTGCACAGAGACCGGATGGCCCCCTACAGAGGGCAGTCCCTCCCCTCCTTTCCAGAGGGACGTGTACAGAGCGTCCATGACCCTGCTCAGAGGGGCCCCCGACCGGGGCTGCGTTCCCCTCCCTCGGACTCTTCACCCCAAAGCCCCGACGCTCCGCGCCCACCTCAGGGGCTCAGGAGGTCAAGGAGGGAACGTAGGCTACCACCCCGCCTCAGAGACTGTGTCGTTCCCTCGGGGACGAGGAACTTATTGCTGGGGGGGCAGTGTAACGATGGTTAAGTGTTATTGTACATGTTGGTTATCTTTGCACACTGTTGTTGTTCTTTAAGATTCATGTTTGGTTGTGCTGCAGGAAGTAGGGAGGGTGGTGTGGAGGAAGGGGAGGGGGGACCTGGGTTCTGTGTTGTTGTGTGGGTGCCAGGCTGAAGAGAGGTGTAGCACGAGGGCGCTCTCCCCTGAGTTAGCAACCCGCTTGCTTATGTGCCGAATAAACGGACAAACTGAGACCCAACCGTCTGGTTCTTGTGAACGTTACAATACTTTGGTGTCACGGTTCGATATTTTTTCGATACAAAAAAAAATGTTCATGCCTTTTTAATTTGTCGTTTATTAAAATTATAAGTATATATTTTAACTCAAAAGTACAGTTTTTAAATTTAATGTTGCTGAAACAACAAAGTAATAAAAAAATTAATATATTTGATTGAGGAATCACTCATCTTTGGAAAAGAGAGTTTATTACAGAGAAATGTCTCTTTCCAAAATAAAAGCTATACTATACACTTCTTCTGGGCTATATTCTCAGCAGCATATTAAACATATCAGGTCCCCATAAGGAGAATCATGTGCTAACGGCTGTCTAAATGACTCAGGTAAAGTGTGTAGCATGCGTGCTTGTTGTTTTTGTCTGCTTCCACTTGTCTTTGCACTAGGATGCTGTCGGAGTAAATGTGCAGTCATATTCGTTGTGTTCCCACTAGTGCTGTCAGCGTTAATCTCGTTGAAATGACGTTAAAGCCACAACATGGCAAATCTCCGTTAACGAGCTACCGCGGATCGCCCCGTGCATGGGGCTGGACGGCCAACACGTTAATGAGCTAACTGCGCTAACACACTAGTTCCCACCAATGTAATTGAGCATTGCGTGGGACATCCAACATACTGTTTTACTTTAGTCCATGACGCGCTTACCTTCAGGCTCATAAGTCACATGAAAACCAAAATAGTTCCAAACGCCACATCTGAATGAGGGTGGGGGAGGTTCAATTTGCTATGTTGCAAGGAGAGCTTAACTTCTGTCTCACTAGCTTGCCCTGCGCTCAGTGAATCTGCGTTCGACTACTCCGCCTGGGCTGCACTGTCGAGCGCAGATCCACTGAGCGCTCAACACAGACAGCATCGTCAGAAGGAAAGTTGATAAAATAAATTAAAAATTTTGTATTGTTCGATACATATGCGTACCGAACCGAAAGCACTGTATCGAACGGTTATGTATATATATATATATATATATATATATATATATATATATATATATATATATATATATATATATATATATATGTGTATGTATGTATGTATGTATGTATATGTATGTATATATATATATATATATGTGTATATGTATATATATGTATGTATATATGTATGTATATATATATATATATATATATATATATATATATATGTATATATATATGTATATATATATATGTGTATATATATGTATATATATATATGTGTATATATATATATGTATATATATATGTATATATATATATGTGTATATATATATATATATATATATGTGTATATATATATATATATATATATATATATATATATGTGTATATATATATATATATATATATATATATATATATATATATATATATTAGGGGTGCAACGATACACAAAATTCACGGTTCGGTTCGGTTCGATACTTTGGTGTCACGGTTCGATATTTTTTCGATACAAAAAAAATGTTCATGCATTTTTAATTTGTCATTTATTAAAATTATAAATATATATTTTAACTCAAAAGTACAGTTTTTAAATTTAACCCTAACCCTTGTGCGTGTTTTTTATTTTGACAGCGAATGCGCACCTGCGGACCACTTATGTGCAGCCCTGGTTATTTAGCTCGTCATATTGCAGCCACAGAAATTATTTTGTCCATGAAACCATAAAGCTGCACTTTCTTTTTGCCTTATAGTCTGATTTGTCATAACTTCTCCGTTTTGTGGTAAGCTTTTCTTTGGCTGTCACTTCTTCACCCTGACCTGTCTTGTTTGGCTCAGCAGAACTGAAATGCTTTTACACACTCACTCACATAAGCTCAGCGATTCTCTGCGCGATCAACCTCTCACATGTTTAAGCTTGCTGCGGGAGATTTCACTTTTCATGTTTGCATAGTAAGCTAACGATTAATAAGACGATGTCAGAGGAATTGGTGCACAAATTATCATCACTCACAGATCAGTGCTGTCGCTCTCTATACACAGTTCGCACGATTGCAAAGTGAAAGCAAAAAAACAAGCGCAAATTCAAACGCGATTTCAATATGTCACATATTGACAGTGGCTCACCGATGCCAATGACATAATTACCCAGCTACATTTCTGAAAGAATGCAAAAGCATTGACATATATTTTTCCTTCCTACAATAGCCCGAGGGCAGGGTAGCCCGACTGAAAAAATCGCTAGCCCCAGGATGTCAGGCTAGCGATATTGCAAGCCTTGTATCTGATTGAGGAATCACTCATCTTTGGAAAAGAGAGTTTTTTACAGAGAAATGTCTCTTTCCAAAATAAAAGCTATACTATCCGCTTCTTGTGGGCTATATTCTCAGCAGCATAAGGAGAATCATGTGCTAACAGCTGTCTAAATGACTCGGCTAAAGTTAGTAGCATGCTTGTTGTTTTTGTCTTGGCACTAGGATGATGTCGGCGTAAATGTGCAGTCATATTCGTTGTGTTCCCACTAGTGCTTTCAGGTTAATCTCGTTGAAATGACCTTAACACCACAACACGGCAAATCTCCGTTAACGAGCTACCGCCGATCGCCCCGTGCATGGGGCTAGACGGCTAACACGTTAACGAGCTAACTGCGCTAACACACTAGTTCCCACCCATGTAATTGAGCATTGCATGGCACATCCAACATACTGTTTTACTTTAGTCCATGACTCGCTTACCTTCAGGGTCATACGTCACATGAAAACCAAAATAATTCCAAACGCCAGATCTGAATGAGGGTGGGGGAGGTGCCCTGCGCTCTTCCCTCTGACTATGCTGTCTGTGTGGAGCACTCAGTGGATCTGCGCTCGACAGTGCAGCCTAGGCGGAGTAGTCGAACGCAGATTCACTGAGCGCTCAACACAGACAGCATCGTCAGAAGGAAAGTTGATAAAATAAATTACAAATGTTGTATTGTTCGATACATATGCGTACCGAACCGAAAGCACTGTATCGAACGGTTCAATATCGATACGAATATCGTTGCACCCCTAATAAATATATATATATATATATATGTATGTGTGTGTGTGTGTGTGTGTGTGTGTGTGTGTGTGTGTGCCGAACCCAATGCACTGCATTTCTACTCAGTCTTATTTGTATGGTCACTGCACACAGTTCTTTATGGTCATCAATATTAGAAAATAAAATGAAAAAACAACAGATTTAATAGGTTACTGAAATGGTCACAAGCAAGACAGGACTAAAGACAAGTTTTTTTTAATAAACCTTTGTTTTTATTAGTCTTATGCATTAAATTTCCAAAAAGGATGTTTCCGTTCCATAGATGACAGTTTTACAGTGATCGGGCTCCACATAAGAGTATATGACATGCAATTAAAGAAAAAAAACAACAACATAAGAACTCATATTTTACATTCTTAACCTCTGCCCCCTGAAATGAGTCATTATTCAACCTGAATTAAAAATAAAGACCCTCTCGTTTAGACTTTTGGAGATTTTTTTAAAAACGGTTTTTTTCACTTCCTTACAAATTTTCTTATCAGCAGTTTCCAGTGATCATCACGCCATTCTCTCCCCAGATGGAGTCTGCTTCTCAGACAGTAAAGACAGCATGAGTGGTGACCAGAACAAGGTCACATAATCAATAACCTGGCGAATATCACTAGAGCCCTTCTAATGTAGCATTCAGAAGGCTGGCAGGCAGGTAAAGTAAACTGTCATGGAAAGTAGATGCCATAGCAGTTGCCAGTATAACATTTCAACTTATCCTAGTGCAAATGCCAAAAAAGTCAGGAATGTATTTCTGTTCACAGTTACAGCTAATGAGAGTTCACCAGTCACAAGTAAACTCGGTGACTAAGTATTAAGTACAACACATTCACTTTCATTTCTACAGTCACTGGCAGGATTCAGCAGGGCAGTTCATATGCATAAGCTTATGTGAAAATGTTACAAACAAGACAAATGTTATGACATCTTTCACAAAGTCCAGCCTCGGAGTTGATTGAACAATAAAGTTTAGGTTAATTCTAAGATATTCTCTCCATCTCTATCATTCATTACACTTAATAAAGTTGTATTTAGGATGTAAACATCTATGGCATGTCTTTTGGACTCTGTCGGTATGGATTCTTTGTGCTGTCATTTTCTAATAGTCACGAGAAATCACCAAACACGGGGGTGTAGGGGTGGTGGACTGTGGTTTTGAATGGCAGTTCCAAGCCTATTATGTATATCTAATGTTTCTGGGCTCCTGACAACAGAATTTGATCATCCAGGTCTTCAGACGCAGTCTCCGATAAAAACAGTTCCATCTGAGTTAAGATGTTTCAGAGAAATATCAGCCAGGACTTGATGGACTTTTTAAAGCATCTGAGACCTTTCATGTATAATTTTCATTGCTCTCATTCACCTACATTTATTTCTATTTTACCATAACTTTTTAAGTATTCCCTGTAAAAAAAAAAAAAAAAAAAAATCTGGATTATTCTGTGTATAATAAAGAAAAAAAAAACTCTTCGCTTTTACACTTTCATCTATGAAACCAAGGATTTTGTTAAACTGAACAGCTCCACAAACAAGTGTATATCATGCAACCAGAATGAGTTCAAACAGCTGCACATCACGCACGGACACGCACAGGTGCGACAGATGAGTTACCGCTTACCTGACGTAAAGATGACATGGCAATAGCCCTTTTCAAAGGCAATTCACATGCTGTGATGCCTCGAAACGAGTCCCGCTGAGAGACTATTTTACATACAGAGGATGTATGGCTGTAGTTTCCATGAAGGGCCAGTAACCAAAGCCATGTCCATAATTCTACCCGCTATGGTGGGGGGCTTACTCTGTTCTCGCAGAGGTGCACATGGCCTGGCTTTGGGTGATGTGGGAATCATTTTTTAATGTAAATAATCAAAACTATCAAGATGATGTTCCTCATGCCACCTAACTGAAGCCCACTGCACTACCAACCATCCTCTAGAATGATCCCCAGTCCAAGATTTTTTTTTGAGGTCATTGCAAGTCCACTTAAATTTATCTCAGGACTGATTTCTTTAAGCTGAAGTCAAAGATTTTTTTTTTCACTCTTGCTGGCACAAGTTTAAATGACTTAACCAGGCAAATGATTTGCCCTACTTTGTGTTTTCTGGAAAACACCGGCTGAATGCATGACCCACAGTAGTAGAAGATATGCCACACATGCACGTGCCAATTTGAATACAAATATTTTTATTTGTCCTGTAAGCTTGATTTGTAGTAATATGACAGTGGCATTTTTGGCATGCCTAAACACGTCCCCAGTTACGGGCTGACAAAGAGGAGAACACGCACACGTATCTGACAAATCCAGTGTATTTGCAGGAAAGCTGTCCAGCCGATGAACAGCTGGGAATAAACTCTGAACTTCATCCCACTTAAACATGTTATGGCATGGCTGTGTAATGGACTGTGAAAGTTTCTATTTTTTGTGTGTTTTTCTTTGACCACGTCTTTACTGACAGCTAATAATCTCCAACACTCTCCAGTTCAATCTCTCTGGATACAATGCACAGATTCTGTTGCCTGGAGACTCCTACAGAAACGGGGAGTTGTTTATTTTTTCATATTTGGGTTAATTTGGTGTATTCTCTACCAAACATTGCATGCTCAACATCTGAAAGGAATGTGTTAAGTATTCTTCTTTTTAGACATGGCACAAAAATAGCTCAAAGACACACTTACACGGTATAAACCAGGACTATATGGATCAACAACATGATCTCACATCACAGACACATAGAAAGACGCACACATCTAAACACACACACACTTACAGTACACGTGTTGCACACTGAGACAGAACAATGGCTTTTTTTCTACATACATTTTCTTTGTCTACATGTTTAAAGATACAAGAATGGTAAGGATTTACAAACAAATTTATTCCTTTTTTTCGCTTCTTTTCTTTTCTTTTTTTACGGGAAAACAAACATGAGACATTGAACTTGAAATATTCTCTTTATAGAATTTTTATTGCAATCTAAACAGTATGGCTTTGTCTAGTGAAAATTCCTATCTGAGCTAGAAAAATAATAATAATAAAAAAACTGAAAAAGGTGTTTTATGGTGTTTATGCCAACTTTATCAATGGTCCTAATAATCCCTAAAGTTGTTCTAAGTCACAGACTCCTGGAACAATGTACGGACAGTACATTGTTCCATCACTAACCACTGAAACGTCATTGGGTCTTTTAAGAATAACCAACATGCTTTGTTTTATTGATTAATGTCCACATAGTGAATAGATTTTGTTTTCATCTACAGTACACCTATTTGAACATGACAAATCACTATGATATTAGTTGGATTAACTGATGCAGGATGCAGAATATTAGTAGGCTCTTTAGGCAGTGAGACACAACAACTCACAGACCAGTTATCCCAGGCTCAGTCTACGGTAACATTACCTATTAATTATGGAATACCTTTGAGGAAGAAACAGAGCATCGGTTTTAGCTTAGCGGCGGTCCCTGGGATGCATGCACGCGCTGAACGAGCTTGCTGTGTGTCTTCTGCAGGCCTGGCACGTTTGATTGAAAATAAAAGTTACACATGCATGTCTTTGTTTATGACGAAAGAAATAAGGTCTTACCAGCATTTCTTTGGTCTGGATGTCGATGAGTGACAGTCAAGGTAGATTTGTACATTAAAAGATGAAGGAAAAGGTTAGCTCAGGTGGGATGTGAAGTCAATTTCAATTTCAGCACGTTAATGAAAGTGTGAAAAACACCAATAAGTTAATCAAGTGCTTAGTAACCAAATCAACCCGTTGCTAGTGGAGATGAAAGCATGTACCAGCAACGCCCAGTATCCCATTGGTCAATGCTCTGATTGTCTATGGCACCCACACCACCTAAATGATGACAACTTGGTCTGTTAGCTTATGATGAATGAAAATTCACACGTTGACATGAGTTTTTAAAATGTTTAAGCTGTAAAGTTTCTCTTCTGTCAAAACGTAGTCGCAGTCTAATCAGCTGACCAGATTAGAAAAGCTCTTGTAAAACTAGAGGTGGAAGCAGAAGGGATCTCTTTTTTTATCCTATTTTTCGCAGACCGGTTTTTTTTTGGAAGCTTTTGATCTTAAAAGGAATTACAAATCATATTTTAATGTTTTGGATTTATTCTGGCATTTCCACAAGTTTGGATGCTTTGAACATTGGCACCATCATCAACCATATATGCCCACTAGAAATCCTAATATCAAATACGTTATTCCAAAATTGTCCAGTCTTGTATCTTTGAACGAGTGCCTACATGCTACCAACAGCGTTGACTCAAAATGAAACCCTCATTTACAATTCCTTTGCTAGAGGAGATGATATGAAGGCACGTGTCCTAAAAACTCAAATGTTGATTTCTTGTACTATAAAGGTCTACACGAGGTTTGTAAAAGTCGAAAACACCCATTGATTTAAACAGAACATGCTCCATCAACTGGAAAACGCGGTGGAAGTGCCATTTAAACACAAAAGTAAGCAGACACGAATCCACTGTCGTCCAATGCTGTTCTCCACGATGGCCATGCTCCGTCTGTTCTTAATGGGCGTGAACAAGTGCAAAACAACTCAGGTGTAAGAAATGTGAAAGTTTTACAACTACTGCGGTAAAGAAAAGAGGAAGAATGACACTGTCATCAAAGAGTAGAAAAAGCAAAGTAAAGGTTCTCTACAAAGGCAGTGTGTAGCCTCTAACAGTTTGACGAGGACACCCCCCCCCTTCCCCAAATTCATTGTGATCCCAAGAACCTCAACATGCCCCGAATCTACACTCAAACCCCAACAAATAATTTCCTCAGTCTCTTTTCAGTTAACCCAAAGAACCCTTCCTCCCTCTGCCCCGCAGCCTCACCCATGCCAGACCGGACCCTGATTTTAGGGTTCATTTGATTTGTTTTGTGTTTTTTAGTTTTACTTCTTGAACATGTCCTGTAGAGGTCCAGGCAGAAACTTGAGGACGGTGTCAAGGATGCTCTCTTCGTCTTCCTCATCATCATCTCCGCAGCCTCGCGGAATCGCTTTCTTCGGGCGTGTCAGCGATCCCTCGCAGGCTTGCTCCATGGCCGCTTTTTCCTCTGCCTCCTTCTCTTCCTTCTTTTTTAACCCATACTGGACGAAGGAGGAACACCGGTGATGTGCAGGGAAAAAATAAAGGGTCATTAAATGACGAGTGAGACCCACCTCTGTAATCAGACCTAAAATGACATGCAGCATCAGTGCCAGTCTGGGGTGTAACATGTTACAAAGTAATGCGCTACTGTAATAACATTACGTTTTTCAGGAATGCAGTAAAGTAACACGTAGCGATATAAAATTTCTTCTTTTCTTTCCAGTCTTCCCAGTATAGGTTTTTGTTTAGCGTTGAATTGGTTTTGCCTTTTGTTTCGTACTTCAGCCACAATAAACAGCTAACTTTTGGTTAAGAATCAAGTTTTCATTTTGCGTGTCTGCGTTTGGGTCCTCCTCCTCTGTCCAAGGAGTCGGAAGCTGACTGTGACAGAAAGTATCAAACAAGTCTGTGTTTCTAAAGTGGAATCATCTCTTTGAACTTTTCTTTGTGTTGTTGTGTTCACATTTAAACTCTAACACAAAAATTGCATGTGCGTCCTCATTAGGCTCGGGTGTGTTGGCGTGCTGGACTGTAGCCTCAGGTTTATATTGTTAGCTGGTAACTAAGTAATTTCTGTGTGTTGCAGCTCAAGTAGCATACAGTAGTGTAGCAGTTTCTCCAGCTTGTGCATTACTTTTGAGAAAAGTAACAAGTAATGTGTAACGACCCCAACACTAACCTTGTCCCTGATGGTCTGCCGTACTTTTTCCCTCTCTGCCTCCATGCGGGCGTGTTTTGCCTTCCTCTCCTCCTCCTGCTGCCTCAGCGCCTCCTGTCGCTCCTCCTCCTTCTTGGCTGCATCCGGGTCCTTCTCCTCCTCCCCGCCTAACATCTTACCCATGTCTTTGGTGGCCCCTGGACAGAAAACATAGAAATACTGTAAGTTCCTTCATCGTTATTATTTTTTTAAATCCAGATGTTAAATGTTTCCAAAACCGAACAAATAAGAAAAAGAAAAATAAGTTGCAGCAATAATTTCACTTAAGAAGAAGTCTAATAATACATTTGTGGCTGCTATGACGCAGACCGATTCAAAAGATAACATGTACCTGACACCTGCTTCTGTCATGGTTATCATCATCATCATCATCATCATCATAGTTTATTTACATAGCACTTTAAAAACACACAAGGCTGACCAAAGTGCTGAACAATAGAAATATAAGAGATACAGTAATAATAATAAATACGATAAAATAATAAATATAGTAAAAACAAAACACTTTTTTTTTTAGTCAACTATTAAAATACTGTGTGTTTGCATTTCTGAGGATTAGGTGGTGAACAGGTTCACCCAGGAGCTTCAAGGTCCGTTGGAAACAAGACGGAAGAAGAACAGCCAGCTGGAAGAGCTTCAAAGAAACACTGAGACAGAGGAAGACACATTCTTCCATCTGCTGTGGCCATCTGTTATCTCTATCTGTACCTCCGCATTCTGCTACTAAACATAATTCAGACTGAACGTAAGTTTTCAAAGTTTCTGGGCACAGCGTGTGGTGAAAAAATGAGACTTTATTATTATGAAGGAGATAGACTTTGGGCCTTTTTATACTTACAAATGAAAATATTGATCAATTAGAAAAAAATCTGAATGAAATCAAATCAAATATTTAACATCATTTATCAAACAAAAATGCTAACAACCTCTGATTACAGAATAATTAGGTACACATCCCAGTACAGGGTCGGAACCTTGCATGCTTTTCATTAAAAGTCTAAGGTTAACACTTACAATAGTAGAGTGGTGTTATCGGTGACGGTTACAGTCAGATACAATCAATTCTCAGAAATCTAAAAAACTAAAGCAAGCTGAGAAGTTCCCAGAGCAGTAAACAATTTTTTTTTCTGAAAACATTGATTCATTCAGATTCATTCATTGGCATTTTCTGTGTTACAAATACATTTTTTGGTTTATATCATAAAGAGATTAAAACTTAAACCACTGAAGGAAGTCTTTAATCTGCCTCCTCCACATTCTTGGATACGTTTCCCACACACTCACTCTTACTTACATTTGTCACTGGAGTTGCCTTTCAGATGTGAAAGCCACTCCCTCCGGTCTATCGATATTGCTGTTGTTACCTCCGTCTGATCGATAGTAAATACAGGACCACCTGAGAGTGTACAAATTATGGATTGTCCAGCAGAGAGAAAACTTCATCTGAGTATCGATCTGCCTCTCAGGGACTGGTGAGAGGACAGTCTGGCTGGCAGCCTGGTTTTCCAGCCTAGTGCCTTTCTTAAGCCTCACAAGCTGAATATGTCTTACTGCTCAGGCTGCTCAGGTTAATCATTGGAACATAGTCTTCTTGCGGTCCTCGATATGTTCATAAATACAAATACAATCTACAAGGTCTGTAAGTGGCCTGTTTGGAAGCAGATGGGGTCATTAAATATTGATTTTATCCATCATCATCAATTACAAACTCTATAATCTATCACAGATATATTGCAGTTATTTATTGTTATAATGCAGTAAAAACCCGAGTTAGTACCTCTCTTGCACAAGAGTCTAAAGAGACCAATTCTGAGTAAATTACTCAGAAGAAACGTGGCTTTAAAGACTCTGTGGTTCTCTCCTGGGTTTGTGAGCCTAGGGGCAGCTGCTCCTGTCGCTCCTCAGCAGACTCATGCAGTGGCCCTAATTGCCCTGCAGCGCTGTGTGGTGGCAGCAAACCTGCAGATGACAAATTAGCGCTCAGCTGGTGGGAGGGGCAGGCTGTGAAATGTTCCCTGTAACTTGCTGAGGAGGTGGGTTAAGGTCAGAGTGTGTGCTGTGGAGCTTTCATTGTGATAAAACACTCAGTTACACCATGTGTGAGCATGTACAGCTCATGAATCAGACGACCTTGGTTTTTGCCTTCACCTTAGAAATAGCTCAGTAGTTTTCAGATCCTTTAAACAGAGTATTTATCGCATGAGGTTTGCTTCTTTGTTCATTTGCAAAAGGACAATCTGTTATGCAGCAGAGCTCCAGTTATTTAAAAAAACAGTATGCAGCTGTATTCTCGCTTCAGATTATTTTTGAGGTGATGTCCAAGCACCGGACATTTCATGTCTCATTGTGATTTTTTATAGTACTGATGGAACAGAGTGAAGTTCTTTTATTGTTTTTTGCTCCCAATGTGTTCAGTAGGCTCATTCGCTGACAGTTATCTGTATCCATGCAACATGGGTTACAACACTTACTTGAAGCTGTTTACCAGAAAATATGTTCACCAACTCAATGGTAAGTGTCAATAAACACAAAGTACAGCTGAGTCTAATAATGATGTTTTATGGTTATAGTTTCTTAATCACAGTCTTTCAAGTCAAACTAACTATGACTACCTTTCTGGATCAAATGCAGGAACAGCCAAGTGATGTTTCCACCTGCCACCATTAGCACGATTAAAAGTTTAAGGTGTTTTGATAAGACTGTGCATGGTGAATATAATCTGTGTCAAGGATGCTCTCTTTGTCTTCCTCATCATCATCTCCGCAGCCTCGCGGGATCGTTAAAATAATTTCCCAGAGAGGCAGAGCATTTCCCTTTGCCCTTTTAACCACTTCAAAGAATGCATTTAGCCCGACTCTTGTATTTTGCTCATTTCTCTCTCTGCGTTTCAGTCTGTCGTTCCATTACCGTCACTGCAGTCCTTTCCTTTCCTTTCCTTTGCTTCTCATCCATCTCCCTGCTCCACCTTCACCACCTCCAACAATCCATTAGAGGCAAGCTCACAGATTTCCTCTGCAGACAAAGATAGGTAGTTTGAGGCTAAGTGCTCTAACGCCCTCAGTCCTTGCAATGTGCATTCAATCACTCATTACTTCACTATTTCCCAGACTCAAGTCTTTGTGCCACAGGAGCTGTAACGTACAAAAGCTCTGGGTTGGAAGGGGCAGAGATATGGAGCGTGATGGTTGCAGCACGGCTTCATCAGCATAAACTAGCTACCCAAAAGGCAAACAGTGGACAGCAGAGAGTCTCTGCAGATAAGATTTGATTGATTTAATAGATTTGGCTGAAGCTGATTAAGGAATGAAGTGGATAAATGTCTCAGCTGTATGTGGACAGATAACAGCAGAGAGAGAGATGCTCGTCATTACAAGCAGAGAGCTTTTACAAGGAGTAATTAGCAGCTGGGAATGAAAACCTCAGAAGAGGCTGAAATGGAAACTGAAATGAAATGGAGAGTAGATGTCTTTGTTGTATTTTCTGCAGTATTTGTCATTTTTATCTTTAAGTGCCTCTGCAGCCCTCTGCCCAACTGGAACAATGATTTGTTCTGTGTGGTGGGAGAATTTTCTAAGGCATAAAAATTAACCATAAATTAACTAAGAGCAAAAGAAAAACCAAAATTATTGCTCCTGGTGAAAATAACTGGGCATCACACACACTCAAGGATGTGAGAATGAACAACAATAACTTGTCCTGTACAGAAATGGTTGACAGATTTTCTTTTGTTTTGCTGTAAATAGATCAATATCTTTTTTTGGTCTTTATTAAATAAATAAATAAAAAGGGTTTTTGAGGCTATCTGGAGAATAACTAATGTTGACGGCAAGCTAAAATTAGAGTAAAAGACATTTTTCCATAAAGCAACTCCAGTAAAACTTCTTTTTTCTCCAGGAAACATACGGAAACCTGCTCTACTGAAAATATATGTTTCTCTAAATAGATCAGTAGACCAAAAAATCATCATCAAGCGGCTCTACTTAATAATCATTAGGAACCGTCATGTCAAACTAAGTGCTAAACTTTACAAAATACTCTGATTCCTCAAACTCTGTCCTGATAATCGAACCCTCTTTTAAGCACCTGGCCTTAATCCTGAAAAATAAAAAATATGAAATCCTAAAAAACGAAGAGCAAGGCATTTTCAATAACCATCATCCTGCAACATTTTCAGGTTGAATCCAGGAAAAAAAGAATTTCAAAGAGATCCATTTGCAAATCAGGTAAATCTGACTGAAAAAGCCTTTTAAAAAGATTTGTCAGACTCTGGAATACTTGGTGAGCAACTACGACTTTCACTGGAAGGAAACTGATCCTGGTCTGGGTTTGTGTTACACCTAGTAGCACAAAAATAAAACATTTCATTGTTAGAGGAAAGAATACATCCAATTATTTATAGAGTAATTATTTAAATACATAAAAAATGAATAGAAACTGAATGATACGACATCAGAGATCTAAATTTGGACAACCAGCAGCGTCCAGATATGGTGGTCACTTGCAACATACACTATCAAATTTATGATGGATAATACATCTTTTGCAGAAAAGATTATGGGTTAACCTAAAAGCACAGCAGAGCTTTAGTCATTTAATTTGTTATATAAAAATCATGTTAAAATAATTTCGTTTGTTTTGTGTTGCATTGTAGTTCTGTATGCATTTGGTAGAATTATAAGAAGCCAGTTCGCAGGACAGTCGACGTCTGTGTTTCAGACTTTCATTCGCTTTGTTTTCACTTGTTTAATTTCATTTCACTCATTTATTATGTTGACTCCATGTTGAAAAAATGCTTCTCCAGTGCATTTAAATGCAATGCCCAATGCAATGGGTACTAAGACAGTCTTGGTACCAGCAGCAATTAGAGACAAAGAGCCATCGCAGCCACAGCCTAAAAAAGTGTGGTTAGACATCAACCTGCTCTGAGAAGCAGAAGGGTTTGTATGTAGAATGATTAAAGACATTTTAAAGACTCAAATATCCCATTCAAATGTGTTTTGATGATACACTGACAAGCTGATTTTTCAGTTTTTCAGTGTTTTAAAACCATGAAATATAGAAACACAAAGTTCTCATGCTCAGTTATCATTGTTTACTCACTGAACTTCACTGTAACGGAAACTCTGACCAAACTTTTCATTTAAAAGAGAACAGATGATAAAATTAATTAATTAATAAATAAAAGACAAGCTATGCCCCACTGACTCCTCCGGCCAGTCAGATGGATGGCAGTGCTGTTGGTTAATTTGTGAGGGGTGGGGAGATTTGAAAAATGAAGCTCATTTTAATAATGGATTACCCTCGTTACCAAATTAGGCCTTCATAATTCACATGAGTGTCTGGATTTGCCACATCGATCAGATATTCGGGCAGCATGACAGGGTAGTTGTTTAACCCTTTGTCAGAATTCCACATTTCCAACTGGGAGCTTCTTTTTGCGGAGTCTAATCGACCGATCGCCATGCCCGCTGGCTTCCTGTCATTACTGTATCCTTATCTTCATCACGCCTGCACAGGAAATGAGAGGAGAAGCGCGACCTGCGTGGTCAGGACCGGTTCACGCTGATCTCTCAGAGAATATCTGAACATCTTTTATTTGAGCTTCTTTATGAGAAACGGCGAGACATTCGCATGTTTGATAACCTCCAGAACACAAAAAAGGCACGGAGTCCATATTAGGAATAAAATGAACGAACTGATGGCAGAGACAAAACATGGGCAACAGAGAGACTCAGAGATCACATCTTATCACTGGGGTTAATGACAAATTTCAAATATCCACATAGCTAATAATGTTCCACCTTAAAATGAAAAGTCACATATTGTTCTGTGAAAACTTGCTTGATATTTTTGCCAGTCCAAAGAACCCAGATTTCTGATAAAAAATAGTCCTGCTCAGATCCAAGCTCTTTGTTTTGAGGGGTACAGTAAGTGTTGGACATGCGTGCAATCATTTAATCTGAGGATTAAAATTTGATGCATGTACTATTTCATGATATTTGAGTTAAAAATACAGAGCATCTCTCTCTCGCTCATGTGTTTGTGCAGAGTTTTGTTCCCAGCCTGTGTGTGGATCGATCACGCTGCCCTGGACTGATTAATCCAACACATGGAAACTCTGATGAATGTGATTTGTAATTAAATAACCAGTAAATACAAACTGAGGCCTGCAGCTGAAATCTATACCTCAGTCTGCACCAATGAAACGTTCAGGAGGTCTCCCACAAGTAATGACATTAGTGAGGCTCAGCCTGAGAGTGTGTGAGGCTGGATTAGACAAAGTTTGCTTCCATGTGTTGTGTTTTACTGCACACACCTAAATTAAATGACATTTTTCTCTGTGTTTGTGCAGATAAAGCATAAACCGGAACCAGGCCTCAATCATGTCCACATGTGGAGAATTCACAAAGCTTTCCAAAGGCTCAGAAAATACATCACAGAATAAATGTGCACTGTCGTCTACGTGTTGATGGTTTTCTTTTCAAAGGAAAAATAAGTCTTTTTACAAAAAATGTTTCCACCAAGCTTGGAAACTACTATTTAAAATTGTTTAAGAATTAAGTTATAAGAGTGTCACATCTGTTTCATTGTGTTTCTTTTTAGTTTAGTTTTTTAATGTTGAAGTTTCAGGATTTTTTTCTTTGAATTTATGGGATAAATCTTCACTGAAGACTTGAGGAAAAAAAGGTTCTGGAAGCTGACGCATCAGAAACAGGAAAAACTAGGCAGTGTAAGAATCTGAGCAAATGGTAAATAGACAAAACTGCAGTGACTGCAGTGATGGAAACCTTGTCGTAGACAGGGTCAAGTAACTCACTTACCCACAGCAGGAAAGAAGTCCAATCCATGCAGCCTGAGCCCACAGAAGAGCTTCAGTAGAACAAACCTCTGAAAGCCTTATGATAGAAAGATGCTGGTAGACATATTGTGTAGACCGTGGTCAGACTGTCCACAATGTCCACTGCTGAAGGCACCTGTTCTGTGGACATCAGTATCTGAACTGAAGCTGGCTCCATTAAGAGGGCCAGTCCCCACAGTGCCCCCCATTTCCAGCTTTACAGTAGAAATAAATATGGTTTTGGCCTCTATGGATGATTTTCACTCTAAAATCTGCAGCCATACACGTATGCGTTCATGTTCTCATATTTTAGTCCAGATTAATATCTGAGAGTAAAAAGTTTAATCGATGGAGGAACGTTCACTGGGAAACTTTTCAGGCAATATAACTTGGTCTTGGTGCTTTGGTGTAATAAAGTGGGGGTTCTTCACAATATCGACTAGCTAAAACGTGCCTGATCCACAGTAGGAAAGACAAATATGACTTTAGTAAAAAAAAATGTACATTTCTTTTCACTTTTTTATTCCCTTTCTCCTGTTTATTTCCATATTTCTGTGTTTGTATGTTAATGGCACGAGAGTTCCTCACCTCATTTAAAGCCAGCGTGTAGTTAATAGGTTACTGCTGCCAGCTAGTGTCATGGAGATTATGTTTTGCTTTTGTGTGCTTCACCCTAAAGACCAAAACTCCATACAAAACATATGAAATGAACACTGTGCTCACAATGTTTTCTCCACTGATGTTCCAAATGCCAAAAATGATGAAGTGTTAATATTTAAATGTAGCAGAGTCTTTTCTTATTAAAATAAAATAAAAACAAACATTTTTCAAATAGTTTTATTCAGCGTTAGTCTCCCACTATAAAAAAATATATTAGGGGCATTGCTCTATCAGCTCTTTGCCATGGCATTAATAATTTACCTACCATTGATGCCTCAGCTTCCATAGACGACCTGCTATCTCACTATAACAATGAACTTATCAACCTCTTAGATACCTTGGCTCCCCCAAAAAACTTGAAAACTTGAACTCTCGCTCTGCCCCATGGTATTCATCCGAACTTCGCCAACTTAAAGCTACTGGACGCCACCTGGAACGTCTCTCCAGGAAAACAGGACTTACTATTCATAAGGACATGTGTCTCAGTCATATACAACATTATAAAGAAGCTATTCATCATGCTAAATCTGCCTACTACCCCTCTGTTATTGAATCCGCTAAAGGGAACACACACTTTGTTTTCTACATTACATAATATTGTTAAACCCCCAGATACCTTTGAAATACATACACACTGCTGCAGTTTGCAACAACTTTACCAACAACATCTTTATCAACAACTGTCCTCGTCCTGTGATATGGTCAATTGTTCTATCTGCATTTTTTGCCCTTCTCAACTGTCATCCTCTCTATCCAATTTTGAACTTCCCACAATAATTCAGCCAACTTCCATAATTACTAAGTTAAAGTCATCATCGTGTAAACTTGATCCACTGCCGACTAATCTTGTCAAACTCTCATTCCCGTCTCTTGCCCCACTGATTACTAATATCATACACTCCTCTCTTATATCTGGTTCTGTTCCTTATTCTCTTAAAACTGCAATAATAACACCCATACTGAAAAAGAATGGTTCAGATCCCTCCAATCTAAATAATTTCAGGCCAATTTCAAATCTCCCTTTCTTAGCAAAAATTCTGGAAAAGATATCTAGCTGCACAGGTTCATCGTCATCTCACTGGAAATAACTTGTGCGAACAGTTTCAGTCCGGCTTCCATTCAAGTCACAGTACAGAAACAGCCCTAGTAAAAATCACCAATGATCTTCTGCTTGCAGCTGACTCTGGACTTATCTCCATCCTCATTCTCCTTGACCTCACAGCAGCTTTTGACACTATCTCCCACTGCATCCTTCTTCACAGATTAGCATCTATTGGTATCAATGGTACAGTACTCGCCTGGTTTACCTCTTATCTCTCTGGCCGCTCACAGTTTGTTTAATTACTCACTCACAGATCATGGTCTACTCCAGTTAATTCCGGTGTACCCCAAGGCTCTGTCCTGGGTCCTTAACTTTTTATCATCTATCTACTACCCCTAGGTAATATTTTCAGGAAGCATAGCATCCAGTTTCACTGCTACGCAGATGACACCCAGCTCTACCTGTCCCCCAAACACACAGCTACTCTCCCACCCAGATCCATTTCTGACTGTTTAAGTGAAATCAAGGTCTGGTTTACTCACAACTTTCTTAAACTTAATGGCAATAAAACAGAATTCATTTTATCAAAACTGACTATAGTCCCAACCACAAGTCTTTCATTATCCATTGATAACTCTGTTGTCACACCTTCCCCTCAGGTTAAGAGTCTTGGTGTCATCCCCGATAGCACTCTGTCCTTCACAGCACATATAAATAATATCACTCGGTCTTCCTACTTTCATCGCCGTAATATTAACCGCCTTCGTCCCTCACTCACTCCAAACAGTACTACCATACTTGTCAATGCTCTTGTCACATCTCGTTTAGATTACTGTAATTCTCTTCTCTATGGTCAACCTCATAAATCCCTCCATAAATTGCAATTAGTTCAAAATACAGCTGCTCGTATTATTTCCATAACTAGATCCACTGAACATATAACACCTGTTCTTAAACAGCTCCATAGGCTTCCAATTCACCTCAGTGTTAATTTCAAGATCCTACTTCTCACTTTCAAAGCGCTTCATAACCTTGCTCCTCCATATTTATCCGATCTTCTCCATACATACTCACCCCATCGTACACTCTTTTTTTTCTAAGCCTCAGATTCTGCAGGGTTTTTATTTTTAGACTAATGTCCTTACACGACCACCTCAACACTTCAACACTCCCACTTCATATCAGAATGGTCATGTTCCACCTCAGGACTGAAACCGTGTTTTGTTTTTTGTTTTGTGTGTGTGTGTGTGTGTGTGTGTGTGTGTGTGTGTGTGTGTGTGTGTGTGTGTGTGTGTGTGTGTGTGTGTGTGTGTGTGTGTGTGTGTGTGTTTGTTTGCTTGTATATATTCATGAACAGCCAGCTGTGTCCTGGTGAAATAAATGCCACCCTGTTCCAAGGGAAAAGGTCACTGCACTCAAGCACACCTCTACAGGAGCTAAATTACAACAAACACAAACATTGGGGATGGATGGATGGACAGGTGGTTGGATGGATGATAAAGGAATGGATGAATGGGTGGATGGATATTATAAGGAAATGGCTGATGCTGTTTTACTGATGATTCTGATGAATGTGACGACTTTAAAGCTTGAGAGAGGAAAGAGGATCACGGTTACTTTAATCCCATATTTGTGTGATAAAGAATGTGTTCAGATGCAAGGAGGCAACGGTTTGCTGTCAGTAATGAAATTATTTAATCTTATTTACTCTAATATGCCACACGTTAGCAGCATTATTTACAAAAATATTATGTGCTGTGAATCAGGGTTGACATGACTTGGCGTTGTCACGATCCTGGGTCATTTGACCCAGCGTTTCAAGTTTTAGTTTTGTTTTTTTAAATGTTTATGGTTTATGTTTAAGTTCATTAGGTTATCTAAGTTCGTTTGTTTATCAGATTCCCTTGTGTTTTCAACGCCTGTGTTAAGTCTTCCTTGTCCTTTTATGTGTTTCATGTCTGAATGTCTTTTGTTATCAAGTTCATGTAGTCATGTCTGTGTTTCATTATGTTTCCCGTTTTATTTTGAAGAGGTCCTGTGTTCTTAGGTCAAATGTGATTAGTTGTATTCTCCCCTTGTGACTTTGTTATGTTCATTTGTTTCAGCTGTTTCCCTATGTGTTTCCACTTCCCTCATTATTCTCCTGTGTGTATTTAGTCCGTGTGTTTTCAGTCATTCCTTGTCAGGTCGTCTGCTAATCCACGTTGTGTCTCCAGGTATCAACGCCAGTCTTCATGTTTAAGTTTTTTTTTTCCATGTTTTACTTTTAGTTCACCCAGTTTAGGTTTTTGTTTAGTTTCACCCATGCCCTTTGTTTGTATCCATTTTTGCCAGCCTTAATAAACGGCTTGTTTTTGTCCACGCCACGTTTCACATTCTGTTTTGGACTGCAATTGAGTCCTTTTTACAATACATACTCACGTAATGTCACCTCAGCCAGACTGTGACAGGCGTTAAGGCCTACCTGTGCATTTATGCATGTGACTGAACCAATGTGGATCATTAAAATATCACCAGATCACCTGATAAATGGGCATTGGCACTTAGGTCACATGCCCCATAAGCCAGATTCTATGAATCATCAAATGCAGGTGGCATCTTTGCCTGTTGGGGCATCACTGGAAGCTCTAATTTGCATTTGTTCACTCAACTACTTCTGACCCAACCCAGATCTCGGCTGAAGTCCCGGGGTGACCGTGCGTTTGCTCTGGCTGCCCCGGTACTGTGGAATACCCTTCCTCTCGACCTCCGCGCATCTGATTCCATTGCACTGTTCAAATCACGACTAAAAACCCACTTATTCAATCTTGCCTTTCCCTCTAGTTAATATTTCTTTTATGATTTTATTTCATGTACTTTTATGCTCATTTAAATTCTTGTTTGCTCTGTACCTGTTGCTTTCCTATGTATCAGTGACAGCTACCTGCTTGCATACTTAGTACTTGCTTTGGTCCTATTTCTATTATCCTGCTCCTGTTCTCTATGTTACTTGGCATACCCTTGGTTTTTAAGTGTGCTTTATAAATAAAGTTTATTATTATTATTATTATTATTATTATTATTATTATTATTATTATTATTTGTTGGGGAGGAGGCCCCGGGGCAGACCCAGGACAAGCTGGAGAGATTATATCTCTCGGCTGGCCTGGGAACGCCTTGGTGTTCCCCCGGATAAGCTGGAGGAGGTGGCTGGGGAGAGGGAGGTCTGGGCCTCTTTGCTTAGGCTGCTGCCCCCCGCGACCCGGCCCCGGACAAAGCGGATGAAGATGGATGGATGGATGGATTATTTGTTGATCTTATTGAGCCAGCTTGTCTGCAGCAACATGTGAAACTGTCGAAACATTACTGTACACCAGAAGCAACTGTTGAAGGCAGCAACACTAGCTCTCTTATGAGAAAGAGCGATAGAAGAGAACACACACAAGGAATAAGCATAGAAGAATCGATTGCAGGAAAACTGAGAAGAAGAAAGGAAGAAGGAGTCAAAGGAGAGGAGCAGATATAAATTAGTCCTGTGACAAAGTGGGAAGGCTGAGCTTTAAAGGAATAAATCTCATTTCATTTTGGCCGGTAGTCACCGAGCTGACTGAACTAGATGAGAGGGCTGATTTAAGGAGGCATAACCTCAGTACCCTTGGGGGACCTTCACTTACAAGAACATTCACTTAGATCTGTTTTAGTTTGCTCTTCGTGAATGAGCCCAATCTCAGCTAGCATAAAAGCCACATGGGGTGTAAATGACAGGCTGAGTCAAAAATATGGAATTGCAAAGGAAATACAAGAGGATAAAACTTATTATCACCATTATTGTCATAAATCTCCTTTCCTGTTACAGTTTGTCAGTGAAATAAACTAAATATGTTTTTTTAAAACCAAAAAATAAGAAACGAGAGAACTAAAGTGCTGCTGCTGAGGTTGGACGTGCCTTTGCATAAATATGCACACATACACAACAGGTTTTAAAATGAGGACAGTGCTCTGTGGGAAACATCTACAGGCTTCTCCACCACAGTACCCACACCAAACACCTAAACTTTCTTTATGCCTTCAACAAATTTCACTTAAAGTATAGATTTGAGTAGGGCTGCCACAAATGATTATTTTGATAGTCGACTAGTCACCGATTATTTTTGCGATTAGTCGACTAATCAGATCATGCATCCATTGGACGTAAAACGTACAGCTTATTGCACCAGCACGCATCTGCTCTTATATAACTATCATTAGCTTACAGCTTTAAGTGTTTAAGGTATGTACTAACTAAAAATAAAGACAAGATGATAGTTTATTAAATTTTGATGAAATTTGCAGATTGTTTCGGTGAAGTTTAATAAACTCCTTGCTATCTAAAATATAACGGGACACCGGAGTATATTCTCGAGCATCTCGCAGTTCTGATAATCAGTTGTCTGCTTGACGTTTATTCAGCTGTGTAAAAACTACAACTTTAATCTCAGCCAAACCGATTTACTCAGGAACAAATAAAATACTAAAAAAAGCCAAACAATAACATTTTTAAGTTATCTAAGTGACTTATATGTGTTTAACCTGAGTAGCGAAAGACGGCGGTGGGTTTGAAAACGATTTGCCGGGAGTCCGGTGTTCTCACGGGCTCTAGTGAGCCTTGCCCCCGGCTAGCTATCGAGCTAGTGGGTAACAGACTTCTCTGAAAATGTAGGAGCGCTTTTGAAAATGTGTGGTGTCTTGATAAACTGAGCAGATATTTGAGGTTTACACAGATGCATTCTCGCCTGAAAATATGTTAAACGTTTATTTTGTGACCCAGAAAGTATAATAAGAGTAATATTAAAACTAACTAGCTGCCGCCATTGTTGGAAACTGAGCAGGGCTGCGCTATGAATTCTGGGACAGAGCTACTTCTTCTTCGGGGTTTAACGGCAGCTGGCATCCTTGTACATGCAGTGCTGCCATCTTCTGTTTCAGTCCGTTATTACAATCTTAAATTATACTACTTATTCCTGCGTCTTTTGGGATCTTACAAAGCTTCAAACGACACGTCGACTATTAAATCAGTCATCGACGATTTTGATAGTCGACGTAATCGTGACTAGTCGACCAATCGTGGCAGCCCTAGATTTGAGAGCTCAAAGCACTGGAACTTGACCCATTTGCTAGTCCACTGAATTAGCCTCAGGGAGGAGGACCAATTTTTGGGAGCTTCTGGTGCAGTCAGGTCAGGTTTCCAGTTCACACATTCATTTTTATGAAGCCAGATACATTTTTTTAAATGCTACTAGAAGCCTATATGGTTGTCAGGTGATAGCTATAGTAATCACAGCCATACCTTTTTAGATGTAATTTGTAACGGCCGCCATTTTCTTTGTGAGTATTTATTGCATTGCGTGCTGCGGGGGAAAGCCTGTTCTAATGTTTGAGTCTATTTTTTAGCACCTGACCATCCCTTTTTGCTTCTCATCCGTAAACTCTCTCCATACTCGTTCATGTGATTCTTGCGTAGGTGGTTGAAGAGGTTTGTCGTGTTTGAGTCTGTGGTAGGGACCTGTTTACGGCATAATTTGCATAGTACAGTTTTCTGGTCCGTGTCAGACTTTTTCATAACCAAACCCTGTCCATGCTACAGCAGTAGCCCCTCCTTTAGGAATAAGGTCCTGGATTTGTTTTGACTGGTCCTTCTATTTGGAGCTACCTGGTTCTGCCTCATCTTCACTGGCCATGCTGGTATTCTCTGTGCATGCATCCATGTGGTGACTGTAAGCACCATTTATAGCTACTTCATGTTTTTATTTGAGGTAATTTGTTTGATGCATATTCTGAAATTTGATGTTTGAGAATGATGTATATAATTTCAGTTTATTTTGAAAAGTCTCAACAGGATCTTGAGCTTTAATATGAAAGGTTTATGTGGGAAAATAAACAGAATAAGCAGATGGCGGAGTCACACGATTGTTTTTGCTAACGAAAGTACGCATAGAAACAGTCATCTGTCTGTCCATAGTGTGGTTATTTTAAATATAAGCGCAAGAGAGAACTTTAAGAAATTAATATAGCCACTACAGTGACCATCAAAACGATGAAAAAATATTGCCATAAACAGTTTATTTTGCGACACCACGAGACAAACAATAGCGTAATAAGAAAACGATAGATGTTTTCATATTGGCATCCAATATATATTGTCCTATTGAACAACCCTACTTCTGCTGCAGCGGCATCCCACAGTGGAGAATCAAGCGTGACTCCCCAAGAAGACTTAGCTTGAGCAAGTTGAAGACGATCTTAAATGACGACGTCTAACCCTTGAGTAAGCAAAGGTCAAGGCCACAGATCACAAGGCCTGGAAGTGCATCGTTGACCAAGATGGAAACCCTACAACACCCACGGCAATGTATTGGCTTCATGCACGACCTCTCCTGCTGACTGCCAGCTAGGGACAAAAGATCTCTCCTTTACTTTCTACATGGACTATCTACATGCAGCCATGTGATCGAACATAACTGGTCAAACTACAAGCCGATTCAAAGAGAAACCAGAAAGCCTTCATGTTTATATGCACATATGTGTTTGTACAGCATCTTAAACAGAAAATATCTCCAACTCTAATGTATTCTCAGGAAAAGCATTTAGGACTGCAGTACTTACCACCTAGAGCTTGCTTCATTACAAAATCCATGATTCCTGCTGATTAGTACAGATGTTCTTCTTCAAGCTGGAGACAACTGAGCATTCAGCCACCAAGCCCGGGATCTGTGAGTGTCTCAGTTCTTCCCCCTTCCTCTGTGATGCCGAGCGTCTTCAGCAACTCTCTGCTGGACACAAGAGATTGAAAAAAGAAGCAATTAAACAAACCATACAGCTGTAAAACAGTAAACTGTTTTCCTCACATAGAAAAACACACCAGTGATTTGATTTAAATTTAAGCTTTTGCAGCTGTAAACAATCATATTTCCTCCTTTGTAGAAAGTGCATGATTACATCTCCAAACACGGTGAAAGATCCGCAACACGCCTGGCATCAGGGAGCATGAGACAGCATTTCCTTCTGAGTTTAAAACAACACATAATGGGATCTTTTTAACACTCTTTACCCCGTGACAGATATCCCTTCCTGGGAAGATCGTAGATCAATACTGAGCCCTTTTGCTCTGAGTCACTTATCCGACTGTAACTGAATACCAGAGCAGTCAATAAGTGGTCATACATATTTAATGGAAAAGTGAAAGAAATGCAGTTGTTTTCTATTTAGATTGACCTGAAACATATGAAAAATACTAAACATGTATGAGAAAATCAGGCTGTGCTCACTCATACAGCATCAACATAAAAACACACACTAGATTCATGAGAATGAAAAATCCTGTCTACATCAAAAGTCTATATCTAATTAATATTGCATACACTATGCTAATCTCACTGTCTCACTTTCAGAAGCGACTTCGTGTATTTCAACCCAGCTGGTAATAAAATCACTTTTGCATAAATTTCATCTTTAGCTAAATCTGATTTACTCAGCTTCAGTAAAGCTGCAGGTTTGACTGTGATTCAGTGACTGCAGTGCACACTTTTGTGTCTGTAATCAGAATTATTATTTAAACTGATTCTCAGAATAAATCGATCAGGTGGAATTACCAGCTGAGACATCGACTGTGCAGTAAAAAACTGTCGTATCATCTGTACAGAGACTGCAGATGAAAAATGTGAGCATGTAATGATTATTGCTGCTTTTCTGGTGTACTGATGGAACAAACTGTCATAAGATCTGATACTTGAAGATAAAATGCTGAAAATATGGCTGCATGTACAGGTCCTATTAAAGAGGTAATGTATGGATTTAACCGGTGCAAGAAAATAAAAATCCAGAATGTAAATAATGCAAGAGTGAATATGCATCTCGAAGAAGAAGCTCAGAAAAATTTAGCTAGCTGTAATATCAAATCCAGGAATTTGGATGACATTGGTACCAACTAGGGCTGCCAAGATTAGTCGACTAGTCACGATTACGATTTAAAGTTATAGTTTTTACACAGCTGAATAAACGTCAAGCAGACAACTGATTATCAGAAATGTGCGATGCTTGAGAATATACTCCGGTGTCCTGTTATATTTTAGATAGCAAGGAGTTTATTAAACTTCACCAAAACAATCTGCTAATTTCATTAAAATTTAACAAACTATCATCTTGTCTTTATTTTTAGTTAGTACAGACCTTAAACACTTAAAGCTGTAAGCTAATGATAGTTATATAAGAGCAGATGCATGCTGGTGCAATAAGCTGTACGTTTTACGTCCAATGGATGCATGATCTGATTAGTCGACTAATCGCAAAAATAATCGGTGACTAGTCGACTATCAAAATAATCGTTTGTGGCAGCCCTAGTACCAACTACTATATTTTCCATCCATCCATCCATCTTCTTCCGCTTATCAGGGGCCGGGTTGTGGGGGCAGCAGCCTAAGCAGAGAAGCCCAGACCTCCCTCTCCCCGGCCACCTGCTCCAGCTTTTCCGTGGGAACCCCAATGCATTCCCAGACCACCTGAGAGATATAATATCTCCAGCGTGTCCGGGTACTTAAACTCTTCCACTTGGGGCAGGAACTCATCCCTGACCTGGAGTGGGCAGTCCACCCTTTTCCAGCTGAGGACCATGGCTTCAGATTTGGAGATGCTGATTCTCACACTCAGCTGTGAACAATTCCAGTGCAAGCTGGAGGCCATGACCCGATGAAGCCAACAGAACCACATCATCTGCGTAAAGCAGAGATGAGATTCAGAGACCACCCAAGTGAAAGCCAAATTGGCTACACCTAGAAATTCTGTCCATATAAATTACGAACAAAATCCGTGACAAAGGGCAGTCCTGGCAGAGTCCATCACCCACCGGGAACGAGTCTGACTTATTGTTGGCTTTGCAGACCAAGCTCTTGCAATGGTTGTATAAGGATCGAATGGCCGGTAGCGATATTCCCGAAGCACCTCCCACAGGACACTCCGAGGGACACAGTCGAATGCCAAATCTACTATATTTTTTTAAAGTAAAACATCTAATTTATTATGGTGACATTAAACTGGCCAACATGACACTCACCGTGCATGTTCTTCAAATAGTTGACACTAAGGAGATGAGTGATAAAACTATGGTAACAGTTTGTTAGCATTGACAACGCTAGCAGTGCAGATTTTCTTCCCATCTGAAGAAAACATGCACAATATGTGCTGTGCAAACTTTGGATTTTAAGTTTTCTTTTTTCTTTGTTGGCTTCTTGGTCATTAGACAAATTGCAGCCTGAATGCTCATTGGCCCATTCTGAATACAGTGCCCCATCCTGTGCTGCTGTATAAACTCACTTGTATCTATTTGATTAACTGTGCAAGTGGCAGCCAAGATGAAATCCTCCACATTTATTGCACCTGGCGAACCAGAACAGCATTTCCATTTTGAAGCAGATCTCTCCTGCTCTCCTCGCTGAACACTCGTGGCATCATTTTGATACGCCAGTATTTGCCAGGGCTGAATGGTGCCGGGATGAAATAGGAAGGGACGGCAGATTGAGCTGCACAGCTTATTCTGGGAGGTGACACGGGAGACGAGGCCGAGTGGGATGGCAATCCATTTGTAACTGTGACCGAACGCCTCGAGGGGTGAAGTACCTCATTTCAATACACACACATTCAGAAATTCAAAATCGGCATGCTCACCCACACGCAAGATTTGATTAAAAAGACTGCAAATGTATGCTGATAGACAATAGAAGAAATGTCAGACTGTTAACCTGGTGAGGAGAGTAAGTGTTTCTGCATGAATGTGTGCGTGCTTACGGAGAGGTGCATGCAGAAATATGTGACTATCATTTGAGTTTAACTGGAATCACATGTATTTTGTCATGTTTCTCAGGTCTGTCTGAATTTCTACGAACATTATTGCTAAGGATTGTCTTATTGCATTGGAGTCACACTGGGTTAAATATGTACACTTGGGTTTTAAGGGGTATTTATTATTTTCTTCTTTTTTTGGATTGTATGGAAGCCCCAAACGCAATTTCATTGTTCTTGACAATGACAATAAATAAATAAATACTAAATACTAAATACTAAAGAACTCTGAACAGCTGTGTATGTGTGAGTAAAGTCTCTTTAGTCATAAGCTGTTGGCTTTTCCAGTTTCCAGCCTCAGTCCAGTGACATGTAACTGGCTGGACCTTTGCAGCCTGTTGTTTACATGTTGTAGCTGTGTACTGACACCAGGGGGCAGTGTCAGAAATACGCTGACCAGCTGGTCTGGTCTGGCTCATGTTTTTGCTGTTGTCAGACCTTTAGCTTAGCCGCTCCTACAGGTATGACCAAAGTCGTAAAAGAGGAAGAATGAGTGTTTTAGCGAACTGAACGTGAAGATTATAAACAAAGAAAACACGCCATTGCAGCCCACTTGGGCTTGTAATCACATTTTTTTGATCTTTAATTTATTTTTGTGCTTCTTTCTGCTCCTAAATGCTGCAGTTGCTCCTTCTCTATTGAAGCCCACTTTTCAACCACACCATGTGCGTGTTGCATTCTTAAAATCCATCACAAATGCACCACAAACTGCACTTTGTGATAATTAGTCATTCTAAGCTGGCTGTGTAGGTGTTGCCTCAGCGTCTGGTGCCGTCCAAGCTGACTTCTTACAGACCTGACTAGCTAAATCAAACAGGTCACTTTGGTTCAGTTGGAGGTGAAAGTGGGGTTTTTTCCTTCTGTCTTGAGTACTTTTTTGGTCACTGTCTCAACAAGACGGCAGCTGTCGTGGTAAATGTCCCGGCTGCTTTAAGAAGGTCAGAGGTTACAGTCCTTACAGTCACCTGCAGTTCAACTATTAGATATTAAACTCATTCTTTTAACCACTGAGGAAGAGAAACAAATATATACCTGTGGCCTTTTGGATGAATGGACTGCATTCATACAGCTGCACAGCTCTAGTCTTCCAAACCACTCAAAGTGCTTTATACTACAACCACATTTACTCACACACACACTTTTATTATAGCAATAAATATACAATTTAACTATCACGCACAGTTTATGGGCTTCTGATAGCGAGCGAGCCTCTGTGTCCTTCAACAGAACAATGAACACTGGAAACAGACGCCACACACACAAGGAGAGGATTCTTTCTTATTATGCTGCTTTCCTGAAACTTCTATATGTGTGCATGTGCTTTTCTAATACCACTGTGGCCAACTTTCTGGTGCATGAATAACACAGCATGTAGTTCCTGCAGTACGTAATTTGGGTTATTTTGAACTGTGAATCATCCAAAGCTACTGTAGTGGAGTCCAAGAATAAAAATCTAGTGCTGGAAATGAGCAGAACAGGTCCACACTTAGCTAAATGTCACATAACTGGTGCCTTGGGCTTTATTATACACAACAATAAGTGAATATTAACGATCAGCAGTGATGTAAGGTGTAAAGTTACTACAAAACTAGCACACAGGAGCGCCGATGGCAAATAATAAACGAAGAAGTTTTTGTTGTCATATTGCAGTTTTTTTTATGTTAGATTTTGTGTATTTTATTGTATTTTGTATTTTTTTGTTATGTATTTTCATAACAAGGATGAAAAGAAGTTCCACAACACTTTATGTATCTGCTATCGGGGGGAAGACGGTGGGTGTGTGGCTGCTGTGTGTTTGTGCGTAGCGTAATCGGCTGCTGACATTCATTGCTGTAATGTATAAAGATACAGGAACCCATCTGAGCCCACGCATCCCTAACAGGACGGGCCATGTGTCCGTGTTTAATACGATCCCAGCTGGTCAGGTGTGGCATGTTTCTGTGATACAGTGAATGTGGGTTTTTTCATAATAATGTTTTTTTACTGTTTGTAACAAAGGCAAAGATAAGATAAGCTTCCAACCCTGAGCTGGAAAAAAATTGAAGACTGGATGTATGTTGTTTTTTTTCCTGGTATTTCACCTGAACAAAACGTGCAGCAGCGTAGCAGAAGCAGGGACGCATCTCATGAACTGGACGAGGGGTCTGCGCGTGTGTCTGTGTGTGCACGCATTTGGAAGCAGAACATTTCTCTTATCATTACAGAAACAGACTCAAGGACTCACTAATGGAATAAAGGAAAGATGCGGCTGTCAGACAAGGACATCTGGAAGAGGACACACACACACGCGCACGCACACACACACACGCGCACACACACACACGCACATGCGCGCGCACACGCACACGCACACACACACACAGGGGCATTCTCTTCCTACCTTTGACATATAAAAATGTCTGACTGTATGTTTGAATGTTTGATTAGTTTTTATATAATAAAAGAAGTTTGGTTTTTAAAAGGAATTGTTTGAAAACTATTAAAAATGATGACTCTTTATAGTGTCACGATTTAATTACTAATACTTAAATAAAACATGTCGATTCAAAAGAGAAAGTGGGCACAAGATAAAGGCCAATCAAACGGGTGATAATAAAGCAGCACCTGGCAACTGTGGAAAGGAAGAACTCCGTTTTAATAGGAGGAACCAGGTTCAGGAAGTCAATGATTCTCCTCAGGAAGGCCTTTCCAAAGCTGAGGAAAGCTCATAGTACACAGTACATTAACCAAAACCTAACCTGCCAATGCCATCTAGTGTTTCCTACAATCCGCTATTAGCAATCAGAGGCACGTCTAAGCTCACTGAAGACATTTAGTCCTCCGTTTAAAAAAAAGAAGAGATGGGTCTGACATTTTCAAATCACTGCAACCCAAACAGTCTCTGCTTCTTCATCTCGACACAACAGAAATGCAATCTTCAAAAATAATTCATGTGAGAAAAGACTGAAGCAATTCATCACAGCGTTATCGTGCGAAACGGAGGAGCGCTCCTCTACTTGCCTCCATTTACATACTCATCAGACACCAGAGACCTCAACCGCAGCTCGTTATGTAAGCGCTTATCAGTGGGCGGTTAGCACTGGACTGGAAGCTGAAGCAGCTCTCCGGCATATTGAACTTCTCTGTTCTGGTGATAGTGGAGGGGCTTTAAAACCTTACATAACCCTCCTTTTCACACAGGGCCAAATATACTATACAATCACTGATGACAGTCCCCAGGGGCAAGCCTCCCTCCCACCTCAGCTCCCATTCCCCAGCACCCAACCACTTTCCCTCCATCCTCAACCATCCTTTCTTCTTCTTCTTCTTCAGCTTCTTTTTTTAATTTCATAATCCGGGCGCTGGCAGCAGTGCGTGACGCGGGATAATGTTATCAGGGCCAGGCAGGACGGCTTGCTGATCCTATCCAGTTAATTGGAAGTTGTTTCCAAGTTTCGTGGAAGGAGATGTGGATGGGAGCGACTGGTGAAGACAAGCACGAGGCTGTCACTGGAACATGTTGATGACAGGCAAAGGGAGCGTGTTTCAGGGGAGGGGAGGCAAGAAAAAGGAGGAAAAGCTTTAAATGTGTGCATGTGCAGACAAAAAGTACACATGAATGAGCTTTAAAGGATAATGCTGGCTACAGGCTATTCTGTGTTTCTGTGTGTCATCAAATACATGCAAACACCAAAAACACTAAAAACACACTGTGTTTTTTCCAAATAGACAGATTTATACTGAAGAAATAAATCAGAAATTTATGCAAGAAGGGAAAAACCCTGTTTTAACTGTCATTAATAATCACTGTTTAGGCATCCATATTATTATTAACCACACGCGAACAATTATCAAATAAATAAGTTCTGCATTTTTGGTAACTATGTTGTAGGTGTTGTAGGTTTTAGTTTAGTTTTACTTAACTATAATAACCTTGGACAGAACCACCCTTTAACACCTCTATTTTTAACATGTTTGATCCTTCATTACAACCTTTGAACCTTTGGCTTAAATTTTGAAAGGTGGCTCTATAATCTATAATAAGTTTTTTTCACTATGTTGTAGTTCAAGTGGTTTGAGAGGGAACCCAGCTCCTGCACCTCCTCTGGTTCACAGGCTTTGGAAAATCCTGCCTGTACTCTAATAGAGGACTTTGGCCAACTGTGGTTCTGTTAGGACCAGTGAATAGTGTAACCATGGAAAAGGACACAGAGAAGTATATGGCAGCATGGTGGATTAAGAAGAGGATTTTCACTGGAGAGAGTAGGTTTTGAGGCCTAGAACTCAGCACACAGCAGGGCAGCTGCAGGAGGAGGGCTGTCTGGTTTCCTTGTCTGTATGCCTACTGCAGCACTTAATGTCACAGTAATGAATTACATGAGTAATGAAAGTCAGTTTGCATAAACTGTGTACAAGAAAAATCCTGCAGACCACATCAGCGTTAATATAAAGTCCCCAGACTTCAGACCCTAGAATTCCCTGAGCTGCTAGTATAGCTATAAAGTTCAAGTCATCTCCTTTCCAAACACAACCATTTCAAAGATGGAAAATAAAGCTTCAGCAAGCAGGAACTGAACCTCTGAGGGAAGTTCCCCTCTCGACTAAGCAAGTTTCAGCACATCAGTCACACCAGAATTGCTCCTGTCCTTTTTAACCAGTTCCAGGAACTTACAATTTGTAGTGCTTAGCACACATGCACTCGCACAAACAGACACACACATCCAGCAAGCCTTTCACTCTGTGCTTGATGAGCTGACCCTGGGGACACGTGGGCAAACCTGAAAGGGAAATCAATACTGGACGAGTGGACCGAGATGGATTACTGACAGGAGCCATTTTTCACAGCAGGTTAGCAAGACTCCACCACAACACTCCATCTTCATCTGTCCAGGAAGGATGTGGGAGCACAAAAATCTCAATGTACTGTAGCATCCTAGTGCAAAAGTATATTCATTTTACCCTTCATACGCCCAACCTGCCATTCCATCTGGTGCCAATGGGACCGGGCTGTGCCCCCGATTACAACACAGTCTGAGAAGCTTGTAAGGTGGCGCCATCAGTTCTCTGAAGCTTTCCTGGTATTAACCCTCTCTGGCTCAAATTAAGTTTTTGTTGCTAATGCACAAAAGAATACCTGCAGTGGTACTTCTGAGTAAAAAAAGCTCATAAAATATGTATGTGGTGTAATCAGTTTGTTAGCTTTTACTTGTTGCAAATCTGCAAAGCCTGCCTTGAGAGGGTTAACAAGTAAAATGGATGCATCATTTGTTGTGCTTCATTCATGTTGCATCAGATTGCCAAGGTACCTCTGAGAAATTTTAGAGCATGCTGAATAATAAATAATGTTAAGTAAAAGGCTGGTTTACTCTTCAGGGGTTTGGATAAGCAGAAGTTCATATTTTGCATGTTTGTTGCGGCCTGGTCACGGGGATAAGGAGGTTTGCTCTAGACCAAGCTTGCTAATTCTGTGTTTATTGCAGAGCTGTTACTGACTGATCTTTTTTAACAGAATTAAAACAAAATGAAATATTGAAATGTTGGTCAATCATTGCCCCAATCTGCACAATCTCATACACACAAAGAGACACACAGACACACACACCTTCATACACCAAGTTACTCTTTGCACAGTGCTCAGGCTTTTGCACATTTTTATTGCACTGTTGTGTCTGTATCGTTCTCTTCTGTCTGGTGTTGCACTGTCTTTGTTTTGGTTTTTTGGAATTTTTGCACCCTGCACTTTATGTAGTTCTGTGTTGCTTGTCTGTTATATGTAGCACCATGGTCTTGGAGGAATGTTGTCTCATTTCACTGTGTACTGTACCACTGCACAGTGACAATAAAGTCACTTGATTTGACTTGACTTGTTCATTTATGCTGATATTCAGGCACCCCAGAGAATCCCCAAACTTCACCTGGTCACTAAAATAAACAGAATTTATATGGCACAGCAAAACTGATGTTTGCTTCATTCAGTTTGAGTGTTATATATTCCATTTAAATAAGCTAGATTTTCTTTGTTAGGGTTAGGGTTAGGGTGATGAGTGGGGTGGATCATCTGTGTATGGGGAAAACATTAAGTGTGTTCCCCATATTTATCAAACCACAAAAACATCATCAACCTCTGAATTATGTTGGGCTTTGTCATTTTGAAGATGTCTGGATAATGTGAAGACTACAAAGGTCAAAAAGCACCTGTAGGCAACTGTTGTTGTGATTCGGAGCTATATAAATACAACTGAACTGAAAATTCCAGCAATGATGTGTAAAAACAACTTCTACATAACCATGCTGTATGCCTCCAGCTGAAACCATTGTTTCTGCAAGCCCAATGTTTCAGGCCTGTGTTGCATTATAAAGTAGGATGACTTTCATCAAAACTGAATCTTATATCTTTAGTCCTGACACCAAATAAACACCAAAGTCCGATCACCCCTGAACCTAACACGATTATTTGTTCCTTCATAGATTCTGCACTCAGGCTCATATTTTGAGTCTCTCCATGCACAGACTGCAAATATGTTTCACTTTGTTTATCAGAGTAAAACGCTGCTGCCCGCTCTACAAATAATACATTGATGATTCAAAAGTCACCAAAGACAGAAAATAAATGTCACAGACGCCAGTAAATGAATTAATTATGAACTGCTAACACTGTTCCGCTCTCTCAGATTTGCCGGGCAGAAACTTTAGCACTCCAGACATTATTTATTCATGTGAGTCTGCAGTGAAAAATTATTTCCTCAACAGAAGCTAGAAGGCAAAGGAGGTCTACAGGACTGCATTTGATTATTCTTCTCATTATTCTTCTTGAGTCACTGACCCACTGTGGTAAAGGAGCTTCAGAAAGACCGCGTCACAGAGACAGGGCTAATTTTAACTTGCATATTTTACATTTTAATAATAGTTAATAGGGTTAATTTTAGCACTAGCTTAATCAAGGACTGATATGATGGATTAAATATGACACTATTCCTTCTTTTTTAATATTTAATGCAAGCCTGTCTTGAGAATGACAGATCCACATTTTAGTTACGGATGGTTGCTAAATTAAATTCTGGATCTTTCTGTTCATACTTGCCACTAATATCAAAGAAAGCTAAAACTCAACATTTAAGATTAAAATGTTTTACATTTTACATTAATTAACACTGTGAAACAAAACATTATCGGGTAATTTGGATGCAACAGTGAGGAATGTTACCTTCAGTCAGGAAGTTCCAGGATTAACAAGTCCATGTACAGGAAACAGAGCAGGCAGGTTCCAAGTTTTATTGACTGAGAGCCAACTGAGGACAAAAGGTTACAACAGAGGGCCACAGAGGAAAATGCACACAGTACTTTTCTGTTCAGAGAATGGATGGTTATCATGGCAGGGTTCTTTTTTTTAACAATTAGTGAGGTGGCTGTTAGGTTCCTGGACACTCAGTGTTTATTCTGCAATGATGGCTAAAGCAGTTGATACTGAAGGACAACGCTCCTTTGTCCACATGAGGAAACAATAATAGTATCACTGAGGAAACTGTGGCGCCTTTCTAAAACTGATTTACAAGTAGCACCTCTATTATTTCTACATATGTAAGATGAAAGGGAAAAACAAACGGCAGTGATAAAGATGGCTATCTAGTCCACCTATACAGTACAAGTATAGATTATTAATATATTAACTTATTTATTAGATTAGAATATTATACTAAAGATTATGAAGCTCATATAATATTGAATAGAAGTTCGTTCCACATCATTGGGCCTGAATGAGCAAAACCATAATGTCCACTGTTTTAAGCCTGTACTGTGGAACCTGTAAGTGATTCACCAATCGGATGGATCCGGGAGCGGGATAAGGTGCTACTGGACTGAAGTCATGAGTTCCCTAGAGTATTTAGAAGTAGAATGGGAGCCTTCAGTTTTCAGGCCCCTCTTTTATAGAAACAGCTTCCAGTTTGGATTCAGGAGACAGACACTATCTCTACTTTTAAGATTAGGCTTCAAACTTTCCTTTTTGATAAAGCATATAGTTAGGGCTGGATCAGATGACCCTGAATCCTCCCTTAGTTATGCTGCTATAGGTGTAGGCTGCTGGGGGATTCCCATGATGCACTGGGTGTTTCTTCTTCACTCATGATGTATTAAGAGACCTCTCTGCACTGAATCATACTTGTTTTTAACCTCTATCTCTCTTCCACAGCATATCTTTTATCCTGCCTTCCTTCTCTCACCCCAAACGGTCGCAGCAGATGGCCGCTCCTCCCTGAGCCTGGTACTTCCTGTTACAAGGGAGTTTTTCCTTCCCACTGTCGCCAAAGTGCTTCCTCATAGGGACTCATATGATTGTTGGGGTTTTCTCTGTATTTATTACTCTAGGGTCTACCTTACAATATAAAGTGCCTTGAGGCGACTCTTGTTGTGATTTGGTCCTGTACAAATAAAACTGAATTGAATTGAATATATGTCAATGAACTTGGTGAATGTTGTCAGCAGTGCAGACTGAAACGGACCCCTTCAACCTCGGCAGTTTGTGCTCCACTTTATTAATAAATCACGATAAATCACAGCCTGGATACAATAAATAAGGGGATAGATAAGAAACAAATAAAATACATGTGTGGGTGCAAAGAATATATAATCATGGCTTTAAAAAAAAGGAGAGACAGAGCGCAAGTCAAATGTTGCGTCTTCAGTGAGCACTAAACCTGCAGCTTAGTTCTGTCATTTGATCTTCGAGGCGCTTTGCAGGCAGTCAAATATAAGACAGGTGCCTCATCCACACCAAAATAAAAACATTACAATTAAAAGCTGCTTTTTAACCATGCTCAGGTAATGTGTGTGTCATGTTAACCTGCTCATTTTAGTTAAAGGATCGGCCTAGAGTAAATACAACTTCTGACTTTGGTCTACTTTTTAATGCTCCTGGACTGGTTACCTTAAAAAAAGCTAAAGTTAAGATTTAGCAGTGTCACAATAATGAAACCATTTCCTGGCATCTGACTCCTTGTGGTCACGAAATCAGTGGGGGTAATTTGAAAGGTACTTGTCTGACATTTTTAAGGTTTTTATTAAATTAACAGCTCTAAATGAGGTTCCCTTGGTGGACATTTGACTAAACTCAGCAGGCAGCTTCTACAAACTACACATTCCATCTTTTCTGTTTGATTTTCTTCTCGTTAACAAGTGTCCATTTCATGCTGCAGTCCTGCTGGTTGGCTAGTTGGTGTAGATGATAGCAGCAGGCACACGACGAGACACTCATCTTAAACTCCTGACAGGGTCTGAAAATGACCACGACCACAGTTATTGTCAGCTGTATTAATCAAGCTCAAGCAAAGCAAATGTAAACACATCTTTGGAGCATCAACACATCCAACATCAAACTTCAATACAGATGCAGGATGCCTCACAGATGCCTGTGAAAGGATCGTTTATATATAGCCTTGGACATTTGGACCATGCACATCTGCATTTGCATCTCTGTAGGTTTGAAAATGACTGAGTGGAACTGAGCAGGAAAAAACTCCAGCCAATTGCCAAAAAAAATAACCTCTGAGGTGTTTTCCAGCAGATGAGTGAACAACTCCACAACAAAGTGCAATTAGCATGAAACTACAAAGCTTAACACAATAGACAAACAGACACTGAGTGAACAAAAAGACTGAGAGAAAAGGCAGCTGGTGATGAAGTGCAACCAAACAGCTGGTGACATTTTCAGAGTGAACTCATTCAGCCTGAAGACAAAAGACCCCAAAAAACAAAAGACCCTCAGACGCTGCTGACACGTTCACCTCTGACAGACAGAAACACTATTCACGTGCTGACATTTAATCATCTCCTGATATTTTACTGTTTGCATCGATTCGGAACATCATTCAGTCGTTTCTCCATCTGTCCATCCACTCAGTGGATGTCTGAAAGTTCTCCAAAACCTGATCACTCGTTTGAAATATCACTACTTTCCATAATCAACTCACTATTTTTAGGATTTCTTTTTGTTGTACATAGAAATATAAATTAATTGAACTGCAGATTTACATAATAAAAGGCTTATAAGGGAGAAGAAGTGGATATATTAATACTGAAATTAATGGCAGTTTAAATAATATTTTTTTATGACGGGATAGTAAAAGTAATAAAAAGATGATAATAAAACACAAGACAGACTTAATCTGAATTAAAGTGATGGTGCAGACCTCAGCCTGACTGAAATGGACCTTAAACACTTGCTAACGTTAATGAACTATAGCAACATTGCAAAGAAGAGTGGGCCAAAGTTGTACATGACTTCATCAGAGACTGATGAAGTCATGTACAAAGTGATGATTTCAGGTTATTGCTGCTAAAGGTGCACTGTTAGACTTTTCATCGCCACTTTACGGTAACATACTGGCGTCACTGTTGCCAGCGTCATACCATGACGCCGTGTTACGGTAGCTTACCGTTCTGCAGGATGATACCGTTTTTTGCTGGTGTGGTATAATACTCTTGGACAAATTATGGTAACGCACCGTAGCCTTTTTTACGGTATCTCACTGGCGTCACTGTCGCCAGTGAGATACCGTTATGTCGTTATGTCGTAAATTACGTCAACAAAGTAACATCATACTGTGATTAAGAAATTGGTATACTACCGTTTACTCACGGTATGTCACTGTAAGCCCGCTGCAAGGTAATAAACTGCAATATATTAACCAGTAACTTACCGTTATCACGCATCATCAGTACCAAAAATATTCATCTCTGCTAGAGGACACAGTGTCCCAACAGGCGGTCATTTACTGTTTAACAGGTCGTAATTGACCGTAATGTCAGTTAACACTAACATACTGTAAGAGACTGGAGGGTTCCAAAAAAATTGGATGGATAGATAGACACACACACACACACACAAAATATAATTCATGTGCTTTACACCACTTTATTTCAATTCTGATTTTTCCCTGCTGAAATACACATTTCCAAAATCAAAAACTGAAAAGAACTGAAAACATATTTTCATTGAGGAAGCACTTGTTTTTACTAAACCATGTAATCCATTATTTTCTCAGATGGTTGTACAAACAATAACAATAACAATATTATGTCATATCCATATCATGGCAGACAACATATGTTCAAGTGTTGGGTTTTCTTATTTATATTTTGTAGGGTCTTAAACCTACAATGTGAAGTGCCTTGGCATTCATTTTGTTGGCACCATACAAATTAACTGAATTGTAATGAATATAATATCAAACTGTTGCACTCAAAAAACCTATTGGACAGAGACAGCGTCTTGCAAGATAGCAAGAGAGCTTGTCTTCATTGTTGCTCATCTTGTGTAAATGTCCAGAAGGCATGGGACATGGATAATCTGTGGAGACACAGGTAACAACACATTGGTCACTTAAATTATACAAGAAATTCACTAAAAATGGCAAAAACAGTTACCTAATTTGTGACATGAGGGTCAATGTGAACAACCTTTTGCTTCACAGTGGTCCCAGGGCAACATGTTGTCATTATGCAACATAAAATAATTTCAATACTTCACTTCTTCACACTGTCTAGATAGTCATAAAGCAAATAGCTATGTACAGTTAATTGTTAATGGCCTTATGTACATAAGTCCATTTTAACATATTATAATTGTACAAAATTGGCAATTATTCTACACATTAAACACACCTAACAAACAGTCAGCCCAGTTAAATTACCGGAGATGAATCAACTGTATGGTTATTTTGGAGTTTATAGTTTGTGCTGCTGTTAAACTTTACAGTATTGACTTCAGTATTTTTGCTGTTGGTGTAGCTAGACTACCATGTTGATCAGTAATATGTAATGTGAAATTTGATATTGTTACTTTGCTTGATTCACTGAGACACATGTCCAACAACCTTGGTTTATAAAGGAAATTACAGAAATTTGAGCTAACAAAACAGAGACTGGATACCTGTGTCCACGAAAAGCTCCTGTGTCAAACAGAAATTTTAATATGGTCTAATCAGCTCTATTTCGTAAATGACTTCTTACCAAGCATAATCAGCCTTGGGGTGCTTGGCAGGCTTTTAACATGCAAACTGAACAATATAAATTTGCGTGCACTGAAGCCACAAAATTTAGAAATACACATAGTTGCAAAAAGTTCAGTGACCAATTACCTTTCCTAAATGGCATATGCAATGCAAAAAATAAGAGTATTGTCAATAGGGACCAATTCCCAGTTTTAACATGATCAAAATTATTCACAAAAGGCTTCAATAAACAGAAAATGTGTGCCGACAAGAGAACAGTGCACAAAAATGAAAAGATATTTGAGCTCGGCGCTTTAATGGGTTTAACATGACTTAGTCAGCACTCCGCACCGTACAGGTAGTACAAGCACACCTGAAAACACTGACCAGCTAACAGCTTTAAGCATTTGGGCGCAACCTCGGTTGTTCACCGATTCACCTGTTGCAAACGTCCAAGTTTCTCATAAATCCATCGGCAACTATTACCTAACTAGTCTTTTGAGTCTCCACATTCATAGATATTGACATTTTGTCTTAGCATTTGAATGAAAATATCCTGGTAGGGTAGCTTAAAAGTCAAAACAAACAGTAATAAGAACGCATTTCGGACTTCTCTCGAATAAGTGAAAAAAAACACTTACCTTCAGACTGATTAGCTGGTTCCGATCCAACTTTAATGTGTCCCATGTCAGTCCGTTTTAGGGAAAAAATGTTAAGTGGTTTCATTTAATTTTGAGATACTCCCGCATGGACGAGCAATTTGGAGTCTAGCAGAGTTATCACGAATAGCATATGATCTTCAGATATAATCCAATCAACCTTGCATTTAATCCGATTGAACATCCAGTTACCTCTGACAACTTCTAGTTGCACATATCGGTTAACGGTCTCATCATCACTCTGTGCTGCAGCGAACTGGATCTGTGGCACAGAATAGTTGATGGCCATGTTGTTCTCCTGCTTTGCAGCTTTGTTTGAGTCTGAATTGCGGCTTAAACGTGCAAAACTAAGAGAAGCAGATCAATATTTTCTTCTTGTTGTTATTTAATGGTGGTTGGCAACCAGCGAAAGGAGCATTAACCACCTCGAGCAATATTTTCTATCCCCATTGCTGTTTAGAAAGTGAATACCCGACGTGTGCGTCATACGTCACGTTGTACGTCAGGTGAAGGTGTGGTGTCGGCTATTGCACCTGTCGCATTAAAAAGCTTTAAAAACGTAACAATCGCTTTAAAAACACAACCCAACGCGCTGAACTGTTATAATGTGTTACATTATCACGTATATCAGGACATCTCTTCTGAACCAAGACGAAGTGGTGCTACAAAGGAATTATTTCTTTAGGAGAGTGCATTTAATAGCAGTCTAGCCTGCAACAAAATGCACCGCTAAAAATACAGTTTCTGCTTGTCCCAGAATTTATTAATTTTGAGAGTGAAGTTGTAGGACTGATGCTGGTTAGTGGTGTAGGTTTCATGGATGTGACACTTTAACTTGTGTAAAATGACGACCAGAGCATATTATTAGGTTAGTTCACTGTAGTTAGGCAGAGGTGTCTTAAAAAGTACCACCTTATAAAAAACAAATGAAGGTCCAGTATAAGAACGAATAAGAAGAGAAAAAAAGGAACACCCTGCTAAATGAAGTCATTTTTAAACATTACTCCAAATGTAGCCATTAGTTTTTGTTGCTGGCAATACAAAAAATGAGTATACTTCAATTATATTTCCCAAGTATACCTTACCTAGTACGTATACTAATAATGCTTTTATTTAGCTTTTAAATGTACTTTTTGTTCACCATAATTGCACTAGCATAATGTCATAATGTCTACAAGAGTATAATTAAAATATACTCGACTCTATCACAATACTAACCTTACAAGTATACCATTAATTAATAGTATTAATAATGTTTCACATTGTTTGAATAAACAAATACATTTATTAATATATGAGGTTCCATTCAGTTCAAGGAATTAAATTTTAGTGTGGCTGCAACTTACTCCTTAAGTTAAAAATTATGCTGTATATTGTAGTTTATATGTTATACTACTTTCACAGTGAATCACATTTTATAGTAATACACTCTGAATGAGGATTTAAGTAATTACTCTTAGATCTACAGTAGAAAACAACAGAAATCCGGATGGTGTAATAGTATAATCTCAGTAACATCACCAATTGTTACATTTGCTGTATTTTACAGCTGTTTCCATGAGTACGGTGAGTTACCGTAAAAATAATGTAATCTCATGGAATTTTCCCACAATTACATGCAAATTACAGTACTAAACTGCAAACATCCTTTAGAGTTTTTTACTGTTGATTTTGCAGTACTAAGCTATGGAAATTACTGCAAAGGCTAACAGTGTGGTTCTACAGAGGAAGAAGAAGCACAGTGAATCCAGGGAAGGGTCAAAGTATAAGACAGCAGAATTTGCTTTTGCTTGAAATCCTAGTAGTGATGCATACAATGGAGCCCATGATATAACACATACCTCAGGTGATTCTGGCTGCTTTTCTTGATATAGCTTGATATGCCTCCTCCCCTCCGGTACTGGAGGCTATAGGGGGAGGAAGCGGGCTATATATTACCATCGTGGCATTTGTCCATTTGTCTTCCCGTTGTGTGGGTGAAGCAAGAGACAAATGAATAGAATGAAAAGAAATGAGGAAAGAGGGAGGGACTGGAAAGAGGAGGAGGTAGCAAGGGAGGATGGGAAGAAGAACATGACTTGCCAGAAAATATACGTAGGGCAGAAGACTAGATGGGAAAGAAGAGAAGAAAGTAGACTAAATAAAATGACAAAGGTATATGAAGTATATGATACAACAGTACAGACTGTGCAAAACCCTTAAGACAAGGTTTCATATGTTCATATGTTTTTTTTTGTGATGAAATACTTCATCACAAAAAACGGCATTAAAAAAGAAAAAAACAAGTTGATGTCGAATGTTGAATATGTAGGCAAAGGACAATTCTTGGTAACAAAAACGTAGTGACTGGCCTTTGTAGCTGAGGTAGTCCTGACCAATCAGACTTGAGAGTGTTCTGGTTGCATTCAGTAAACAGTCCGTGTGGAGAGCTATAACTTAGATTATTTACTTGCACTACCTTTGATGCAACAGAAATCCCAAAATATTGGCCACTGACAGGAGAGGACATCATGGCCACGGCCTAAAATCATCAGATCACAACCACAGGTACGTGTTAGTTCTGATATTATTAAAATAATATCATTTTAAAACAAACTTTGACAATAATGATCATGTAGAATCCTAAACAGTGGACGCATCTGAGCACTTTTCTCCCCATCCTGCTGTAGTGGATACAGGCGAAAATGCAGCACTGCTGCTCCATGATCTAAACATTTATACATGCAATTACAATGATTAAACTTAATGTTGCACCACATGATGCACAGTAAACATGTACACCCTCTTTCTTTCAGTCTGTTGACTCGATTCAGAGAGTGCTAACAGTTTGATGCCCCCACAGGTGCTAATTCAAGATGCAGACACGAGTCACCTGCTAACAGCTGCAAACGCCACTGTCCTGGTCAGCATGTGAAACCCCCCCAGGGCCAAACATCTGTTCCCATGCTCCTTAGCACTGACTCTGAGTGGTGCACAGATCACTGCCGCTTGATGCTTTAATATTACTACAATAATAAATTCTCATGTGTCACGACTGAACAAGTACTGAAGGTGCTCATTTATGTTAACGAGTAAAGACAGTATGTGCAGTCTGAACTGCACCAGTTTCATTCATGTTTTTATTTATAAGGTTGCTATAACAAAATGTTACAGCTGTGAACATGCTAACTATTATTTGATGTGTGCCGCTAATTCATACAGCAAAAACACAAAGTTTTGCCTCGAAATGATTTGTAAAAATACGGCTATTTTACCATCTCTCCATAACTGAAGGTTTTAAACGGTAATAGTGTAGAGGTTTCCCCTGAGAAGACTCTAAAGCTGTGAAACGTGTTCACCGCACACTGAAAGCAGTAGGAAAAAATTCACACAACAAAAACCTTGCAGCAAGGAAAAAAAACAAAAACCATTTGTACACAGAAAAAAAAAGGCTGAGGTTGAGCTGCACGAGAACAGAAAATAGCTGCAAACCTTTCTTTCGCCCAGTAACCGTACACTTCCTGAGATGAATGTGTCCAAAAACAAGGAGAAGAATCATGACGATGATGCACCAAAATCCAGTGCATGTTCGTCTGCCGCTGTTTGTACGGGACAGACGTCCTGAGAGGGGTGAATGCTTCATTATGCATGTACAGATAAGTGGTTTGACTGTCTGCTCCGCTGTGCAGGACAGATCTGGGCTAAAGGCGCTGCTTCTCCAAAGATGCACGGAAACACGTCCACAGATAAAGAACTGTGTTTTCTGCACAGCAAGGTGTCCAATGGAGTCAGTGTCCACACCTTCTGGTTGGTACATGAAAATCAAAAGTCAAGAAGGCCTCCAAAGTGAGCAGGATTCATCTTTTGACCAAGAATACTTCAAAATACATTTTTAAAAATCTAAAAGCAGACCTGCAGCTTTAGCTCTGATCAAAGCGTTCTGATTCGCGTCGATCTGATGCTTGGATGCCGATCGGGTTTACTGAACCATTTTTATTTTCTCATTCCTCAAAGGAAGAAGGAGATTTGCGTTGATGTACTCTGATACAGTACTTAACTTAGGTGTTCTTTTGGACAGCTCGTTTAAACAAGTGTCCTCTGTAGTACAGTCTAGCTTTTACCAACTACAACAAATCTCTAAGGCTAAGCATTACATACCGCGAATGGATCTTGAAAAACTTATCCATGGATTTGTTACTTCAAGATTAGACTAGGGCAACTCCCTTTACCTGGGCCTCCAATCTGCCCTTCTTCATAAACTACAACTTGTCCAAAATACAGCGGCACGCCTTTTAACTGGTACTAGAAGGTTTGATTCTATTACTCCAAACCTTGCTCACCTACATTGGCTGCCCATCAAATATCGGATTGATTTTAAGGTTTTATTGCTTACATTCGAAATCGTAAATAATATGCTATTTAACTGAACTTCTCCACCTGTATACTCCTAGGAGAGCACTTCAATCATCGAGTCAAACGCTCTTGGTGCAACCTAGGTCCCGGCTGAAAACCAGAGGTGATCGTGCCTTTGCCATTGCTGCATTTAACCTCTGGAACAGTCTTCCAGCTGATATTCGCGCTTCAGAATCTATTCAATCTTTAAAACACGACTGAAAACGTATTTATTTGATCTTGCATTTTCGATTAGTTAGTGATTTATCAGATGTACACTTTGTACTTTTATTGCATTTGTATGTAATTTTAACCTATTGTGTTACTGGGTTTTTCCAGTTGATATTTCTGTGTTGATTTTACCTAACTTTTATACTAGGAGTGAAATATTTCTTTTAACATAGTGAATTAGTGCTTTGTTTTGTCTGGGAATGTATTTGTACTCTACTATTGCACTGATATGTAATTAATTTTATTTCATATTTTACTATTGAAAAGCACTTTGGTGTACCTCTGGTGTGTGCTATATAAATAAAGTATTGATTGACTGATTGATGTTGATGTGGCTGTTTGAGCCTTAACTTACACACAGTGCAAAGAAAACGTGTCCTACTCCAAATAGTTAGGTAACAGATAAATTTAGACATCTGAAGTTTGTCAAAGTCTATATTTGGCAAACCGCTCCACATCTTTCACATCTCTCAGAGTTGAAATGACTCTTTTCCTTTTTTGGGTTTCATTTTCTTTCTTGTTCCATTTATTTCAACTTTTACACACCATCCTCCACTGATTACACATGCACACAAAATGTTCTGTCAAAGAACAAAACTCCTCTCCGTTGGTTATAAAACCCTGTTAGAAATGCAGGAAATAAAGCCAGCCATGGCTGTTTTCTCATGTTGGATTCCAAACGAGTATATGACCAGAATGTAAGAGATAATGAGATGCGTTCGTTGGTATGAACGTGTGACAGATTACTGCTGAATATAAATGCTGTTTGTTTCTTCCTTCAGCTATTTTTCCTGTCAGAGCGTTCACTCTATCCTCCTCCCTCCCATTTCACTCCATTGGGGTTAAGAGGGCTGTGGTAAGTGGCCAGCAGCATGCTGGGAGGGTGGGTGGCGATGCTGTGTGGGTGGGAGGTTTGTTACGCCTGCCAACTGCTGAGAGAGGGAGAGCTGTGCTGGAAAAAGGAAATTAAAAAAAATACTGGACGCTTACATTTACTTTACTGTCAGGAGGATTTCAACTATATTTTTATTGTTTTCCAGTTTTTCCTGTGGAATCACATTTTCTTTGCGGCATCATCTTCAAATATTTTGTTGCTGATATTTGTTATTTAGCAATTTGGGATAAAAAATTAACCTGAAATCAAGATCATCCATGATTTTCTGACAGCGGCCTTATTGATTAATACATTTTGCTTTGTGTGGGAGGGGTGTAATGAAGTTACGCCCTGTTAGCTCTTCGGGTGGGTGATTAGCATTAAACACAGAGCTTAAAAACACAAAGGCTGCGATCTGACAGAGGCCCCGCATACAGTCGCATTGTTTTTAGAGTGTATATCAGATAATTGCAGAGCTTACTGCACACAGCAGGAAGTCTTGGGAAACTGTATTGAATCCAACACTGAAGCATTTTGTTTAAATGTGCATGCGTGCCAATACTGGTCAACTGCAACATAGTTATAAACTGAAGTCTAGAACGATACTTTATGCATTTCAATTAAAATCAGTGATTAAAGCGTTGAGACAGACATCGAGGCTGGCTTCATACAATTTATTTGCACCTATTAGAAACACCAATGCTCAACAAAAACGAGGTAACACAGCTGACCTACCAACAGCTTAACCTGGAATATATCTTCCTTTTACATGTCAGAACCTTCCACTATTACCTTTAGACCCCAAATATGTTATGATATTGCTGGTCTTTCTCTATCAGACTTCATTAGCCCTGGAGGATTCTGACCACAGATTGGACAGACAGAGCTGTCCAGAGATGTTGGCAGTGACAACAACATCACAAAGAAACTCTCTTTGTGTGTAATCGTTGTTGATCTTTGAATGAGGTGAATGAGGTACAGTCTTATACAGAGGGCTACACAGGGCTCCATGGTGCGTGGTCAGTGCAGTGTGTATGTGGTATGTGCTGAGCCCAAATATCGTAACATTCTTTTCACGCCCAGATGTGCTGCATATATCTAAAAGCCATCAGAAGGAAGAACGCTAAAAGTCCACAGAGACCACAGTACAGTGAGATGCAGGAGATTTGACCCCAAATAAATTGTTCATGGAGAAAAAACTACAGCAGCAGAGTTTAGAAAGATGGTGAAATGGATAGCAGTGCGTACAAGTGGCTTCAGTTTGTCCAGATATTAACTGGCACACTTCTCATCATGACTGGAGGTCACAGCCTCAACTGTAGAGCATCACGTTGAGTTGGTTCATAATTGATGAAAGCAGATACTCCATCTGGGACAACTCATGGCATCTCAACACAAACACCTGCATGTTCATTTTTTGTTTTTCTCGCAGGTGCAGAGATTAATCAGATCATTTAAGAGCTGCTGTGGACAGGAGGCGCAATTAGAGCATCCTAAAACTGTTTTAAGACTTGAAAAAGTTTTTCAAATCTTCTCGATTATGTATCAATAAAAACAACAAGAGCGTCTCCAGTGTTCTCCATATGCATCCACTCCATTGTCCAGTCCATGTACAGAGATCTAATTCTAATTCATGACCTATTTCTGTTCTAGGCCTCGTACGGTGAAACGAGACACTACAGTCACGCTGCCAACATTGTGCTGAACAGTGTAGCGGGGCCAAGTTTTGCCCCATTTCCTGTTACAGACTTGCAGTGTGAAGAGCACCATGATAAGCACAGTGACAGCTATGTGTTAAACACAACTTCAGAGGCCTCAGAGCAGCGGCAGCTCGCCAGAGCAGGCTAATGCCCGCATACATGAAGACTTCCTGTGCAAAACACAAAGAGAGGACAATGAAACGTGCAACTGAAAAACCCAGCATAGCATTTCAGCAGGACTTTGGTCTGAATATACTGAAGGCGGTCAGCTGGAATTGAGCAAAATGGCTTTGCTTCGACGTGGACACAGTGTGGACCGGGCACAAGTTATTTAACTGAGAGATGCGAGTGCAGTTAATTAGGTTGGGATTGCGGACAGTGATTCATTACATGGCTGATTGAACAATAAATCGGCGTGTTTTCTGAGGGGTGAGATGAGGGGCTCTGTGAAGCCGAGGTCTAAGTGCGGAGACCAAAGAGACGGAGAAACCCTAAAACTGATGTGGTTCTGAGAAAAAACAAAAATAATGAGTTGAAAAATTACTTTTCCCTGCCGTTTCTTTATTGAGCCAGTTTTGTAAGAGAAAAGAAAAAATAGGAATTTGTGAATTAGAAAGAAATTTTGTCATTTTTACATGAAAATGTCTTTTCAGTTCATTGGACCATTTTAATTCTAGTCATATCCCACTCATTTTAAACTACATTAAAAATCTGAATTCTGAACTTGTCTTCTACCATTCATACTACTTCAAGTGAGCCACACAAACCAGCTGATTCCATTTCATATAAAGCTCAACCTTTCTGACCTCTCTGCAGGATTTAGTTTTCCTGTAAGTCTTTGGTTTTGAAGGTTTCTTCTGTGTGTGGAGCAGATTGCAATCATGCCATGCACATTCTCATGTTTTTCCATTTCTGTCATTTGATAATACAATACATGCAAAAACACAGGAGAAAACATGCACTGAGTCAAATAATGTAGTTTAAAAAAAAAAAAATACAGTTGAATTCAACACCTATACACACAGCCAACATTTTTTCCCTTTAAGACCCAGTCTTACAGATTAAAATGGATAATAATAAAAGAAAGTCATCCAGATGACTTTCAGCCTTTGACTCCACCACAGCAGCAAAGAAGACATCAAGGTGAAGACACCACGTCAGAGTGAAGCAGTAAAATGCACTGAGAGCGCTCCGTCTCTTCACCCTCCCTCCTGGTGCACAAGCTGCTTTTTCTCCCAAGTCAGCCAGAACTGTCGCCCATTGGCAAACACTGACACGGTGAACCACGGCAACAGGTGCCAAAGGGTCGTTGCCAGGGCAACAGAGGCAATTTGCATCAGCCAGTAGATAAGCGATAAAGGAAGGAAGACATGCAGGCTAAGTTTAAGAAGCAAACTGCATCTGCTGCCACTTGTGGGCCTCAGACAACACCAGGACGAATGTCATTAGCTGATGCATGCAGGGCTACATAACATTTATGTGACAGCTCCACCGTCCACCACAGCCCTGACATGTGAATGTCATTTCATTCGATCCCAATATGTATAGAGGAGAAGTGCACATTTCCAGTGTCATATTTTGATTCTTCTACACTGTAAGTGTGGCTTCACATGGGTCACAACAATCCTTATTTATCTTACACTGAGCTGTGGTGCCATACTGACTGGCTGCCCCTTATAAACAGAAGGCTTGAACAGCCGGCTGTTGCGGCTTTCGCAGCCTGTGATGATCATATAAGGATATTCAGTCTTTACATCATAATCAGCCCAAAGTAGAAACAAAAACTTCATAGATAGATAGATAGATAGATAGATAGATAGATAGATAGATAGATAGATAGATAGATAGATAGATAGATAGATAGATAGATAGATAGATAGATAGATAGATAGATAGATAGATAGATATTAGGGGTGCAACGATACTCGTATCGATATTGAACCGTTCGATACAGTGCTTTTGGTTCGGTGCGCATATGTATTGAACAATACAAAATTTTTAATTTATTTTACCAACTTTCCTTCTGACGATGCTGTCTGTGTTGAGCGCTCAGTGAATCTGCGCTCGACAGTGCAGCCTAGGCGGAGTGGTCCCTGTGGTAACCGGAGCACTAGGTGCGGTGACTCCCAAACTAGGCGAGTGGCTCCAGCAGATCCCGGGAATAACATCGGAGATCTCTGTCCAGAAGAGCGCAGTCCTGGGAACAGCTAAGATACTGCGCAGGACCCTCAAGCTCCCAGGCCTCTGGTAGAGGACCCGAGCTTGAAGGATAAAACCGCCCGCAGGGGCGTGCTGGGTGTTTTTTACACACACACACATATGTGTATATACATATATATATATATATATATATATATATATATATATATATATATATATATATATATATATACATATATATATATATATATATATATATATATACACACACATATACACATATATATACACATATATATATATATATATATATATATATATATACACACACATATACACATATATATACACATATATATATATATATATATACACATATATATATACACACACATATATATATATTATTTTTTTTTTCTTTTATTTATTTATTTTTTAATATGGAAAAAGTATCTGAACCTAAATTATCAAGGTCAGCCAGAAGTTTGTGTGTTTAGCACAAGGATTACTTGCATTATTGAAAACCTTGACCGTGTTTAGCATAACTGTAACAGTATATTAAAGTAAATGAGGAAAGGCATAATAAAACTATGAGTTTGCATTTTTAAGCGGAAAGTAAGGGGGTCAAAGTGACATCACATCACACTGACCCCGAGCCCACTACAAGTCCATTAAATGTCTGAGTGGTCATTAAAAAGCAATAAATGTGAAAATGTTTTACAGTGAGTCACCTAATGGGAAACAAAGTGAAATCTATCACAGGTGTGAGACTTGTAATGAGCCAGGGAGGCATCGATGACTCATACAGGTTTTAGAATGAGTCATCAATTTAGAGCCGCTGCACAGCGCATCTGTCTGGGTACGAAGAGACAGGCAGGTAGACTGGGATAATCAGAAAAGCAGGCAGATGTGTCGAGGGACAGACGGACCAGACGATGTGTCGCTTAGCAAACTGATACGTTGAATGAATATCAGCCGAAGCAGCTGACAGGCAGTCACACTGATATACAGATAATTATGTATTGACAGGGAACAAGGGATCAAATACAGCCAGATGGGAAAATGATGACTGTTTAAGGAGCACGTTGCCAAAAAAAAAAAAAGAAACTCAAACAAAGCACCCAGAAATGCTGATGTGAAGCAAAATGTCTTATTATTCTGTCGTCTAGATTTCCTTGAGACTAATGTGTGCAAGAGCGGTTTAAAAAAATCTGATAAAAGTTTAGTTATTGGATTTAACTGAACACCAACATACAAAAGCACAATTTATTACTAATTGTTGAAATATATTACACGATGAGCACAAAGACAGTGTGAGGAAAGTGCCTTAAGAAAGTCAGTGAAGCCATAAAGGGATGTTGGTAAACTTCTGAGGACTAGTCAGATCCAAAATGAAGATACAGACTGTCATGGTCCTGGGTTGCTGATCCAGTGCTGTGTGTTTATGGACTAATCATTATGGTGTTTCTAGAGTGACTCATATTTCCTAGTTTAGTTTTTCTTGTTGTTTATCCCTAGTGGTTCTGGTTTTGTCTGCAGTGTTTCCTGTGCTTGCCAGTCTTGTTGTCATGTCCTGTCCATTATAGTCTTCGTCTCTGTGTTCTGTCTTTAGCACACTCCTTAACGTCTCTCTCTCTCCTTCTCTGTCTCTCCTACTGATAAGATTTATTTTGAAGCTACCTTGTCTCAGGTGTATGTTCAGTTTTGCTTCCCCTGTTCCATCAGTCAGATTTGTTTCTGCTGTGTTTCCACTTGTGTCCCATCCTCTTGTTATCCCGTGTATTTAAGTCTCTAGTTTATCACTGTTCCTCGTCACCTCAGCAGTCTTCATGTCCTCCTGCTGTGTGCTTCATGTTTTGCAGCCTAGTTACCACGCCAGGAGTTTATTGTTTTGTGCTTTGAGTTTGTAGTTCTCAGCAATAAAGCTGATTAAGTTCATGTTTCATCTTTGGAGTCCTGCATTTGGGTCCAGCCTCTGCTTGCCACACAGCCAGACCCTGACACAAACTGCAGTGAGACACAATAGCAGAGTGGAGAAAGCAGTGCTCAGATGAAGCAGAAATTAACCTCTATCAATATGATGGAAAGAAATAACCAACTTTACCACATGCTGACGGTCTTCTACTAATATGTTGAAAGTCTTCGATGGGCAAACCTTCTGTCATTACACTGGAGCTTCATCCACAACAACCAGAAGTGTAACAGTGTGTGTGTGTGTGTTCCTGTCTAGCTATCTTTGTGAGGACCGAAATCTGCATTCTACTATACTTGTGAGAACCAACAGTCACTTGTGAGGACACACTCACCGGTCCTCACAAGTTTGAAGGCCTGTTTGAGGCTCAAAATGTGGTTTTAGTGTCAGGGTTACAATTAGGTTATGGTTAGGTTTAGGGTAAGGGTTAGGTAGGACTGGGCGATATATTGAGTTTTTTTAAATTATCGATATATTTTTATACGAGATATAAAGATGTGACAATATCGTTTATATCGATATAGTATTGAAGTCCAATTTATAATGTTAATCGATATAATCGATATAATGTTACGTTATAATTATACTTGTGGAGCCGCAAGTTTGCCTCTCTTTCTCTGTCCACTTTTGTCTCTACGCAACTACTCGGCCTCGCCTCTCCTTCACTGAACACAACTCCCCCTCCCCCATCGCTTCACCTGCAGGCAACGACAAGATGGACATGGCAAATCTCCGCTAACGAGTTACCGCGGATCGCCCCGTGCGTGGGGCTGGACGGCGTCAACGTGTTAGCGAGCTAATTGCGCTAACGAGCTAACGATATGGCCTAAAATCCTTTCATTTTCTCAAAATTTGACAGTGCGCCTTATATATGAATTCTGGTTGTGCTTACTGACCGCAAACTGATTTTATGTGGTACACGGTGCTCAGCAATCTGTCAAAAAATGTTTTATTACGACTTTGCAGCTGCACCGCTTGATGGCTCCAGACTACGGCTACCGTCGCGGAGTAATACGCGAAGTAATACGGAGTAATTGCCTCGCGGAGTAATACGTACAGTGCATCAACGTAATATTACTGTATTGTGTGTGTATAAGGACCATAAATGGCACCTGTAAGAGACGTGGTTACGAAGCAGATTTCAAACTCAAGGCTGTCAGTCACGCAGTAGAATTTGGGAATATAGCAGCTGTGAAATCTGTCTTTGTTATTATGCTCAGCGTCTGTTAGTTTACATTTTGACTGCACAGTTGTGAGCTTTTTGTTATGCACAAAAACAACATTGCTTTCTTTTATTTATGGAGAATTATTATTTAATTATTATTATTTGGGGCGACCGTGGCTCAGGGGGTTGGGAAGCGAATATGGGCTCAAAATGTGGTCATAAATATTTTGTACTTGTAAAAAAGATTTGTGCGTGCATAAAAAAGATTTCTGTGTGGACTTAGCCAAAAAAAACCCTGCAAGTTACAAGTACGAATTTTGACCCTATTTTTCTTCCTTTAAGCTGATTGGTCAATGTCATGTCAATCACAAATTAAACAATCCAATCAGAGAACAGATGGGTTTGGCTGTCGGAGGGGCACTTTTTTGAACTGCAGGTCCTTGGGCCACTTCGGAGGTGGGGTGCCCCCAGGGCTCGGTCACTCAGGCACAGCTGGCTGCCGGCAGAACTCACGGGCGTGTCACTGCAACCCCCCCTGGCTTCTGCTCCGCGGCTGCTGAGTGAACCCTCATCTGGGACTCTCCTCAGCTCTTTCTGGGACAGTGGCGCGGCTGCCCCTCTGTTAGTCTTCCTTGGTCTCTTGTGTTCTGGGTAAATACTAGATTAATATTTAGTATTTACTGTCATATTCCCATATATCATTGTGATGTTGTTTATTCTATTACTCTTGTTCTCATGTAAGGTCTCGGGTGTTTGCGTGCTCTACATTTGTAAGGATTCAGGGGTTTTATTGTAATTTCAGCACATGAATTCACTCAATGTGAAACTACATTTAGCACTCAGATACTGGCTAAGGCCATCAAGAGCAAGAAACACATTTACAGTGTGACTATAAATAAGAAACATCCACAATGGGCTGTACATTTGTTAAAAACATCAGAACTAGAAAAAGAAAAGGAAGATGTGTCACTGAAACTAAAAATGCCAAATCAAACGTGTGGAGCTGCCTGCTGTGGTGCCCCCTTGTGACAAAGAAGCAGCTGACAGTAGTAGTAGTAGTAGTATGTGCTCGTTCGAAACTTTATACTGTTCAAGCAAAACAATTTGAACTGCCAACTCTTTTGGGTAGTGACCTCCAAAAACATCAATAAAACTATGAAAAAAGGGGCAAAATGTCAAATAAAGTGTTTTAGGTTTGCACACCTATCCTTTCTTCATCTCATCAAATCAAAACAAATTTATATTGACTAAACAAAAATAGTCCCGCTGATAAAGGTACGTTAGTTGAATAGGGCTAGTTGTTCTAAAATTTTGATTTCAAGGACTTGTTTTTATTTTTTAAGTTTCTATAATGCTCCTTCATGTCCAGCCAGCATGATATATAGAAGAAAAGAACATTTTGAGGCTAAATGAAACCTTATGCCAAACAAGCTGACAAAATTGTAAATAATTTAAAAAACTGCAAAAATGTGAAGACAGACTGGATCGGGACAGAAAGCAGAAACAAGCTCCAAACTTATGTTCCATTAATGCCACGGTGCTGCCTCTGAAAAGGTCACCTGGTTTCAGACCACTGAGTCATGAATGAAGCCAAATGAAACGGCAAAAAGTTGACTACCCTGAAAATCATCACAGGAGAACAACAAGGTCAATTGTGAGCTGAACGTCTACCCTGGCACTCGTATCTATGCTTATTATTTCCATGTGACAGCATCCCTAACTGTCCCCCGGGTGGTGTCAAGCTAGTATCCAACCCTCTCGCAGTAGTTCAGGCTCAGTCGAGCCAGGCGCAGACTGAGCCTCATCAGAGCTCAGCATGAAGCATCAGTTATCTGCATAGCATTTCAGAAAGATTAAAAACACTCCATCCAGCCACTATCAGCCCCTGAAAACAGATGGATTAAGTGTCCATGTCAGAGTATGCTGTGTGTGTGAAATTCACTTTAAATTAAATAAAGTTACTTTCATACCACTGAGCTGAATTTTCAGCATATCTCAAGCTTTGGCACAGCCAGTGTTGGCACGAGGAAGGCCTCCGAGTGTCCTTTCTCACAAACTTGGACCGCTTTTGCATGCCTGATCTCAGCAGGGTTACTCCTGCTACAAAGCATTAGTTTTCATTAATTATTTTCCTAATTACCACAGTAAATCATGTCCACAGATATGATCACAGCTTAGCTGCTTCAAAAGGCGTATTTTTCTAGCTTACAATCAAAATAACCCAAGAGCAATGTTCCCTCTAAGCTGCGCGCGCGCAATTGCGCACTGCTGGCACGGTCTCTGCGCACAGAAAATCTGCGTTGCGCACAAAAAAAATCTAACCTGAATTGAAATTAAAATTAAAACTTTAACAATTCTGTTTTGCAGTGTTAGTCAGTAAGTGACTGGCTGCTCCCGTATGGGATTAGAACGATGCCACCTTATCCCATAGTCCAGCCAATGATGCGATTCACATTCGTATATACGCAGCTAATCAACGTCGTTGACAGGCTATGACAGCGTCCTTATGTGTCGACAACAGTGTTTTAGCTAGCAAAGCAGCGTGGCTGATGTGGAGTGAAGCCACATTAATGACACCATGTACAACTATTGGAGATGTGAGCAAGACAGAACAATTGACAGGACACAATAGCAGAAGTGTGGACTTTATACCTGTTTTTAAATTGTGTTGATAGGCCACGTAAAACCAGAGTCAATAGTCAATAGTTTTGTTGCGTGTGTCAGAACAATGAGGCGACTGCTGAATGTTACAGGTGTTACAGGAGTGATACATCTCCTGTTGTCAGGCCTGCAGGTATCAGGGTGTTGTTCTCCTTTATCTCATAGTGGACAGAAATTCTTTTTTGGAGTGGCACAAATAATTTGTGTGGCATCAAATTTGATGCAAAATAGCTGATTGTTCTGTAAATAGTTTGAAATGTTTATTTTAAAAAAAACGCCTTGGCTGCATTTTTAGGTAAACAGCTGCAAAAAAAACATTGTTGTTTGCATAACTCAGTTACTTTTTTGAAGAAGTACTATATAATTGCCCAACATTGGTCTTTATATACTGTAGTTTGCAGACACAGAGTTACAGGACTCTCTCCCAGACCACAGACTCATACTCATAATACAAGTCAGAGCTTTATAAAAAAAAAAAAGACAGAAAAAAAAAGTTGTTTTTTCAAAATTGGACTTCAAGTTATTTTTACTCCCAATAGTGTTAACATACTACACAGGTCATGAACAAGATTTTTTTTAAATTTTCTTTGTAAGTGGGCTAAAGCAGTTAATTAAAAGTAGTCTAACACAAATGTAAATGCTGCAATTTGATTATTCTAATAAACATGTAACTTGGATGGATTCAGTGCTGGCATTACCACAGCGCACACGTCTAATGTCGCTCACAGTGGTCCAAGGGACCGCTCAGGGAGTTTGTGTGTTTGCTCAGACACATGAAAAATTAGAGGGAACATTGCCCAAGAGTCCTTTTGCTGACACACAGTGAAGGAAACTGGAATTTCATCAAAAATGTGAAGATCTGAGGCAATGGAAATGAAAAACAGCACTTTCCTAGTCTCAGTGAGACATGTTTGTGCACATGTTTATTAGTACTTTTAGTGCTTTATCATTCTCACACCTACAGCCAATTTCAAATCCCCCCATATGGAAAAGAAATAGTAAAAACATATATGATTTACTCATGAAAGTGGCCACTTTCTTATTACTTTCATATATTTTTTTAGTAAGTATACAAAACATGCAAGTTTCATTATATAATTTTTCAAGGGATCTTATATGTGTGTTTCACTCTTGTATGCTTTTCATACAAGTTTCATACAAGACAGATAAAAACTTTATAAGATTTATATATATCTTTTCCATATGGGCCCAGTCCTCACAGCTCCTCACCTCAGAGCTGAGAGAAGTTAAACTTTGATCCACTAAAGTTTCTGTTTCTGTTGTCACTACAAGCTGCTGAATGTCACATATATTCCATGTTCTCTGGTCACTACAAAGAAGCTAATCCTTTTCTGCTAGTCACTCCTCTGTCTTTTAGACTGTCAGAGAAAACCAGGACACCCGGAGAAATCCTGTGCAAACATATGCAGAAAGGCCCCAGAGAGACTGGTCCACAGAACATTCTTGTTATGAGGTCACATTGCCAACCACTGCACCTCTGCCCCACCCAAGGATAAATGTTTCAAAAGGTATAAAAGTACTTATTAAACCTGCTTAATCATGGGATGCAGGATAGACAAAAACAGTTCACTGTCCTGAATATCACTTTGATAATTCTGACATTCCTGTTTAAAAATCTCTGATTATAGCCTTCAGCTTTTGAGTTTACTGGTCCAAACAACTTACAAAAACAAAGTGGGAATACTGCATGCTGTGTGCATGGAAATCTACTGGCAGTGAAGACTTTACTTACACTATAAAGCAAACGCTATCAAACTCTGGCCTATAAACACCCATAACATGCTGCTGTCATCACCCTCTGATGATGATTGTGGACTTCACTGCAAACATGCTGTGTGAAAGCATTATAGAAAACACATTTAGCACCCTTTATGGTGAAACTGCACTTCTCAGCAGTGCAGTCAGATCAGACAGCTGTTTGTCGAGACATGAAGAAAAGAGAAACTCATCAGGAGAAATATACGGTGAAGCACAGCGGCGGCAGCATCATGCTATGAGCTATTCTGATGAAAATGTTAATTTAGATTCTTGGCAGTGCAATAATAATACTCTCAGATGTGGTGACCATTAATTGATCGACTGAATTTATTTACATATATGACTTACTCTCAGATTCTGACATATTCTCTTCCAGTGTTCCCTTCATCACAGCTGGTGTCCTGGTGTTATTTTTGTATGCTGCCATCCACACATAAGGCAAACAGGCAATGAATGAATACAGCGGTAAATTGAGCCACAAACACAGACACAATGTTTTCAGCACTTAAACTTTTTGAGTAGTCACTTATTTGTACTAGAGAGCGAAGGAAAAGTGAGAGATCTCACGGCGTGAAATCTGTGAGATTCTCTCTAAATAAAGAACTCTGAGTGAAGGTATTGCAGTGCACAGCTGGCTACAAATATTGCATCTTTTATGAAGACTCTCGGGCATGCAGTCACTCCTGCAGAGAAGCTCCTGTAGAGTGACAGCACAACAAAAAGCACACACACTCTCACACACAAACTGAATTGTTCTTTATACAAATACTCAGAACGTCACATATGAAGGTTTCTACCAGTAGTGATTAACCACGACCATAATTATTTTGAATTTTGGTGAAATGTAGAGTGCATATGCCAAATATTTTTGTGAGTTGTTAGAACTTCTGTTAGTCATACTGGATTTTAGACAATAATAAGTCATTTTAAAGAATTTAGACAATCTTCAGCTGATGAACCTTGTGTAAATGTGATTTACCTCACTCTAGCAATCACAGCCTCAACACAGACCTCAATAACAGAGATTGTCTATCATGCAACATGTTGGGTAAACATGCTAATAAATATAAATGCAATATTTTTATTTGTGCACAGATTTCTGCCATGACATGAAACATCATATTTAATGGGGTGTGACTGACTCTGGCTGCCTCATGTGGTGGACTGGCAGCCTGTCCAGTGTGCACCGTGCCTCAGCTGACATATCCCCACCCACCCTGTGACCATAAAGATAGTGTTTCAGGAAGAAAGGATCCCTGATAATGCTAATGTTAGCACAGCAGGGCGGTGTTTTGCCGGTGCAGGCAGCTGCCATCTTCCTATTTTCAGAGCTCAGTCGTTCTTTTTCGTGTTATATTTATTTCATCTTAACTGACTTGTTAAACCTTTAAAATCTAAATATCTGAACTACATGAGATCCTTAACAGGGCAGCATAGTAACATCACTGCCAAAGAGCACTGAAAGTGTGATTACAGAGGAATGCAGACATGTAAAACAAGTGACATAAAGTGTGATGTCCTTTACATTATTTTCAGTAACATTTTATTTGTCGAAAAACTGAACAAAATTCACACAAACAGCTTTTATAGTGATCATGCATCCAGAGTGACTAACGCGAGATAATGGCCTATCAGCGCAGTGATAGAGGTCTGTTTGTGGCAACAGTGGGGTGACAGACAGAGCGAGAATGCCAACACGCCGGGCGAATTTTTTCTGTGCAGCTGTCACTCAAACGTCTCACAGCTCAGGAGCACAAAGCCAGCGATGCTCGGTTTTATTCAACTGTTGAACACTGGCTGATTTTCTTTTGTGAGAACAGAAAAGCAATGCAGTGCTGATCATGGAAATGCATTCTTTTCTACGCACACTTACGGGATCAATGAAGAATAGACAGCAGATCATTCTCCTCACCTTGACTGTCTGTGATGTGTGTTTTTAAGATTGCGTTCTGACTCCGGGACTGCCGAGTGATCATCGTCAATAAAAGAGAGCGAGCTGTAGAGGCACCAGTGCAAGCCAAGGCCATAACTTGACCTCCAGCCTCCTTTGCATTGGTTCAGATAGATCAGGTAGTTCAGGTATCTCATCAATCCAGAAAATACAATGAAATACATTTGTACACTTTGTTGTGTTTTTAAGTAAAAAATAAACGATTAAAGTAGGAAAAATAAATGTTACTGCTAGCATACCGTTTACTGGAGGGGCTGTAACTTTTAAGTCCTTTAGCATGTAAGATTTTTGGTATTTACATATAATAAGAAAACTGAATTTTCAAGAATCAGTTAAAGTAAATTAAGATAAGTAGTAAGTTAAGTTAAATCATACAAACCTAAGTATCCACATTATATCCAATATATGAATATAATTACAGGTTATCAGAAATCAGCTTTCCAACTGAGCAAATGACTCGCATGCACAGTTACAGGCTCTCGTGGGTTACATGAAATGCATAATGATACAGGACACGTGTAAAGATATTATTTCAAAAGTAAATCCTGTAAAAAGTAGTTTTCCGATGCCAGCACCTCTCTGTTTCACGGGATCTGTCTAGTGGCACAAGTTTTTTCCTGATAGCAAAAAACTATCAAGATACTGAAAACAAGGGCACTTCCACCCCCGATATATTGCATGAGTGCATACATATATTGCATGCACTCGTGCAATATATGTATTTTTCTGTAAAAATGTGACTCTAACTTCAATAAATACTTTTAAAAATAAATAAATGAGATACAAGGTGTTCTCTGGATGTATAAGCATAAGTATAAGGTCTGCTCTGTGCAGCTGGAGAAGACGCTGAATGATAATGATAACTACCACACTGACTAGAACACCGACACATGAGACAGGAAGCGCTGGGGCGCTCTGGTTAGCAGCAGCTAAACTTTTAAAACAAGAGTAATCCCCACTGCTATTCAATCATACAGTTTATGTGAATGGATGAAAAAATAGGAATAAAAACATCAAAATGAGGTGCCAGAAATACTGGAGGGTGTATGTCTACCTTGATGTATAAAAAAAGGCTGTTCGTGTTGGTGGATAACAAGCCTGACTCTTGTCTGATAAGTTAATTGTTGCAGCTCCTGAAGGATTAAGGTGGAAACATTGTTTTTGAACAATACATCTGGATTTAACTCGGATTAAATGTTCTCTCCAAATGTGGTTGTGGGATTTTTTTTTGTCCAGTCCAGGAACTATATGGGTTTAGGGAAGCTCTTTGCAGATACAGCAGAAAGGCGAGATGATGTGATGCTTAACATGTAAATAAATTTGCTGTCAGTTACTCAAATGTGAAGGTGGCACTGTGGCAGCAGAGATTACTGCTCCATCTACGGTTGTGTTTGAATCTGGGCTGATATGAATATGTCTGATATGATATGAAACCACATGGGATTTCAAATGGCAAAGCTTTTATCATAATATGTGCTATTACTCAACAGCGTTACATACAGTAGCAGAGACCCAAGTGTCATCTCAGCATTGTAGTCAACACAACCACAATCAGAACAACCACACGTGTGTCTGGAGTCACAGCAGGCTGCGGGAGCGCTGGGTGAGACATGACTGCCACCTTGATCTCAGGTGGGCTGACCATAAGAATTCAGATATGCATGCAATCTCACACTTTAATGACACTTACAGTGAGAGTATAAAATTACAATTATACTAAATTCTACACTACAAAAGGTGGTCAAGTGTTTGGCTGCTTGAGAAAAGGTGGATACACAGGAAGTTATCTACGACTGGCTGCTCCAGTCTGCATGTCAAAGTTCATTTTCATTTCAGACTGATCTATGATGGTAGCTGATATGTATGTGTCATGTAGATTCGTTTTATGTTGAGCTGAAAGACAGTTACGTTTTTACACATTTACTTTCTTTCCATGTGACAGGGAATATAAAAACATAACAATACAAACATTTAGTTAATGCAGGAACGTCTAAGAGACATTTTACTGCTGAGCTGTTTGTCTGTGGCACACATCATAAACTAACCCATCCAGGATCAGGCACCAATGAAAGCTCTGACACTGTCAGTGAAATCTTTATCTGAAATAAACGTCGTGCTCAGAGCTGTGAGAGTTGCAGTAATTGTGTCTGTGAGAAGCATGCGGTGGAAACTTGAGTAAATGATCCGCTGCTCTTACGTTTCTACAGGTGATTGGCTGGGTGCCTCACTCATTTCCACACACACCGCCTATCAAACGCTAATCAAAAGCGCGTGCGCATGTGTGCGCATGCACGGAGGCACACACACTTGATTTTCACGATGCCAAACACAAACGGAGACTTCCTCTGTGACGGCACCCTCTGCTCATAAAGCCAATCAGCGCGCTGGCTGCTATAAATAATTCCGGCTCTCCGCCGGCCGGCCCCGCCGACACCAACACCAACACTGCGGAGAACCGGAGCCGGCCAGGCCCTCCTCCTCCCTCGGCTGACTCCCCTACAGCCTCGTCCTCCTCTCCCGTCTCTGTCACAAAACGCACACCTTTGAATGCGAGTGATGGCGGCGGAGGATTGAGGAGATCCGCCTTTACCTGGAAAAAAACGGAAGGCACAGAGCGAGAGGGGAGAGGAGGAGCAGGAGGGAGGGGGAGATATCCGCAGCATGCCTTTGTGTTCCGCGCCCCGGTGCCAGAAGTGGCTCTTTCAGCCCACAGCCGCGCGGATTGTGCACAGACATCGCGCCAGCAGGTGAAGCGCGTACCTGCAGCCCGCCCGCGTGCACAAACACACCGAGACCAAAACAGCCTCACGCCTAAAACCGTCTGCCTCACCGAGAGTGCCAGCTCCCCCTCCATCCACCCGAGCTGCAGCACTAATGCACAAACAAGCACGGAGCACCGGGGGTCCCCGCGGCGTCCCGGCAGCGCGGGCTCTCTCATCGTCTAACATACGCTGCGTTTGCTTTCACTAACCTGATGCGTCTGAAGGACCGAGGGGCCGAAGGGATCCCGACCAGTCTGCAGGAGAGCTTTCGTTTGATGCCTGTCCTATATCCAGTCTCTCTCACACACGCGCGCGCTCGCTTTCTCTCCACCACCCCCTCTTGCGCACTATTACCTCACAGCCTCCACTCTGTTCCTCCAAGACGAGAGAGAGAGAGAGAGCATATGGCGACAGATTCTCAACAGGAGCGCGAATCCGTGTAAAAGTAGAGACTCTGCTTTGTGCTTTGTTTAAATTCTCCAAAGTGCGCACGCCACCACCAACAAGTGAGCCTGTTAGGATACACATAAAGTCCATTCAAAGAGAACAGTGTTTAAGCTGACAAAGGTGCACAATTTAAAAGAGGCCAGAACACAAAATAGGATTTTACCCTCAGAGGTTTTAATGGGGTGTCGGTGAATTCATTTATTTTGATTGCGGGCGTGAATATTCCAGTTTACAGTATGCCATCTATTTTATTTTGCCAGATGTGATCAGAGGACACTTTGATAACCGAATGCTACATCTTTCACACAGAGGCCTGACACTGCCATTTAAAAAATAGCATTCATAGAAATATACATGTGGACAAGGTGGGCGCACGACAGGAAGCCAGCTGCAGCAGCTGTTTGTAAATTCAAAGTTAGCCTGCTGTACACGTAGAAGTGAAAGAAAGCACCAGACAGGGGGACTTGCATGTGTCACTTTAATTTTGAACAATGCAGGCTTCAAGGGAAAGTTTGGAAGTTTAAAATAGCCTAGAGTCGTCAAACAGCTGGTCCTGAGTCATCAAGCCCTCATGGGAGTTGAAACAGTGACATGAAATAACAGGATGTTCAGATTTTATTGTCATGCAGCTGTAGGTAGTTTATAACTTAATAAATGCCCACAATGTGACCGAGAACAGATGCAAAGACCACATACTGGCTTTTATTTCTTTATGAATCAAAACAATGGTGCCGCTGATGCATCCGGGGCCAGCGCAGCTCTCAGAGCAGCCTGCGTAGCCGGAGGCCGTCAATCCGAAGCCTCGTGATGCCTAACGCTAATGCACTCATTGTTAACGTGTCATTACCGAGCTCCTTTATCGCTGAGCAAACACACACGCATGTACACAGATCCTGTGCAAACAGATAGGACAGGTGCTGCCTCCTGCGTGTCACGCTAACATCACGGCTGAATCAGCCGAATGAAACAAACTCGCAGTCCTCACAATTAAGCACCACCAGTTTAGGTTTAATTATTAATATGCATTTTGAGATCAAACCCCATCTTTGCATGTGGGCATCATGAGCGTAGATGGTGTACTGGCGTCTTTATTCTACACTTCAAACACTTCTTACAGAAAGTGACAACATTAGGTGTACTGTCAGGGACTAGTAAGCATAAGAAATGCAGAGATTAAATACTGCAGCAGTGAATGACCCAAAAAAGTTTTTGTTTTTTGTTTGTCTTGTTCCATGTTCAATAATCCAGGTAAGGAAATCAACTTTCTGAGATTCACTCAGAAACATTTTCACTTTATTAACCTTCTAAATTTAAAGTGAATCACTGTTATCAGTTTTCATATCATTTCCTTTAATTACACAACCAAAAACATACATTTTCTCATGTATATAAAATCGTATGAAGAATATGTTTGAATCTCTACAATAACATCATGAACACTGAAAGATGGTTTGTACTTAGTTATGCAGAGATGTTGTGTTGGGGTTAAATAATGAAATGTCTATATTTTTACTTTAAAAAAATCCTTCTGCAACCTTAAATATTTCAAAAGAATGAAGGCTCTTTCCCAGAGGCAGTCATTTCCCCACGACTGCAGGCTTTTATGCCGTCTGAGGATACTAATCTTAGTTATGGCAATCACATCACCTCTCAAAAACATCCATCGTGTGGGTTCAGAGGGAGGTTACTCCTGTGTGCACCATGTGCGCATTTATTTAGACCTTTTTCTTTTTCCAAAGCAGATCCCATCTTTGGATGTTCTAGCTGGTTAATGTGTTAGAGGTGTGTTTTTGACTAATCCTCTAATTGAAAATCATTTAAAGGCTGCTTGTCGGGGTTAATGTCACCGGATGTTTGTCTTTGCATGGTCAAGATTCCTGGTTCCCACTTTTGCAAGGTCGCATTTCACTCATTTTTGTGTTAATGAACAAATAAGTGGCTTCGACACAAGCAAACAAAACCATCCCTAGGCTTCTGAAAACAGAGGATTCAGTCATCAGCTATTAAGATTTAGTTGAGTCTGCAAAGTCAGTGGTGCTGGTGTTATGATGTGGAACTCCAATCGTGGATGCTGCCATTAGTGACATTTGCCCATATTTACTGCCACTACATCCTGCTGGCGCCGCTAAGGCTGCTTACACAGCATTACACACCCACTTCCCCTGGAGAAATCAATGATTTAAAAAAAATTTGGCAGGTGATTATTGGTTGGATAAGAAGACTCTGTCATGTTGCACAACATCAGTGTACAAATGTGATCATGAAACTTTAGACTGCGTTGATAATTTACTCTTTTCTTCGTCTTTCTCTCTTTGCATCACATACATATTTAAATTTTATTTCTATGAAATGTCATACAGATGTCTGTGAGCATGAGAAAAAAAAGTCAAACATCAATTTGATGATTAACTGACTTTCCATCAAGGCCCATATCATGTCAGGCTGTGTGTTTTAAATTGTGCATCAAAGGAGATGTCAGCTTGAGTTGTCTGCAGTACTACAAGGCTTCCAGGCAGACTAAAGCCCCACGAAGAGAAGGCAAATGAATCAGGTCAAGCAAGAACTGATCCCCTGCCTCATTCCTGACTTTAAAAGACATTGACAAGCTATTACAGGTAGCTTATTTTGCATTCTATATACTGCAGAGACACGTACAGCATTTTACACAGTTCCAGTTTCCAGCACCAAGAGTCCCACCCCACTGATATTCCATAAAAACTCTTAACTGTGAAACAGTATGCCATCACACATTTTGTTACAAGACCGGGCTGCGATTACATAACCACATTTCTGTTAAACAGCACATCTCCTGTCAGTGTAAACACTATTGGTCTACATGAGATTACTCACTACACAAAAGAATCAGAATCAGAAAGGGGTTTATTGCCAAATGTTGAGCAGGTTTACAACATTAGGAAATTGCTGCGGTGCTTCAGTGCAAACATAGTGTCATAAATAGCACTTAAATAGACATGAAAAAAAAAATAAAAGTAGGGATAAGAATTAAAAGTGCTACGTAGAAAGATATGTGCATGAGATATACATGGGATATATACATGAGAATAAGAATTAAGAGTGCTACGTTGAAAGATATATACATGAGTGCAGGTGGTGATCAGTGCCAAACATGGAATGATGCAGTGAACACAGCGTAGGGTCATGTGTTAGTGGCGGGAACAGTCATATGGTTATTGTTCATGTGTCCAACAGCAGAGGGGAAGAAACTGTTCTTGTGGCGAGAGGTTCTGGTGCGAATGGACCGGAGCCTCCTGCCTGAGGGGAGCAGGTCAAACAGACTGTGTCCAGGGTGAGAAGGGTCAGCTGAGATCCGAGCTGCACGCCGCAATGTCCTGGAGGTGTACAGGTCCTGCAAAGATGGGAGTCTGCAGCCAATCACCTTCTCAGCAGAGCGCACAACACGCTGCAGTCTCTGTTTGTCCCTGATAGTGGCTCCAGCGTACCACACGGTGATGGAGGAGGTGAGGATGGACTCGATGATTGCAGTGTAGAACTGCATCATCGTCCGTGTTGGCAGGTTGAATTTCTTCAGCTGCCTCAGGAAGTACATCCTCTGCTGGGCTTTCTTGATGACGGAGGTGATGGTGGGCTCCCACTTCAGGTCCTGGGTGATGGTGGTACCCAGGAAGCGGAATGAGTCCACAGAGGTGATGGGGGTGTCAGTCAGGATGATGGGGGGGAGTGGGGCTGTGCTGTGTGCTGTGTACTGTGCTGTGTACAAAATACAACGAATGGACAATTTGGATCTTTTTTGGAGACTAAACTTTCATTGCCACGGTGGATCACCTGCTTCTGTTTCCCAGCATCCTCCTCTGTCATGACTGAGGACACCGACTGCATGTCCTCCTTTAGTATATCCATGAACCTCCTGTATGGTTTTCCTCTTTTCCTCCTGACTGGCAGCTCCATCTTCAACATCCTTTGTCTAATATATCCATTCTCTCTCCTCCAAAGCTCTGCTCCTTGCATGTCCACCTGTCTCCTTCTCATTCCCACACATGCGTTCTGTCTTGCTTCTTCTGACTGTCATTCCTCTTCTTTCCAGCTCATGCCTCCACCTCTCCAGCCTCTCCTCCACCTCCTCTTTAGTCTCACTACAGACCACAGTGTCATCTGCAAACATCAGTGTCCACAGAGACCCCTCCCTGATCTCATCTGTCAGCCTGTCCATCAACACTGCAAACAAAAAGGGGCTCAGAGCAGAACCCTGATGTAATCCCACCCCCACCTTCAACCCATCTGTGACTCCTACCCTCACCACACTTCCTCTTTTGGCACCCTATCATCAGTGAATCTCCTCTGACCTTCTCTAAACTTCTCCATCAGCGCTGTCAAAGCAAACATCACATCTGTGGAGCTCTTTCTCAGCAGGAAGCCACACTGCCACTCACTGATCATCTCCTCTCATCTTAGCCTAGCTTTGATAACTCTTTCTCATATCTTCGTGGTATGGCTCATCAGTTTTATCCCCCTGTAGTGACGACTCTGCACATCACCCTTGAATACTCAACACTTCCCATTTACTTTAATGAAGTTTAGGCTGTAAAACAGGACTAAGTATAACTGAGTGTAAATGAAATGAGTTTCCAAGCTGCTGAGAATGAACTCAGCACATTTTCAGAAAATGGAATCTGTAATATAAATGCAGTGCTAGATTAGCTTCATATTAAATGACACTGTCAGGGGCGGGAAGGCGATCACACCACAGCTGCTACAGAGAAGGTAAAAATTTGGCTCGACAATGAAATGTTCTGGATGTTAAATTGAGTTTTTCAAATAAATTAGCTACGAGTACAACTTTTTCAAACACAACAGCATATATGAGACTTTGTTCTTCTTATCTTCTTAAGAATCATCACCGGATAGACTGGATATAACACTTTGACTTTTGGTTGTCATTTATTGGAAGAAGGACCATATTTGAACAAGCACAGACTATCAGGTTGCAACAGACAGATTTGTGCCAATTAGTGCTAACATCCTAAACAAAATCAGTTTACAATTTCGCTTGCTCAAACTGGAGCTCTGTTAGTATAATCTCTCCGTAGCCATTTTATTGGTCACATAATGTTATTAAAATGCTCCAAAACAGTTTTTGTGTCAGGCTGTGAACATGTGGGGATTGAGTCCCTGTTGGAGCCTCTGCTGGACGTTAGAGGAACTGCAGGTTTTGGCACTTCTTCAGTGACTTCATTTTCTGAGGTTCAAACACATTTATGTCTGTAGTATATAAAAGAATTGCATTGTTAGAAAAGAGTAGAGTAAATAATATATAAAATATGATTTTTATTGTCATCATAGTCTGAAGAATTTAAGGATTTATTCCTGCTCACAAACAACGGGCTGAGGCAACACTTCAGAGAAGAGTGACGTGAACCTTGTTCTGTGTATTTGTGGCCTGAGACAGCTCTGTGGAAAAAACAGACATGAGCATGTAATTGAATTAACCCACCATGCCTTTAAAACACCACTGTCCTAGCAGAAGAAAATACAGCTAATTAATGTGCTCTGCGTCCACACCGTCTGCAGGCTAGCCTCCAACCGAGGAAAAATACGTCACATGTGGGACTTAAAAACAGAGAAGCTGCAGCAATGAGTCTTTGGGAAAATAAAGTTAATGTATTTAAATAATACATGTTGAAGTGAAATAAAACTATAGCCAAATGGACTTTGCTGCTATCTGGTTTCTCTATAAACAAATACAAACCAAACCAACTCCAGTTGGCTTTGCCATTTTTACTGTTCATAATACTGATACTAGAATACAGTCCAAGTAGTGATGAAAAACATTATTTAATTGCATCTTGTTTATGAGGCGGGACTGTTATAATTCATTATTATAAGTTTAATTGTCAGGGTGTGTGCTGTGGCAGGCAGGATGGAGGACCCAAACACAGGACTCCTACATGGAAACTTATTATTGGGAAGACTTTCCATTAAAAATAAATTTCACAAAAAAACAAATCAAAACCATGAAAACTAGAAACTAAACTGGACACCAGAAAATAAGAAACACAAACTAGGAAAACAAACCAAGGACTGAATTCAGGCCCACAAAGGGAAGAACAGCACAACAAGGGTACAACATGACAATGGACAGAGGAAAACACAGGGCTTAAATACACCAGGAATAACGAGGGGATGGAAAACAGGAGGGAAGCACAGCGGAGTTAATCTGACATAACGAGACACAGGAAACAAAGCAGAATACACTGACAGCACACAGGAGGCACAGTACAAAACCACTAAAGTATAACCAGAAATAAACAGAAATAAAGAATATAAATACTTAAAAACCATAAATACTGAGTCACAAGACTCGGGACCATGACATTAATGTGATAAAAGCTCCTTTAAAATCAATTGATCCCAAATCCTGCTCCTCACATACAAGGTCTTGAATAATCAAGTCACATCTTACCTTAATGACCTTGTTGTTTTTAAGAAAATATATATAATATTGTAGAGTATCTGTACCTGTGCTGTATACAACAGAAGCTTTAGGTGACAGGGTTCTTACCTCACGATGTAAGGTGAGGTAAGAACAGCTAAATGTTCTTACCTCATTTAGCTGTAAACAGCTAAATGAAGTAAGAATGAGTGGTTATATTTGTGGATATATTTTTGTTATTTAAAAGCATATAAAGCCTTCATGTTTAGCAGATATAATAATTTTTATTGCTTCAGTTAAAAACTACAGCAGTAAACAACAGGCCTGCTTGCCTGTAAAGGTTTGATAAACTTGTGCTGGGGCTTAAATCCGTCTCCACAGGACATCCCTATAGTTTTATTCGTTTTCCTTGTAAACTTATTTTAGGAACTGAGTAGATCCTCAAAATATTCATAACATTAGAAAAATTAAATAAAAATAATCTTGTTTAATTGCAGCCGGTGTTTGCCATAAATGAAAGTCCTCCTACAGAACAGCAGCAGCATTTTCATTAACCAGATGTCACTTTAAAACACACAAGGTTCAGCCATTAGTGAATAATTCATATGAAGAAAACACTGTATATGCTCTGGATTCATGCTCCATCTGTTTACAGCTCACAAGACACTTTATCATGTGTTCATGCTGCAGAGCCATCAGTGCTTAAATCCAACAGTGGTTCACAGAATCAACACTTTCAGCGTTGACCTGCTGTTCTAAAGTCCAGGAACATTCCTACAACGCCACAAGGTCTTTTAAAAATCTGTCCATCAAAACAGCGCTGGAGGAAGTCACTGGCATCAGATTAGTCATGCTGCTGCGATCACAGTACTAACACGAAGCGCCCCGCTCCCCCCGCTTCAAGGCATCAGCTGAGATGTTTCGAATGAAGAAATGACTGATCCGCACGCTGACATGAAATTTCACGAGTTTGTGTCTTTACAGCTTTTATAAAATGCAGTCACAGATAAACATGTGCTGCCTTCAACAAAGTGCCCTTGTATAAAAAAGGAGAAGAAATCAAATGACTACTAAAATCTTTGCATCTAGTAGTGAACGACAGAATCAGATTTGACTGAAAAAACACAATTGTGATGTAGAGGAAGCAGTACTGTGGTGTGTACGGTGTAGGCTGCTGAATGTCAAAGTCTCTTATATATCTGTAACCACGAGATAAAAGTGATTAAAGAACCAAATTAGTTATCTGGGTTTTTTTTTTTTTAATTATTATTCTGGACCTGTTCCTCTCATGGTCTGTGTTCATTAATCATCTTAAATGATGGAAGGGAAGGAACGAGTGCTTGTACCAGTTATGCTTACATAGAAAAGCTCTGTACCTTTGCCTTGAGTATAGTAAAACATACTCAGAATGCAGAAAATGAGAGAACATGTTATGATGCCATCTGCCTGCCTGAGGATGTTCGGTTCTAGTAATTCTTGAGGGTTTAGAGGAGCTGTTGTGCCCACGATCTTCCCTGCAGTCGTAATCAAAGTTCAAATATAAGCTTTTGATTTGACAGTTAGATTACCAAACCATTAGCAACACCATACCTTAAAACTGACTCAATTGCTGTTCTATAAAAGAAAATCATCATTATATCCCTGCAAACACCAAACGACCTGAGTCTACGGAGAAAGTGTCAACACTGATGGATCTGAGGACAAACCAAGCTTAGATCGCCAACAATATGAATTCCCAGGTATTTGAAGGATGTTTCGGCCGTTTACAGCCACTGGAAGGTGATCTCCAACTGACCTGGGATCCACCAGCATCTCCACTGTCTTATTTGTATTAATATCTAGTTGGTGAGCATTCCTCCACTACACAGCTGTGGGTTTGTAGTATCACAGTGTCACCAGAAAATTTCACAACATATTGATTTGGCTGGGAGGTAGTACAGTCATTAGTGTAAAGTGAGAATAAAAAAGGTGAACTGAGCCTCTAATGTACATTTAGAGGCTTAGAGAAGTTTGATAAATCTGTTCAAAATTATCCTCAGAGTGGTTTTGTTCAATAAGAACACATTTCCCTTGATTCTTATTGTTAATGTGATTATCCACCATCTCCTGAACAGGTAATATGCGCCTCTGTATATATGCCATGAAATGAGACTGGACTGAATGAAGACGCGCGCGCGTGTGTGTGTGTGTGTGTGTGTGTGTGTGTGTGTGTGTGTGTGTGTGTGTGTGTGTGTGTGTGTGTGTGTGTGTGTGTGTGTGTGTGTGTGTGTGTGTGTAACAGAGTCGTATACCAGTGATGTGAAAAGGTCACTGTAGGAAAAGGAGCTGGATTTACTTTGATGCTTTCTTTTTCATTTCCTAATTTTCTACACTTACTTCACAAACAGGTGATATGATGACGTCACCCTGAAACTCAAGAAACAAATCCAACCACAAATCTTTAATCATTACAAAATAAATGTGCAATCCCAGAAAAGACTAGCTGCTTTTCTGCCTGCTGTATGATCAGCACAGTTCAGGAGCTGTTTGCCTCCTTTAATCTGATCAAAGGTCGACATATTTTGCTCCAGTTTGCTTTTGGCTCAAGACAGTTTGAATGTGGAGGTGCGGAAGCATCCAAAAGCAAAATACAAAGGAAAAGAAATGTTTAAAGTATGAAATAATGTCTGTAAAAAATAAGTGGTCAAATGACATCATTAGCACAAGGGACATTTATACCATACCTGGCTTCACTCACAGTGGGAGGAAGTGGTGTGTTTATAAATGGCCTATAAACTTTCACCTGAGTCTTGTCCCCTTCCATAGCGCTGTCTCTGCTTCCTTTCTTCAGACCACATTTAGGCTTCCTTTATTCATCCTCCTCTATTCTCTCTTCCCCACCCGCTCTCCCTCCTTTATCTCCTTTCCTCCTCATTAATCCGGTCTTTGTTCTTCCTCCTGCTGCAGTAAAATCTTTCATAAAGCATTTAAACTGAAGCGAAAACACAGCAGTGGACTGAATCTTATTCCATGAGCTTCACACCAGATTGTGATTCGCCAACCCTGTTCAGCTTTGTGTTTGTTTGTGTTTTCTCACCAGCATTGGGTAATGTAGGAGGAGAAAATGCAAAAGAAATGAAGTAATTCACAAGAAAGTGAAGGCGGTGGAGTCACCGGAGCATGGTAAAACCTTGGTATCGGCTTAACTTTCTTCAGTGGAACAGCTTCTATATTTGTTTTCCCTGTTTTTGGATGGTTACCTCCTCCTCTTCCTTTGTTGTGCGGCGTTACCGCACTGATTAGTCCATTAGTCACAAGGGGAGCTCAGTTTATCATCAGCCAACAAGCCATCGCTCCTGCTTCGGGAAACGATCCATCACTTGCCTCGATTGTTGGAAATACTTCAAAGAAGAAAACATGAGATGAATTGCTACTGCATCTTTCATCACAACTGCTATAAAGGTTGCAGTAAACAGTTTGTAAATCAGGCTGTTTATGAAAGGAAACATGACAGTTATCAGCCAAGAGGAAGGATTGCTTATGACAGAACAAAACTGATCAACAACTGAGCGTGTCTGGAGCCAAAACTTACTCAGTAAAACATTGTGAAAACTGAATATCTCATCATCTGCAGTATTTAGAGATACAGAGAAATCTCTGTGTGCACAGGACAAGGCTGAAAATCAGTGTTTGATGCCTGTGATTTTCAGGCCCTTAGCAGCAACTGGAACTGGCAGCTGGCACATGTGGAAAGTTCCATACAGGTGTTAGAGCAACATATCTGCCCATCCAGATGTCTTTTTCTGCGAAGTCCTTCGTGGTTCAGTAGGATGATGCTGAACCGTATACTGCATCTATGCCAGCAGTGGAAGAGTTTCCTATGAATAAAATACTTTACACAGCATCCCAGCTTCTTTGGAGCTGGGCTTGTATTTGTGGTCTCATTTGCACTGGCCAAAGCTAGTGCACAGGTGCATGGTAAAGATGGTAAATGGACTGGTGAAGCTTTGCCAATTGGTAGGCCCACAAAAGCACATTAGAAAAAGTCTGGTTCAGCTTGTATGAGCTGGATCCTATGCAGTAGAGAGTGCAGTAAGGTTCTAGAGCCGATGTGGTTGGGGGGGGGGGGGACTCGCCCAACGCGACTGCTTTGACATCTACTGGTTGCCCTGATACAAAGAAACCCAAGTAACCTCGCAGGTTAAATCTTATCAGTCAGACTTGTCATGGCAGCTCCCCTCTTGATCGTGGCACTTGTTAATCTGGGTTGGTCTTAGAAGCCTGGGTCGCCCCAGGGGAAGGTATTACTTGGAAGACTAGAGCAACCTATTAGATCTATTTGAACTAATATAGATTAATACACAGATTTATGCCTTTATTGTTTCAGGGTTAACAAGTGAATGTCCACAATTTAGACCCAGGAAGAGACTTGGGGATACGCAGCAGAAGATGACTGATAGAGTTATTCGAAACATCTCGAATCAAGAACCAAGAGTTCATCGACAGTTCACCTCTGTGCAGCTACAGCTAAGGTCCAAATCCTCACATAAGCGTCAAGTTTTTTTTCTGCATTCACTTGTTTATGACCGAGCTCATAAATTTTTTATACTGAAGTTTATATTTATCAACTACAGAGTTTGCTCATTAACTACATGTGCTAGAATGTCACACTACAACAATTATGATAATCAGTTAATCAACATTAAGTCTAAAACGACATTCGTCTTAACAGTCTGCACTCCTGTCATTATTTAGTCATTATTTCAACAACAGAAGGTGAAAAAAAAATATGTAAATGAGCTCTTTATTGGAAATGATTTAAACAGAACATGCAACTGATATATATGAGGACCTTCAGACAGACTGAAATATTATTTATCTTCAGGTTTTTTCCCCTGATGCGTAGTTGAAATTCAGGTGTGCAAACATTTTGTAGAACAAATAAAGCTGCATTGAAAAAATAAAATGTAAAAAAAGATGACTTTCTTTAGGATGAATTCTGCTGAGGTGAGTGCTTGTGTGTCCCAGTGCTTCTCGTCTTTACGCAGAGCATTTGCTTCAGTCAGCCGAGGGTTGCCGCTGTCAGCAGTTCACTGCCTTCCCAGAAAGAAAAGTCCTGACTCCTGCACATGCAGTTAAAGCAGTAATCTGTGTCATTCTCGCCTTGTCCCCTGAGGTTAAAATCACAAATTAGACACCCAAATATCTCGTATTGTCGTCTGTGATAGACTCAGCCTTTATTTGTCCAAGCAGGGCTTGCTGAACACACCTGCTGCTTTTCATAAAAAATAAATACAGTGATTGCTTGGCATCCCCCTCCACGCGGTTCAGCACCTTTCGGTTCAGCTTTGTGTCTGTCAGGTGGAAACTTTCACATCCTTAAAACATATTTCTGAGAATAAGGAATACTGCTCATTCTGATGTGCATTCAAACACGAGGGGCACATTCGCCCTGCCCTCTACTTTGTGGAAGCACAAATAATTCATGTTAACGTGATCATCTGGGTTTGGGCTATCTGATCTTCAAACGTCACTGCTCGCTTTCATCCAAATATGTGATTAGAAATAAAAGAAAGACATTGAAAAAAGACAAAAAACCCTCCTGATAAATCAAACCTCAAATTAAAATTAAGCCTTTCTACATGTCTGTAATCTCCTACAGATCCCAACTCAAATAAATCGATAACTTTAATCTGGAAACAACAATTAAATGTTTGAGCACTAGCTGCTGAACAAAGCCTGTGTGGATGGACAATGAGGCTGCTCAGATCTAGTTTGAGCTTCATAGGCTTAAATTCTCAATTATCTGAGAAGCTGTTAGGGGAAAAAAGCCAATGAAGTACACCGAGCAATATATATATATATATATATATATATATATATATATATATATATATATATATATATATATATATATATTAACATTATGTTTCCAAAAACTGTCTGCTGTTTTCTGCTGCACAGAACTGGATTCTTTTTTTTCTTTTTGTTAGTTTTACTTTATAAACAGTCGATAGCAGCATGCAAAAAATGCAAAGAAAAAAAAAAGGAGCAGCTTTACTGCAAAATAAAATAATTCACTACATGCAGGACCATTATATTTTCTTATATTTCTAAAAGTAAAACAAAAAACCTATCACATAACCTGTAACAGATGAAAGAATTTAGACAGTTTTTCAACTCTCAGTAATGCTGCAGTGAACATTTGACTTAGGGACCTGCAGCGGAGTTTGGGCCCAGACATGGCTAATGACGTCAGACTTAAAGACCGGATTGCCTTCATCCATCCATCCATCCATCCATCCATCCATCCATTCGCTTCCGCTTATCCTTTTCAGGGTCGCGGGGGGTGCTGGAGCCTATCCCAGCTGTCATAGGGCGAGAGGCGGGGTACACCCTGGACAGGTCGCCAGTCTGTCGCAGGGCCAACACACAGGGACAGACAACCATTCGCACTCACATTCACACCTAGTGGCAATTTGGATTATCCAATTAACCTATCCCCACAATCTGCATGTCTTTGGACGGTGGGAGGAAGCCGGATTGCCTTCATATTAAATAATTTTTTGAAAAATAATTTTTAAAAATATTTCTTCACGTCATTATGCGCCTGCAAGTAGAGGTGACATGGGCCGCGAGATTGAGACACAGGCATTAGAGCCTCTTAATGCGTGTTTTGTCCGGTGTGGAATTACCAAAAAATAGAGAGGGCGTAGCCTAACATATGAATCAGGAAAAGCCGTGTAATCCATTTATTTCAACAAAGTAACTGTATTCTGAATACCACCTTTTTAAACGGTAACTGTAACTGTAATCCGGTTGTTCAGTCTGACGTCACTAGCCGTGTCTGGGTCTAAACTCCGCTGCAGGTCCATATATCAAATGATCACTATGGCATTACTGAGAGTTGAAAAACTGTCTAAAGTCTTTCATCTTTAATAAAATGATCAGCGTTCTGCTCTACCAGGTGTAACAATTGAGTTTAACATCCAGGCATCCATGAAAACGGAATTTATGACATTTAACAGAGTTAGAAGTTAGCAGGGAGTTAGCTCGCTAGCTTCAATCTAAATACAATATAGCATGTCCTGACTGCGGGGTTTTGGAAACAAATTAAAACGTACAGCTCTGCTATCACTTCCAACATAAATGAAGACAGAAAACTAAACAGTAGTGACGTTTGTAGGGTTACTGAAGTTGGGCTAGCTGGTGTATAATGATGTGCTACGTTACCGCTAGCGACACAGCTATGTTAGCATAATATAAACAAGCTAACTTTTTTTCCACTCGATAAAAGTTAACGCGAGTGTTCTCGGTGGTCAGGAACAAATGTAATCGCATGGCAGGATGCTGTAAAAGGACCAAACTTCAGCCAGGAGAACAACTCAGATAATCCATCCATAATACGAGGTTAGTCATTCATACTGCTGCATGGGCTGGGCTTAAAACTGAGCTTAAATAAATGATTAGTGGTAATAAAAGCCGAGAGAGGTCAACAGTGATCACTGACTGTTTTAGGAGCTTTTTGAGATCAAATAGAAGAAAATGCATAACATTAAACATGTTAACAACACAAAAGCCATATTAAACGCAGACTACTTTAGACCCGGAAGTAGGATTCGCCGCGTCATCACTGAACAACCGGATAGAGTTGCTCATATTTTTTTATTTTAAATACGTAACGCCGGTACATGTATTCCATTTTTCCCCAACACTGTGTCCACCCTACTGTTATTCATTTTATATTAAGATTTAAAAATCTAGTTGGTATTGGTATGGCGAGTAGCCTTCAGTAATATTAATAAATCACGCAGCAGTAATACATTCATGTAGTTGTAAAAAGCACGATAATATATTACGTAATCTAAAGTATTCAGAATACGTTACTCTCATTGAGTAACGTAATGGAATACGTTACAAAATACATTTTGGGGCCTGTATTCTGTAGTGGAATACATTTTAAAAGTAACCTTCCCAACACTGATAACTTGCATAGTTCATATTTCTGTATAGCTTTAATATTTATATCCTGTTCATAGTCTGTACACTCACTACAGCCTGTACATACTTATGGTTATAGCATATTCATAACATACCTTCATACCGTGTACATTGTAACATGCCCATAATAGACCCATATTTTGTACCCTCATACCTATAACAGACCCATTTCTGTATCTATATATCTATATTATTGCTAATATATATTTTGTAATATATCTATATTATGGCTAAAGCAGTAGGCAGCAGGTGAAGTGTCTTGCCCAAGGACACAACGACCGAGACTGTCCGAGCCGGGGCTCGAACCGGCAACCTTCCGGTTACAAGACGAACTGCCAACTCTTTTAGCCACGATCGCCCTATGTATGTGGTTGGGGTGAGAGAAGGAAGACAGGATAAAAGACATGCTGTGGAAGAGAGACAGAGATTAATAACAAGTTTGATTCAGTGCAGAGAGGTCTATTAACACATAAGGAGTGAATCTAATAAAAGATATGGACACCTCTTCCATCACTGTTATATACCTGTCAGCAGTCTTCTGTCATGCACATACCCACTATACACACTTGTAAAGTCCAATTAGAAATCTGGTTTCTCACAAATACTGTAGAGAAATCCACCTGGGAAATCAGATTTCTTTAATCCTCTATTTCCATTACGGTAACAAGGTTTGTTGTTTACGTGGCAGGAATAAGCTGGAAAGCTGGAGTAGTCCGGTTCCTTAAGGGCATGTAAATACAGCGAATGTTAGTCTGATCAATAATGTTGATTGACGGATGTTTGTTGAACAATTTGACCAGCTGAAACAAAGCACATTTGGTCACTGCTGGGATATTTAAGATTCTCATCAAACTCCAGAAATCAATCAGGAAGCCTGCAATCAATGCAGCACGCCGACGATCCAGAACAGTGGAATTGCCCTTTAATGGATCTGGACCCTAATTCATTGTGGCAGCGGCAAATGGACGGGCAGGTCTGATTGTCTCTCAGCACACAGCTGGCCTTCACCAGCACACACACACACACACACACACACACACACACACACACACACACACACACACACACACACACACACACACACACAGCTACATACACCTTGTCTGAAAGCATTAGTTTCTGGATAGATTGATTAGCATGCTGGAGCACATCTGAGCTCTCTGATGAAATAGAGGAGGATCACATTGGGAAAGCTGCTGTTCAGTTAATGAGACAATTGATCAGCGAAACCTGTTTCAGGCTGCGGCTCAATCCTGACACGTTTCACCTCCCATATGTTTAAACTGTTAAGCACATTAAGAAGAAGGCATTATTGAAAGGCTGTTTAGGAGTCTGTGAGCATCCTGCTGTGTTTCAGAAGCTGGATTTTTGTTTTTTTTTAATGTGAAGTTAGGAGAGCACAGGCAATGCTTAAATACCTCTACATTTGTCTGTTTAGTCACAATAATGCTGGCTTTAGTCTGAGCAGGCACAGCTGCTCACTCTGTGCCTGGTGATGTCTACAAAATCCATCCAACCTCCATTATCATTCCCATCCCTAAAAAGACTGGCGTAGACAGCCTCAGTGAATACAGACCTACAGCCCTCCCGTCTGTAGTCATGTAAGTTTTGAGCAGGTAACCTCTCAGCACATCGGAGACTGCCTACCCCTACTTTACACTCTGTACACATATGACTGCACACAACCAACCCATCCAACCAACATTATTGTCAAGTATGCCGATAACACCATCGGCTGGCTAGGCTCAACTCTGATGGAGATGAGACAGCGTACAGGGTGGAGGTAGAGAACGTGCTGCTGGTGCTCATAAAACAACCTGAAGTTGAATATCCTTAAAACAAAACAACTCATAATGGACTTCAGCAGGCACAGACAGGTCCACTCCCCTCATTATAAATAGAGAATGGGTAGTATCTGTCTCCACCTTCCAATTGCTGGGCACCCACATATCTGCCAACCTCACCTGGACCCACACCACCATCGCCCTGGTAAAGAAGGCCCAGCAGCAGCTGCGCTTCCTCCGTATCCCGAGGAAGAATAACCTGGACCAGAAGCTGCTGCTGGCCTTCTACCACTCCTCAGTGGAGGGCGTGCTCTCCTCCTGCCTGGTGTTTGGTACTCAGGGGCCACGACTGAGAACAGGAAGGCTTTGCAGAGGGTCATTAACACCGGCTGCCCTCTGCCACCCCTGGCAGACAGGATCACCAGATCCTGCTTTCTCAGGAAAACCAGGGCCATCACAGGTGACCCCTACACCCTGCCCACCACCCGTTGGACTGGCTGCCCCCTGGATGGCACCTCCAGACTCATTAACAGCTTCTTTCCCCTGGCCATTCAGACTATTAAACATTATCCCCCCACACTCCACCCGTACCCACTCGCCTCATCAATCTGAGCCATGGTCTGAGTAACCCTCATCACTCAGGCCACTCACATACAGACTCTATACTCAGACACGTCTGTTCTTTGCACTACTTCCAAGCACTTTGCAACGACTTTCTCTTGTTTTGTATATACTTCTAATGTTTGTTTTTTATTGACTACTATTTATATTTTATTCTGGCACAGTTGGTGTGGAGCACTCAGTTTTTTTTGTACAGGTACTATGACAATAAAGGGCTATTCTATTCTATTCTATTCTATTCTATTTAAGGTGGAGACTGTCCTGACACCAAAGAACCAATCAGCAGGCAAAGTGGTAAACATAGCCGGTAGTGATTAAGTCACACAGAGAGGTTATCAAGCAGTTTTAAGCTGTCAAACAGAATTAGAAGTTCTTATTTGGGCCAAAATAAAATTTTTGCTATTAATATAATTTTTATGTTGCAGTGGCTGGTGACATTATGGCTCTCTCCCCATTTATTTGAACAAGGGCTTCAAAATAACCTCCCTGATTCTAATATGGCTGTCATGTTGCAGACCTGCTGCCCTTAGTTTTGTTGGAAAGCATCTTTGAGATGCTGGAATTGATGTTTTACAGCATGTAGCGGTCGGTAGTTAACGTGAAGGGGACCAGATAACAGAAAAAACAATCACAACAGACTTCAGTCGTTTCCCAGAGCTCTGAATATATTTCTCTTTATAAATACCAAGGTTCAACACACATGAACATCGCAGCCCCCCAAAAAAACTCCTTAAATAGGCACCGCAGACATGGCGAGTGTGTGCTTCACTTTAGCAAGGGAAATGCTACCCTGCACCCTCACACAGTGAAATAAGATTTTTTTCCATTTCCACATTACCTCACTTAAACCCCCATCCCTACCCCCAAATGCAATACTGTGCAAAGGTCATGAGCCACCATCCCTTTGTATTTGCTACCTTTCTTTGCTCTAAAAAAATGCATATAGTAAAAACTCTAATTTGCTGACTGAACCAGTAACACAAGAGACACCCTGGGCTGATGTTTACATTTTTAGTGTCTGAATTTATCTAATAACATCAAATATTGTAGATGGCAACATCAGAGCAGGCTCATGTAGGCTGACTCGTTGTCTCATTATACTGAGAGATGAAGAGCAGATATCTAGTATGAGATGTGATGTTACTGCAGATTTGTCCTGCTTGCTTCTCTGCTGTTTACCTCAAATTAATCTAGAGGAAATGACCCAGGCCAGACACAAAGTCTGGCAAAAATCCAATTTGGATTTGACTTTTAACAGTTTCTGTCATTATGTTTAATAAATGTCCAGTGTTGGCAGTGTTGGGGAGTAACGGAATACATGTACCGCCGTTACGTATTTAAAATACAAAATATGAGTAACTGTATTCCGTTACAGTTACCGTTTAAAAAGGTGGTATTCAGAATACAGTTACTTTGTTGAAATAAATGGATTACACTGCGGTACTTTCCTGTTTCATTTTGTCGCGGGTCAGGACTGTTTGGGTTTTGTTTGACAGCTATGTTCTGTTGTTCCAGGCGGCAGCATTACGGTTGCCATGGTTACAGGGTGACGCTCTCTCTCTCTGCGACTGTGTGCTTCCTGGGTGAGAGAGCGCCTTTTCGTTGTTGTTGTTGTGCTAAGCTAACAGGCAGAATGCTACAAGCATAGCTCTAAAGAATGTAGCATCGTGGGCAGTGTAGTCCGTGTTGCAGGGAGAATGGACTGCCATACACGTTATGGATCTGTGAGCGCGAGGAGGGAGAAAAAGGGGAATGGAATAAGGTACGAGTTGTCATCGAGGAAAAACGGGAGCTGGAAGCATGTAAATATAATAATAACCACTTCAGCCAAGAAGAGTGCCTGACGAGCCCAGTTGTAAGTAAGCTATTAAGACTCGACTGTACACCGTGTTCGTGTTTTCCTCTGAAAACAATAAGTTCCGCTGGAGCAGCCTTTCAACGCCTCTCTCTGTCTCTCGCAAGAAAAGTTGACCAACACAACAAAGTAAAGCTATTTTTCGGCTACGAGCTGACAGGGACCCAGTATTAGTCAGAGGTCCCTTTACTACAGTTCGGAGTCGCGGACCTTCAGTAATAGTAATAAATCACAGCAATAGTACATTCACGTTGTTGTAAAAAGGATGATAATATAGTAAGTAATCCAAAGTATTCAGAATACGTTACTGTCATTGAGTAATGTAACGGAATATGTTACAGAATACATTTTGGGGCATGTATTCTGTATTCTGTAATGGAATACATTTTAAAAGTAACCTTCCCAACACTGAGTGTTGTGAAGTAACGTATTCTGAATACTTTGGATTACTTACTATATTATCATGCTTTTTACAACTACGTGAATGTACTATTGCTGTGATTTATTACTGTTACTGAAGGTCCGAACCGTAGTAAAGGGACCTCTGGCTAATACGTCGGGTTCCGTGTAGGGCTGTAGCCGAAAAATCGCTTTACTTTGTTGTGTGGAGAGGCGTTGAAAGGCTGCTCCAACGGAACATTGTTTCGGAGGAAAACACGAACACAGTGTACAGTCGAGTCTTAATAGCTTACTTACAACTGGGCTCGTCAGGCACTCTTCTTGGCTGCAGTGGTTATTATTATATTTACATGCGTCCAGCTCCCGTTTCTGCTCGATGACAACTCGTACTTTTCCACTCGCCTTTTTCTCCCTCCTCGCGCTCACAGACACATAACGTGTATGGCAGTCCATTCTCCCTGCAGCACGGACTACACTGCCCATGATGCTACATTCTTTAGAGCTTGTAGCATTCTGTCAGCATTCAGCTTAGCACAACAACAACAACAAAAAGGCACTCTCTCACCCAGGAAACACGCAGAGAGAGCGTCACCCTGTAACCATGGCAACCGTAACGCTACCGCCTGGAACAACAGAACATAGCTGTCAAACAAAACCCAAACAGTCCTGACCCGCCTCAATATGAAACAGGAAAGTACCGCCGTGTAATCCATTTATTTCAACAAAGTAACTGTATTCTAAATACCACCTTTTTAAGCGGTACCTGCAACGGAATACAGTTACTCATATTTTGTATTTTAAATACGTAACGGCGGTACATGTATTCCGTTACTCCCCAACACTGTAAATGTCTTACAGGCTTATAACTCCTGCTTTGCTTGCAGCAGCAGCAGAGTTAACAGGGTTTCAGAGCCGCAGCAAAAAGCTGAAATATCAGTGATTTACAGGCCAGCAGTTAATGAAACAGTGAGGCTGCTCCAGGTAGATCAGATATAGCCTGCAGGTGACTATACTTGATTTATTAACTCATGATGCTCACTGGTAATCACAAATATGGATATTGACCACCTTCTTCACAATACTCAGACACAATGAGTAACAGCTGGGATCAGCAGGGACACTGATTGGATGAAACACTCCAGGTTCATGAGGCCAAATTCAATCAAAGGTGCTTGACTTAACTAATACTTATGTCAGCATCGAAATGAAGATCCTTATAGGATCAGTTTAGCCTGTGCTGGTTTAAATCACTCATTTGTCTTCACAAAGCAAGGTCCTCACAAAGTTGAGAACATGAAATTGTCCAAAATGTCTTCGCTAAAGCACAAAGAGTTCCTTTCACCTGAACTAACTCCCGAAAAACACCCCCACACCATAATCCCCCCTCCACCAAACTCTACACTTGGCACAGTGCAGTCAGAGAAGTACTGTTCCCGTGGCAACCGTCAAACCCAGACTCGTCCATGAGATTGGCAGATGGAGAAGCATGATTGGTCACTCCAGAACATGCTGCTACTGCCCTAGGGTCCAGTGGTGGTGTGCTTTGCACCGCTGCATCAACACTTTGCATTGAACTTGGTGATGTAAGGCTTGGATGCAGCTGGTCGCCATGGAAACACACTATTCTTGAGTTAATCTGAAGGCCATGTGAAGTTTGGAGGTCTGTAGCCTGCATTCACTTTGTTATAATCCCTCTAATACTTAGTAGAATATTTAGAAGTGAGGAAATTTCACAACTGGACCTGTTGCACATGTGTCATCCACAGTATCACACTAGAACTCATTGAGGTCCCAAGAGCAGCCATTCTTTCAGGTATTTGCAGAAGCAGCCTGCATGCCTAGCTGCTTGATTTTATACACCTGTAAACATGGAACTGACTGGAACACCTGAATTCAATGATTTGGACGAGTGAGTGAATAATTTTGACTGTTAGTGTATTTATGCTGTTATGATTCATGAGAAGGATACAAACTCTTTTTTTTTTTAATTATATTTTTATTGAAGAAAAAAAAGGGACTTGTTACAATAAAGTGCATTGACATTATTTAGTCAAAAAAAAAGAGAAAAGGAAAAAAAAAACAAAAAAACGTTGAGGGTCAACCTGACATTGTACGATACATGGGAGATACACCAAGATACACCAATTCAGGGCTGGTCTTACCTAAATTCAGGGCGGATGGGGGACACAAAGCTAATCCATTTATTCCATATTTTATAGAATTTGTCTTTCCGAATTTTTAAAAAGAATGTCAGTTTTTCCATTTTAAATATTTTGAAAACCACATTAAACCAATCCTCAAGTGTTGGCGGAGTTGGATTTAACCACTTTCTGGTTGTTGATTTTTTTGCTGGCCGCTAATAGCGCTTGTAAGAGTTTTGTGTCCCCTCCCCGGACCGAGTCAGCAACCAAGCCCAAGTACAAATTTACAAAATTGATGTCAAATTTTATCTTAAAAACCTCACACAAAGTTTTATGGATTCCCAGCCAGTAATTTTTTAAGTTAGGGCAGTCCCAAAAGATATGATAATGATGTGCCTCTTCTGATCCACATCTTCTCCAGCATTCTGCTGTCCCATTTTTATATTTAGTTTGATGAGGGGTTTTGAAAAATCTAATAATGTTCTTCCAACAGTGGTCTCTCCAAGATAAAGAACTTGTTGAGTACCAATGAAAATTACAAATCCTCTCCCAGTTCTCGTTTGTTATACCCATCCCCGATTCCAATTCCCATTTAATCTTAACATTTTGAGTAGTATCCTTCCTTGCTTGAAGGAGCACATCATATAGTTTGGAGATTGCCTTTCTCAGAGAACTATCATATGCTAATTTAACTATCTTAAAAATTTCTGACTCAAGATAACAGCTTCTGTTAACCACAAGCTGGAGAAATTTACATCATATTGGGAAAACTGGGTCAAATATATCACGTCTCATAGGCCAGATTTTACTATTACAAACCAATAATTATGATGTATGTATATATATTTATAGGATCACCCCATACAACACATCCGTGTTTTTTTTTTTTGTTTTTTGTTTTTCTTTTTTAGGTTTGTTAGTTTTGTTTTTTGATTTTCGGATTATGTGATGGTTTCAATTACTTCTATCGTTGTAAGTATTCTTCCCTTATGACTTGGTTGTAAATTAAAATACTATTTCAGTATCTAAGGCAGATAACCTAAGTATGAAGAATGCTTACATGATGTACATATTGTGAATGCCTGCTTTTGAAACCTTAATAAAAATATGAATTAAAAAAAAAAAAAAAAATTTCTGACTCAACCATATTTGGGTTTGGGATATTGCAGTGTTTATTAAAGTAATCCCTCATTTGAAGAAACCTGAAGAAATCTACTTGTCTTAAGCCATTTCTTATTTGTAAAGACTGGAAACTCTGTAGTGTCCCTTTATGTGTGAAGGAATGGAATGTTGTTAGTCCACTCTCTATCCAGGACTGAAATCTATTATCACTTTCATTTGGTTTAAAATCTGTGTCATAAGCACACCATCTAAATACTTTTAGTATTCGTTCACTACCACATATTTTAGTCACTTTATTCCAATACTAATACATGTTTGTTACTCTTGTTTTGCTATATTTCTTTGTATGTGTGAAAACCTTTACAACAGTACCTGTTGCATATGGAGGCCTCTTAGTATCTCTAGGGATGGGTATCGAAAACCGGTTCTTGTTGAGAACCGGTTCCCACTGTTTCAATTCCTTGGAATCGTTTGCCACTTTTAAAAACGATTCCCTTATCGATTCCAGTCGCCCCGAATGACGTCATCACGTTGAGTAGCGTCTTTTACCCAGTAGGAAACACGGCGCCTGAGCGGCACAAACGCTCAAAAGTTTGGTTACACTTTATGATAAAGGATGACAACAGGGCAACGTGCAATACTTGCAAAGTAGAGATTTCATCAGAGGGAGGAAACACTACGAACATGCAAAAGCATTTGCTCAAAAAACACGCGATTGCTTTCAACGAATGTCGTGTTTTTGATCCGCTCCGGACTAGCGACGCTCAACCCAGCAGCAGCGGTAGCGTTTCCACGTCCTCTCCCGTTAATACTGCAGGTAACTAATCAATTAGCATTGCATATTATGTTAGCGCGATTTACCTTATTACAAAACCTGCTATTACTGTGCGTTGCATTTAGTGACCATGATGAGACAGACAGAGTCTGGCTGGCTCAGATGCTGGCAGTTCTCGCTGCAGTCTACCGTTAGCGTCTCCTTTCAGGCCAGGATAGACGAATGTCACCGAGCAGTGACTAAGTTTGTGGTCAAAGGTTTGCACCCATTTGCCACAGCAGATGCCCCCGATTTCACTTTGGTAAGTGAATGTGTTTAATTGTAGGCAGGACATTACTGGATATTCTTGTGTAATTGCTACAGAATAATTTATGTTAAACTTTGTTATTGCTACAGAAGAATATTTATTTTATTATTTTACATATACATTTTTTTTCCTGGGGACCCTGTGACACCCCATTGAAGAGCCGTAGGCTGGATCTCTTAAGATCTCACTGTTGGGTTTGTAAGGCCATGTTACTCCTAAATTTCTATCTTGTTCAAAGAGAAGATATAAAACACAGTTCTAAGCTAATCGACTTTAGTGTTCTCCTTTTTAAAAAAAAAAAAGAATCGATAAGAGAATCGATAAGGAATCGAATCGTTAAACAGAATCGAAAATGGAATCGGAATCGTTAAAATCTTATCAATACCCATCCCTAAGTATCTCACAGATATAACAAATTGAACTTATAAAATATAAACATATATGAACTATATATATCGAAATGACCTGGTTAAGGTTACAGAACGCCTGCTCAGGTTAAAATATCTTGATTATCTTCATGTTAAACACTGTGGTGGGAGACAAAAGACACACAACATCAAATTCGCAAACCTTTAAGTTTCAGTGGTGACACTTCACCACATTGTCTTTGTAATGGCTATCTTTGTTTCTTCTTGGAGTTCTCTATTTCTCTTATATCTAAAATAAGAGTCTGGATGGACAAGAGGCTGTTTTACGCAACAACGACGGTAAAACCATCGTGTCGCTCCGCCATTCGCTTACTTTATTTCTCACAAAACTTTCACAACAAAAGCACCATATCCTTTTCAGGCTTTTCAAAATAAAACATGTAATAACTATAAATGGCGCTAACATTCCGGCCCCTAATTGTTACTGCTAAGGCATAACAATTACATATTAACACAATAAAGCGTCATTTAATATCAACACTCATAATCTAACTGGCTTAACCAAACATTATATGAAACATAAGTCATATGTGTTGAACATATATCTGTTACACATGAGGCTGATATTCAAACTGTTGCCTCCATTTCAAGCAACAAACATAACTTGTCGATAGGCCTCTCCAAAACGCTAGTTTTGGTTTTGACAAACACACGTCTGACAAGTCCATGTGAGTCTGGAACTGTTCTCTCAACCTTTCCCATTAACCAGGAACTTCTTGGTGCACTGTCATCGACTATGAGAACAACATCTCCTGGTCTCAAATTTCTCCTAGTCACTAACCACTTCTGTCTTTCTTGTAGAAGCGGCAAATACTCTTTAGTCCAACGCTTCCAAAAAATGTCTGACAGGTACTGCACCTGTCTCCACCTTTTTTTTGCATACAAGTCCTCTCTTTGAAACAATCCAGGTGGCAGTACTGGCTGCCCTTTAAGAAGAAGTAGATGATTAGGTGTAAGTGCGTCTAAATCATTGGGGTCATTAGACGCTCTTGTTATTGGCCTGCCGTTGACAATTGCTTCAACTTCACATAGCAATGTCCACAAGCATTCATCATCCAGAGGTTGCTGCTTTAGGATCTGGTTAAGAATTCTTCTAACTGAGCGAATTTGTCTCTCCCAGATTCCTCCAAAATGTGACCCTGCTGGGGGGTTAAATATCCAGGTGATGCCCTTTTGCATGAGCATTTCTGAGATTTTTGAATGATTCCATCCCTTGATTGCTTCACGCATTTCCCTTTCTGCACCCACAAGGTTAGTGCCATTGTCTGATCTCATGACAGACACTTGACCTCGTCTTGCAATAAACCTCCTGAATGCATTTATGCAAGAATCAGTCTCAAGTGAGTGGGCAACTTCTATGTGTATTGCTCTAACAGCAAGACATGTAAACAATACACCATATCGCTTAACTCTGCTGCGCCCATGCTTGACCTCAAAAGGTCCAAAATAGTCTATGCCCACATTTGTGAATGGAGGTTTGTCAGGAATCAGGCGATCTTGTGGCAAGTTTGCCATTCTTTGTTCACCAGGTTTCGCAGATGTCCTTCTACATGTTACACACTTTGACAGGATCTTTCTTATTGCTGAATCTGCCTGTGGAATCCAGAATCTTTCTCTCAGCCTGGATAATATGTAATTCCTTTCTCCATGGCCTGTTTCTTGGTGAATGTGTCTCAGAATCAAAGTAGAAACATGATGACCTTTAGGGAGAATCACTTGATGCTTAACATCTACTGGTAGTGCAGACTCATGCAACCTACTGCCAACCCTTAAAACTCCATCCTGGACAAAAGGATCCAGCTTCACAATGTGACTGCTCCTTTTAAGCTTGTCACCTTTTTGAAGACTTGCAATTTCTTCTGCGAAGCTTTGATTTTGACAAAACTTAACAATCTCAGTTTCTCCCTTTGCAACATCTGCAGTGGTAAGTGAAGATCCCTTAATACATGTTTTGAACTGCTGCATTTGACCTGCAACCTTTTCAGATTTCCTTTTACTGCTGTCACAGCCACTTGCTTGTGACATGAGAAGCTTCCGATGCGCACTTAACCTGCCAAGCAGCTGCTTGAACGTAAGTATACAGGAAACTGCCTTTTTTAGACGGTACCAGTCTGAATAGTGAGAGATCAGTTTGTTCACTGGATTTTCATGTAATTTTGTAACATCCACACTCATCACCTCTTTGACTTCGAAATCATTTTTTGGTATTTCTTTAATGTCCGGTGGAATTGGCCAGTTTTTCTTATCTTTTGTCAAAAACTCTGGCCCAGCAATCCAGTTTGAACACTTCATGAATGTCTCTGTGTTCATTCCTCTTGAAGCGTGGTCAGCAGGGTTTAATTCAGAGTTTACATACATCCACTGACTTGGTTTTGTGTTGTCTCTAATAAGTGACACTCTATTTGCTACAAATGTCTTAAATCTGATGTTCTCGCTGGAAATGTACTTTAAAACAGTGCTACTGTCAGACCAAAACACAGATTCTTCTTGTGGCATTTGCAGCTCCTTTCTCATGAGCTTGTCCATTTTTACAGCAACTGCAGCTGCTGTCAACTCCAGACGTGGAATTGTTATCTGCTTCAGAGGAGACACTCTGGACTTGCCCATAATGAATGAGCAGTGAGTTTCTCTTTTCTGGTTTGTGATACGGAGGTAAGTAACGACTCCGTAGCCTCTCTCACTGGCATCAGCGAAGTGGTGCAATTGTGTAGATATGACCACTCCAAATCCAGCAGGTTTCAAACACCTGTTGACGGTAAAGCCATGAAGTTTTGAAAGCTCTGAATGCCAAACTTGTGACCTTTGAGCCAGTTCAGCTGGGATTTCCTCATCCCATGAAATCTTCCTGCCACATAGCTCTCGCAGGATGATTTTTGCTGTCAGAATGACAGGAGACAAAAAGCCCAATGGGTCATATATTGCACTTACAAATGAGAGGATGCCTCGCCTAGTCTTTGGCACAGATTTTTCAGTTATCCTGATCTTGAATACATCTGTCTCTGTGCACCAGTTCACTCCTAGGACTCTTTCATCTGGTAGTGCATCATGTCTCAAATCCAAATCTTTCATCTCTTTTGCTCTTTCCTTTTCAGGAATGGAAGCAAGGACAACTCTGCTGTTGCTCATCCACTTTGTTAAGTGAAATCCTCCACTCTCACACAATGCAGTCAGGTCCCTGACCATAGTACATGCCTCTGTTTCATCTGAAACTGACAGAAGACAATCATCTACATAAAAATTGTTCAGAACAGCAGTAACTGCTGCTAGTGGCATTTTTTCTTTAGCATCTTCTGCTGCTTTTTTTAGTGCATAGTTTGCACAGCTTGGGGAGGATGTTGCCCCAAACAAGTGCACCATCATTTTGTATTCTTGCAGAGGTTCATTCAAGTTCCCATTTGGCCACCAGAGAAAACGCAAAAGATCACTGTCCTCTGGAGGTACTCGCACCTGGTGATACATAGCTTCTATGTCTGACATCAAGGCAATGTGATCCCACCTAAACCTTGTTAGTACTCCAATCAGTGTGTTCGTTAGGTCTGGCCCTTGCAAGTGTTCTTCGTTCAGTGATTTCCCTTGAAAGGATGCTGCACAGTCAAAAACTACACAGAGTTTTCTTTTCTGGGGGTGGTACACACCATGGTGTGGTATGTACCAAACTCTCTCATTTTCAGGGGTAGTCTTTGTGTTTGGTACCTGAACTGCATAGCCTTTATTCAGCAAGTCAGACATGAAGCTCTGATACTCCTTGTGAAACTCTGTGTTTCTGATTAATTTTCTTTTCAGATTCTCTGCCCTCTGCATTACTGCACTCCGGTTGTTTGGCATTTTGACAGCTTTGTTTCTCAAAGGAATACCTATGCTATAATGACCATTAATCCTTTCAACTGTGCCATTGACAGAATCCATAAACATGATGTCTTCTCGTGACATTTCCTGTTTTTCCTCAGAAGCTTTCTCTGGAAAATCATAGTTGAGCTGTTGCATCAAAAGATTCTCAACATTAGTGACAGAGATGCGATTTACTGAAACACTCAGCTCTCTGTCAGAAGGAGTAGAGCAAGAATCTCTCTTGAGAGGGCCATTGATAACCCAACCCAGGACTGTTCGAACAGCATATGGACCGTTATCGTTACTATGAATAATCTCCCATGGTTCCATAGCCTTGTGCACACCACATCCTATCAAAAGTCCAATGTCTGCGTCTGAATGTGGGAACTTGATTTGCCGAAGATGTGGCCACCTTTTTAAGTCATCCTGTGTAGGGATGTTCTCTCTAGACACTGGAATGTCTGCATGAGTGTAAATGTCAGGAAGATCTATATAGGTGTTCTCATTTAAACCACACACTTCTAATCCTGACAGGTGGTAACTTGTCACCATCTTTTCTTGTCCCATTGTGCGAAGCATGAATTTTGTCTTCTTACCTTCTACACCCAGTTGTCTCATCAGTTTTTCTGAACAAAACGTGGCTTGGCTCCCATTGTCCATGAATGCATAAGTCTCAATCAACTTATTGCCTTTCTTCAACTTAACCCACACAGGAACGATCGATAACACATGAATGCCTTTTCCGGCCCCCGTGGCTCCACAAATTCTGCCTGAAGTGTGTGTTTCATCACTTGTGGGAATGTCTGAGACATTTCTCTGGATGCAATCGTCTGCCTTACTGTCCTCCTCCTTTGTCCAATGAAGCATACTTGGATGTCTCTTAGAGCAGTACTCACACAATGATCTTTTCTTACAGTCCTTACTCAGATGACCTTGTGTCAGACATGCAAAGCACAGACCCTTTGCTTTAAGGAACTCTAGTCTTTCTTTGTAAGGCTGGTTTCTGACCTTTTGACATTCTGCCAGTGTATGGAGTTTTTCACAGTATATGCATGGTTTCTGGAAGGCATTGCTAGTGTGACAAGAAGCACTTTTGTTAATTTCAGGTGACCTTTCATTTGCAGCTTGTGTTACACTTGTAGCAAATGTGCTTCCCCTTTGCCTGGATGATCTAGTCATTCTCACATTTGCAGATGACTTTGCTTTGTCTTCAGCATCCTTAATGTCACCATACAAAGGATCTGCAGCTATTTTTGCTTGTCTGTTTATGAATCTAACCAGATCTGAGAACTTTGCTCTCCTTCCACTTGTTTCTTGAATGTCAAAAGCAGAGACTCTCCACATTTCTCTCATTTTGTATGGCAGTTTAGAGACAATAACTCTGAGGTTCGTGGGGATCTCCATCTCTTGCAGTTGACTGATGTCTTGCATTGCATTGTTACAACCAGTGAGAAACAGTGAATAGCTATGAAGAGCCTTTGCATCATCTGTTTTGATTTGTGGCCAATTGAATGCTCTGTTCATGTAGGCAGTTGCAATTCTCAGTTCATTACCATAATGACAAAACAGCAACTTCCTTGCCTCACTGTAGCCTTGTTGAGGATTCATGTGCTGACAACTTCTTACCAAATCTCTGGGCTCACCTCTGGTGAACTGTTCAAGGTAATATAACCTGTCACTGTCACTGTCAGTTTTGTCATGAATTGTATGGTCAAAGGCTCTTGTAAATGGTATGAACTCAAGTGGATCACCACTAAAAATGGGAATGTCTCTTTGAGGCAAATGTGACAGTCTATGTTGTTTGACTAACATCTCAGTGATATCATTTTGTTTCAACATGACTTCACATAGATTCATTGGAATAACACTGGCATCAGTTTGGTGCAAGTCATCTTCTTGTTTTACACTGTGACTGTTTACCTTTGAATGCCCATCATGTTCAACTTGTACCTTTGGCTCTTGGAAGCTGAAGTGCTTAACAGCCGATTCACACTGTTCCACATCATTTTTACAGCTGTCATATTCACAGTCCTCTAACACTTTTATTTTGGCTGTAGAAGCAGCAATAGCTGTCTCGATCTCAAGCTGTTCTCTTCTTGCTTTTAACTTACATTCTTCAATGTCCAAGGCTTGTCTCTGTTTCAAGGATGCGGCTCGTGCGAGCAGAGCAGCGCGCTCTGCTTCTTCTTTCTGCCGTACAGATGATACCGAAGAAGCTCTGGACGATCTTGATGAGCGGCTACTGACTGAGCTTCTTCCAACGCTGGTACCTGATTTCTTTGCAATTAGTCTAGCAGTCACTGACACGCTGTCATCTGGGCTCACGTCGTCTTGATGCTGATGTCTTGTTACGATGATCCATTTCTCAACTTCAGTCATAAACGCACTGAACTGCTCCTTTTTTGGATTGAACCAGAGCATCTGGTCCACATTCCTTTCATCTTCTGGCAACAGTGACAGTACATCATCATTTGCCCGTAAGAATTCTTCATGCAGCTTTGAAAAGTTACTTAAATGTTCATCAACAATGTCAAGGCTTTCATTCTCTTTCATCAGTCCAATAATTTTATTCATTTTTGAAGTTAATTGTGACAGCTTGGACCTTCTTGCGTTTATGTGCCTGCCGAGCTGTTCTTCCAAACCTCTTTCGGTGTACTTTTGCGCGCTCTTGTGGCCAGTCCCGCTACTGCAGCTCTGTGCCCTGGGCCTGCAACCTTGCGGGTCTTTATCTGCCATCTCTGCCCCTTTTACACAACTTCTTATTCAACAAGTGTTCATGATACAAAATGGTCTATGACACAAAGCTGAGGCTTTCGTAGTTAGTGTCATCTTCTTAAGACCAAAAACACTGTCACTGACTTATTTGTAAGAAGTTGAGAATCGCAATTGTTCAGTTTTAACACGACTTGTAGCTTAGCAGCATATCATAGTCCAAAACTTTATCCATGAAAGCTTATTTCTTCTTTTCTTAGATTCTTCATGCATACAGCTCTGTGCACTTAACTGACTTGCTGTATCAAACTTTGCACGATCTCATAGCGATGCAGTCGTCTTGTTCGGGAGCATGATGGTTTTACTTAATGTAATGGCTATCTTTGTTTCTTCTTGGAGTTCTCTATTTCTCTTATATCTAAAATAAGAGTCTGGATGGACAAGAGGCTGTTTTACGCGTCGGTTTGTGCAACAACGACGGTAAAACCATCGTGTCGCTCCGCCATTCGCTTACTTTATTTCTCACAAAACTTTCACAACAAAAGCACCATATCCTTTTCAGGCTTTTCAAAATAAAACATGTAATAACTATAAATGGCGCTAACAGTCTTCTTTGCACAGAAACCTTAAAGGTTTCTAAAAGACTTTAGTGAATGAAGCATTAAAACATTTTCCAGCAAATATTTCTGAATATAAAATAAAAGGTTAATTTAATGCCAGCACAGGCGAGGCAGCAGAGGGCAGCCACTCCACAGGAAGGTTTTTGGGCACATTTCTCATGTGGGGTTGAACCAAATTAAAAGAAATCAAAGCAAGACAGCAGGGTTCCCGTTGACATCCCCGCCAAGACGACAGGAAGCTGCGAGGGGAAAACAACCTGCAGCCTGCTGCTCTCAGGCTCTGGGGACCGGGAGTGACCAGCTGCCACCAGCCTGGGCTGAGGGCCTTAAATTTTTGCTCACACTGTGAACGTATGTCAGGGTGGAGGAAGATAAAGCAGTCACAGGAGGAAAAGACAGGAAGACACTTCTGCTGTCAGCTGATGTCTGTTTTACACTCGGCAGTGTTATACCTTATAACGATGGCCTAATTAAAAAATAAAAGGTCTTATAATGTAGAAATAAAAATGAACTATTTAGGAACAGTGGACATGTAATAAAAGCAGTGAATCAGTCTTTGACTTGAAGGCAAAAGCGAATTGATTTTCTTGGCTTGAGTGTGTCTGTGTACTTATACAGGGTACAGGTGCATCTCCTCTTATCTGGTACACCTACCTGGTGTATACCTACAGGCTGCAGGAAGGATATGATGAGTCAACATCCAGTGTCTAAAGTCAAATAAAAATAATGAAGCTTAATAAACTAACGCACACCTCCGAGGCTTTCATCATTTTCATATTTGAACTATAATCACAAGTTCAGCTATCAGAGCTCAAAACAAAAGACTTATAGACAGAGAGCAGCTTTAATATCAAAGCACTTTATTTTACATACAAACAGTATCTTACAGCACATTTTTATTCATGTACACAAATGAGGAATGGAGTTAAGTTTGTAAAGGAAGCGCTAGGAAAGCAGCACCATCTGCTGGTGGGAAAAGGCTACTGCTGCTTTAGGATCGCGCTCGGTGCTGGAGAAGACTCTCTACTTCCATCCTTGGCAGGTTTCCCTCACAGAGTTCAAGCTAAACAAGTCTGAACGCAGAAATGACCTCAGGAGTCGTTGGGGAGGCCAAACAGTTTGACGGTGCCCGCCTCCCGGTTGTTGTCGTACTTGCCCTCCTTGTCATCGCAGGCGTAGGCCAGCAGGGGCCTCTTTGGGTGCCAGGCGACTGTGAAGGTTGGAGAGTCACACTGAACTTCCCAAAGCTTCTCTCCTACAACACGAGGAGAAGACGGAGAATGTGTTTAATGCTTAGTAAAAAAATATATATATTTCAAATTTACAGCTCCAAACTGTCTCACTGACCCGTTTCCACCTCAGCGATGTCTATGAAGTGATCCTCGGAGGCCGAGGCTAGCATCTTGCCATCGTGGCTGAAGCTCAGAGTCCTCACTGGCCAGTCCAGTCTGCACCATCAGAGCGATAAAAGAAAGAAACTCTCTGAGATCCAGAATAACCTTAGAGTCATAACGGCACATTTCTATTCCACGATAAAGATGTGATCCATGATGTGTTTTTATTTATTTTTTTAAAAGACCATTACTGTAATTATCTCATGAAACCTAAAACTCTGAAAATAAACCGTCTCTGACCTGGAGAAGCAGCGGACACACACCAGCTCCTCCACGTCCCACAGGCTGACCAACGCATCAGCACTTCCTGTGGCAAAGTACTTCCCTGTGGGGTCAAACTTGATGCAGATGCAGTTGGACGGGTGGGCATTGATAGACTGGATGGGCTTCAACTCTGGATAACTGCGAAAAAACCCAGGTGTTTCATGCACACTCGTGCACAGGTCAGGAAAAACGTGAGTCAGTGTAAAATACCTTCAGACCTTTAGTTATTGTTGACCTGCAGTGTTTGCGTGTTCATTTCAAAGACAGAATTAGGAGCAGATAGAAAAGTTCCTCTGTTTTCTAATAATGCAAAAACACATTTTAAAGCCAAATCACAATGAAGTGGCGACCATTCCAGCCAGCTCTGGGATCAGCTTGTTGACATTTTCTCACCTTGATTTGAAAAAAGAAAAATCAAACTCCCCAACCTTTAGTTGTACACTTTCACTCAGCAGCTAGCCTGTGTTGGTGTGTGAGAAGCGACGGAGAACATGACGCTCAGCTTTTCATGAACATGCATGTCAGGAATGAACGTGAGCAGAAATCTGCTCCGTACCTCAGAATATTGATGCAGCCGTTTCCGTTGGTGAGGAAGAACATGTCGTTGTCGTTGTTCCACGAGATCTCATTCACCTCAAACTTGAACTGCTCTTCTGCCTTGGAGCGGTGCGTCTTGGCATCGATGAAAGTCACCACGTCATCTTTGTTCCCCACGGCAATGGTTTGACCATCCGGGCTCCAGCAGATGTTGATGTTTTCACCTTTAGACAAAGATTCAGTTTTGATGACACAGTGATGAGCGAGGTTTAAAGAAGGGTCATGACTCCTGTACGGGTGGGCATTTTGAATGACCGATACAAAAGTGCCCGCTATCATCCCAGCAGACTTTCCTCAGACGGTGAGACTATTGTATCTTTGAATAACCAGAAGGTTTTTTGTATTCATTTAAATTTTTGGGGGCTGACCAGCTGCACAGAGACGTTGTTTGTTCAAAGAACTGGTTACAACTCGCTGTCTAATGTAACCATGAATGAAGGAATAATTGTATTTTACTATGCTTTACTTATGACTTCATAATCTGGGAAGCTCAACTCACTAAACATCTTTGGCGCTTTACTGAAGTCTGTAACTCACAATGGTTTATGTCAGTGTCTTTTCAAGAGTCTCTTCACCATCTAGTCACAGTAAGCAGCGCTGCAGCTAAGAGCGCAGGTAGCTCATTCAGCATTAATGCAAGCTGTGTGTTTAGAGGATAACATCAGACAAACAAGCCTTACAGAAGTCTGTATGACAATTATTTTTAATGAGATTTGAAGGATGTTCAAATTACAGAAGCTTCCCGGGAGAAACCACCTGGAAAAAATGAATCAGCAGGTACGGACTCATGAATTCACCATGAACAGGTGACTCTGTAACGTTCTGATTAACAAATTTGGATGATGTCATCATACTCGGACTGTTTGCTATTTTCATGATTTTGTTTCATGCTGAACGAACATCCGGTTTAAAGAAGTGGAATCTTTCAAAGCCTTTGAGCATAAGCACTCAAAAATACTTAGGATTACTTTTAATCTTAATCTAAAATCTTCAACTGTCAATAGTAAATGCCCAATTACAATCAAATCAGACTCTACAATGTTAACAAACTGACATAAATATACAGATGGGGTCATAAAGGATCCCAGTCAGTTACCTGAATCAGTCAGCTTCTATCAGCTACAATAACTCCCAAAGAGAAAATGCAGGCAAACAGCAGCAACCTGAGGTCAGTACTAGCTGCTGACTCTGTTCGCCACAAAAACCAAGAGCCTACCCTTCGTGTTGACGGTGGCGATGCATTTGGTGGTGCGTACATCCCAGATGCGGATGGTTTTGTCTCCGGACGCCGTGACAAACAGATCCGGGTTGGTGGGATGCCAGCAGAGCTGATCCACACTGTCACTGTGACCTCTGTAGTTGTTCTCTTTCACCTGCAGACAAACATCACATGTATCAGGCATCCATCGTGTGCCACTTTACAGAGCACATCCACAAGCAGCCCAGCAAGACGATCACCTGTAAAGTTTTCTCTTAGAAATATGACTCAGATTATCTTGCATACCACACTTTGTGGAAAGGAAAAAAAAATTAGCATCCCTCAAGTTATAATTTAAACTTGAGGGCTGTGACTTTAACTTTCTGATTTGATCATGTCTCTTTACATAAATATGAAAGTTTATCAATTTGGGCATTTCAGTGATAAAAATACTAATCAGTAAACATATACGTAATTAAAATGAATAAAAAATTAAGTAGAAAGCTGGGCTGCAGACGGAGCTTATAGGTTTCTGCTTAATGACGTAAATTCCTAAATAACTACAAGGCTGTTCAGTTAGTGGCAGTTATTGAGTGATGGGGATTATCCAGGGGGCCGTGTTTTTTGTGACAGTCGGCTCTCTAACGTCCAACATTCATTCATTCACGGTAGCGAGCTAACCAGGCTAACGCTAGCATACTAGCAACATGCCGCTATGTGACTCACCAAACGGTCCTTTTCCAGCACGAAGACGCTCGCTGTTTTATCAAAGGACCCGGAGGCCAGCCTCCTGCCATCACAGCTCCACGCCACCGAGTGAACTTTAGCCGTATGAGCGGCGAATTCGCGGCTTTTGTTGTTATTTTTAAAGCTCTCCTGCATCTCTTGGAAATACTGCGACGCCATCTTGGATTCCTACGTAACAACAGTGGCCGCCGACTGTAGGTGGGTTTAAGGGAGCCTGCGCGCCATCTGGTGGTTCGGAGGGGACCGACACTTGTTTACTTTGCTCAGACGGTTAACTTTATAAAAGGTCCTGTAACCGTCCTGTAACATAAATACATTCAGAAAACAACAGTAGAAAAGAAGTATGTGTAAATCCATCTTATCTGTATTTTTTAATGCAAGGAATAAAATATTTAAATCGTTCTAAATACCAAATGAAAAGGCCTTATTATTGCAGGATATTGCTCATAAGAATGATTAATCAGTCAAATTAGAAACAGAAAAGTTAAAGTTATCCATTTAAAAGAATATATAAGAAATCTCAAACTGTGACATCATTTATTTGAATTGATATGCATTTTCTAACAACTAAAACCAACACAAGAAAAACATAAAGCCAGACTTCACCTTGAAGAAATTTCAGCTGCATAAACCTTATGAATGAATTTAAACAGGTTTCGTTGAGCTTTGGGGAAATGGGCTATTTAAGAAATTTAGAATGAGCATCATCCATCATTTACAAACTGTCAGATCCTCGTTTCTGTATGACAGTAAAATATGAAACAGTTCAGAGCTCAGTCAGTGATCTTCAGTTTAAATCCCAGAAAACAAAAAGTACTTCAGCTTCATTGTATTGTTTCTATCATTATTAATAATGTGGAATGCATAACATGACACAATCCATGCACAACACACTGCATGTTTAATCAGTCAAATTAGAAACAGTCTGGTTTGCAGCCTATGTGCATTTAATGTGCTACAGCTGATAGAGTTTTATCATACAGTTTAAAGTGGGTTAATCTATACATCAAAGTTTTTTTTGTGACTATTTGTGGAAGAACTGGAAAGAAGTGGCACGATCTGCTTTTAGGTAAATCATTGTGAAATATTTTGCTTTTATTTTCTTCAATTTTTTCCTTCCTTTTGTAAATTCATGCAGAAAAAAATGCTTTACTATCTCTCATTTTCTAAAGAAAATACAGCAGTTCTTTGCACATAGGCCTACGTGAACATCAACAGCGTGATAGGTTTGAGTACAAAAATAAATCCACTGATTGTGCAGGGGGAGATTTTTATGCCCTTTGAACTTTACATCATCTTTTCTGACATATATCAGATGTTGGTCTATGACTTTAAGATTCAGTGGCAGTAACGCTGTCACTCAAAGTAATGCTATATGTTCATATTACCACACATGTGATCTTTGACTCGGCACACATTCATTATATCTTTCAATGATGTAACCAATGCAAGTTTCCAAATTCATTGTTGAAATAAAGACAGAAATCTCTCGTTTTATTTGAATTCCAATTTATTTAAAGTGATGTTTAAAAAAAACCAACACTCCATTTATATCTCAAACACACACAATATCTAGTCACCCCATCTCTGTCAAATATGGTATATCCCTCGGTTAAGAAGCCACTTGGTTACCAACTAAGCAATCGATGCGAGGACCCAAAACCTGCACCATCTGCAGGGGGACTCCCCTGCCATCCGGAGGCCTGTGCAAGGCCTCAATATGCATAATATTCAGGCCTGAGGCAGCTTCTGATGTCGAGTGTGTGGTCCTTTTGCACTAGAGTAAAACACACCGAATGGACGGAACAAAATGCACTTTTTAAATGTGATTCTGTGTTTTAAGAAAAGATGACAAGCAGTGAAAGCGTCACATAAATGTGCCTTGCGTCTTTGCATACTTGTGAAAAAATGTTTTAATGTTGCGGGCACGTGCCAGGAAAGCAATGTAAAGACAGCAAGCCCTACAAAATAAAAGTCAACTGTTCTGGTGAGGAACGAGGGCGGTGTTTCAGGACACGTGCACACAGGTCTCTGGACTCAGTGCTGATTCAGTGGAGGAAGACATCTCGTCTCTGGTGGACTATGACACGATCTCATGAGTTTTCACGCCACAGACTATAACTCAGGATGTTGAGGTTTAGATGCAGGTGTATGGAGAGGTAGAAAAAGTACACAAGCACCCTAATTCCTCCAAAGCACTTCTATTCTTAGCTCATTTTTCCTCATCGTTTTCTCACTGAGGCCCCTAAAGTAGGTTTGATGAAGGTCTGACCCATGGACCCTGAGAACATTTCTGTGACATGTATCTTTAAAAAGCTTGTGTCGTGTTCCTCTAAACCTGAAATATCAGTCACATGTCACTTCTGTGTTTCCCCCCTTCTCACCTTGCATGACTTATGACGACACACCTGGACTGAAAGGTGTGAGAAGGCAGGAAGTGTTTGTTTTTTTTAAACCCTGTCTATAAAAATGACTCCCAGGTGTTTTCATCAGCCCGAGCTCATACTCAGGTAAACGCCTGGACAGGTGGAGCTGCAGGCAGCTGCAGGAAGCTGAAAGCAGCACAACAAAACTAAACTGTTCATTTACTTCATCTGGAACTTTCTGAAACATCCAATGCTTTCATCATTGACTACAACATGTCTGAAAAGAAGCTTCGATTTTAACATCCCCACATTACCAAAAAACACGCTTTTAAAACTGCAATCATCTGTCTGTTGGTACATTTGGTATTGCTTGGTTTGCCGGAGAACACAGCAGAATCTGTGGTGCACATCTCAAAAGCAACCCATGACAAAGTGTTTCGTTTGTTTGAAAGCAGCAGAAGAAGAGCGTTTCTCCACTATTTGCAACTGCAGGTTATAAACAGAGAAAAACCAGTTATGCTCGCGCCGCCGAGGATGCCAGCTGCAGCACAGGTCTAACTTAACCAGGAGAAAAATTACAGGACGTGGAGGCAAGGCAGGAGAAGCAAGAGAATTGGGCTCTATAACAGTACAGCGCATTCCTGCTGATGACACAAAGTGACGCTGAGCAGAATCTTTGTGCATCAAATAGAACTAAATCAACCTAAAGCTTTGCAGTCTTTATACAAGTCAAAGTGTCTGAAGAAAACTGAGTATCTGTGCAAAAATAGTGCAGCTTCCCTTGTACAGTGCAGCCCATCCTTCCTCCTGGATCCACAGGTTTATTGTCAAAAATCATCAGAGAAGCGAGCGGCCGATAAAAGCCGTTGTAGAAAAGCCAACAGTGCACTAACGCTGTTCTTTTGGCTCCTTTGAGACTTTTTGGTATTTTTAGAAGTAGCTACAAAAATCCGAGTGTCAGTTTTATTGAATGTGAGCACGTTAGCCTCATGTGGTACGTATGGAGCAGCAGATACAGTCGGTCTTTGTGCAGCTGGAGTTTCTACAATGGCTGATCACCTCCCCTTATCTGAGCCCTGCTTTTTTCATAAAGTCACCAGTGCATTAGCTCTTACTGCTCTGTTACCTGCGCATCTTCATCCGAGCGAGTTGTTAGTCGGTTAGTGTAAATCCAAAAAAAACATAAATACAAAAGTACAACAAAGTCAACGTTTCCATTTTTGATCTGACACAGTAAACAAAAGGCAAACACTCTGCAAATCATCTGATCTCATCACTCTTTTGTCAATAAACGCACAAACCGAAGATACTCAGAGTCCATCCTAGCACTCTGCGTCTGCGCTGCCATTGATTGAGCTGTCGCAGAGGGCGGCGTCTGCATCATCACCGGGCACTGCATGGTCGACTCCGTTTGACTTGATTTGATCCTCCTTGACACTGTGGAGCAGAGACAGCAAGCAACATGTAAGAGACCGAGAACAGCCGAGACGCAGCGATCACTGTAATCTGTGGAGACCAGGTCAGCATCAACCTTGTGCTGGAACCTGGACTCTAAAACTGCAGCTAACTACATAGCCTCCTTCTTGACTGCATGACTTCAAATATTCTTTTCTGTGTTTGTTTTACACATGCAAAGGTTTTTAGATTAGATACATGAACTTCCAGGGATACTGATGGCGTCTCCACCCGGGTCAGAAAGTATTAGGACGGGATGGAGGGCATGCTTGTGATGAGTGTCGCTCCACCTGTTTATGCAGCCGTTGCTGACTGGAGACTCGGCTGTTTCTTTCTCAGATAGAGAGCTGCAGGACCTCCTCTCCTTGCCCGTGTCCGAGCTCTTCCTCCGGGCTACGACCGGCCCCGAGCCCGACCCCCGTCTCTCTGGGCTAAGCCTGGGCCCTGCTGGGTCAGACGGGGCACTCAGCCCGCCGGGCCCTTCTGGATCTTTGCCGGAGTCGCTGCTGGTTCGCCTTCCATTCAGGCTGTCAGAAGATGAGACGTGGCTCATACGGCCCTCATCTGGTTATCAAAGAGACAGACAAAAACCAAAAAGCAGGTTTTTACATGAGTCTGTCTTAAAAAAATGGTACAGAACTTTTATTTAGAAGAAAGAATGTCAGATGTCTGATAATAGAGGGTAGATGTTAGTTTCATCTGTGGCTTTATATTCTCTGACTGCATGTATTGAATTTCTATTCATCTTTATTTTATTTTTATTTGCTTTTTAACACTGTTTTTATCTTCCTTGAACTTTTTCTCCTACTCAAACTACATCCTACTGCTTACTGCTCGCTCTTCTTTGTGTCATTGTTTTTTTTTTTTAGAAATTAGAAGTTTTGTAGATGAATATTTATCCAGCTCAAATACTCTGCACACTTAAAATCAGAAGGTTGTGGCTCTTTTTGCCAAACGGGTCAATCAATGCGAGGAAAGCAGAGCAGAAGTGTTTGTCCTGTGTGCGCAGTGCGCCCTCTGCTGGACACAAACTGACACAGCAGTTTGGAACGACTTTTGTTCATTAAGCTTTTATTAAGATCTTATATTCATATTATCCTGATTATACTTAAATACTTTTACTTCAGTAAAAAACAACAATAGTAGAACTTTTAGTGACAGTATCCTGACCAACACTATGGCGGCTCTTTGAGGTCCTTGTTGGCACTTTTGATAATGATTTTCAATATTTCTAAAGACTAAATGTTTTATTGTATATAATTAATGAAAATAGCTGCTGACGCAACACTGATGAGCTGCTTGGTGACAGGTTGCTACCTCCTGAGCCGGCCTCGCCCGCCTTGTTGCGTCGGCGTCTCAGGATGACCTCCAGCTCGCTGTCCTTCTTTCCGGGAGGTGACGGTCCCGACTCCTGCGAGCCTCGGCTGGGGCTCCTCTTCACCGTCTCCTGGAGGAGTACACACATTACTGCAGGAAGTATAGTTTTTTAATCTGAAAACAAATTGTTTCCAACCAGCGATGCTACAACTGATCCTACTGCACAATCCTAACTGTCAGGTCCAGAAAACATAAATACTACATTTAGACATTGTTACAGTGTCAGTCAGCTGAACCTGAGACCTCTGTGCTAGTCACAGGTTGCCTTTAACAAAAACTTTGTTTGAGCACCAGAGTGTTCATAAGTGCACCCGGCACGATCAGGTGGTGGGGGAAGATGCTCCAGTCTCGACGCACCCAAACTTGTCGTGAGGGTGTGCTGGAAACACGAGGCTGAGACATTGAGTCAGAGTGGATCACACAACTGCTCAGAGCTACAACCTCCTTGGTGGGCTGTTTAGTGTCCCTCCCACTCGAGTGGGAGGGCTGAATGTATTGAATGACACGAGGTCTGTCTCTGGGGGAGTTTTGAATTATCCTTCATGCAGTTTCTCGTATTTTCACAGTTAACCTGATGTTTTGCGTTGCTTCCGTGTCTGGCCTCCTCTGCTCTTTGTCTGCTCTGACCAACTTGGTTCAGCGAAACAGAAACCCGGCACTGTTCGCAGAAAACCACGTCCAGATCAATCCTCAAACACCCTGCAGCAGGTCTGATGGAAACAAGCACCATCTTAAGCCTGGCGTATTCGTGGGGTCAGAGCTTACGATGCGCACCGCCCACCAGGGGGCAATGCACTTATTTCTCCTCTTGACATCTCCAGTGTACACAGGAAGATCCATGCAGTTTGTCTGAATATTCTCTTTTCACATTTAACAACATTTAACACGCTGCAGTAAAGCCAACATAAGCCCGTTTTACCAGGATGCCTTTCAGTTCCTCCATGGCGCTCTCCTGCTGTTTCTCCTCACAGGTTGGAGGCTGCTGGAGCAAAAACAGAAACATCACACTTGACCTTCATGACCTTCATGTTCCACCGACAGATCTGTGCAGCCTCACTAGCAGAGAATCATGGAAAACGGGAAGAAGCTTCTAGTAACTGAGCAGGCACATGGTGTCCGGGCCATGAAGTGCTTAACAATGGACGTTAAAGTGACATGTTTTAGTGACTGGAAGAGGACCTGCAGTGTGTGTGTGTGTGTGTGTGTGTGTGTGTGTGTGTGTGTGTGTGTGTGTGTGTGTGTGTTAGTCTCTCTGGAAAGCCCAGAGAGCAACTGTGACTTGACTCACTTTTACTGCTATCCTCTGCAGCAGCACAAAGAAGAAGAAACATGGAGAGGAAAGAGAGGACAGTAATCAGGCAGAGTGCTTTCAGACTGCACGAGAAAAAACAGCCCTGAAAGTATTAACAGACACCCGGATTCATTTTCACATGAACAACGAGCTGAGATAAAACAGGAAGGATGAATCAGGAAGTACAGATTGATTTTTTACAGCTCATATTTGTGACATTTAATCTCTTACTCTTGTTGAAGGTAAAACAAATCAATGGAAGCTGACAACAAAAGAACCCGTTTGACAATTAGTTTAAAATGGTGATGAGCAAATGCGTCTTCTTATAGAGTGTATGCTTCACTCACATTCTGGAGCATTAAAATACACTATAGTAAATACTGTGATCTTTTTTCTTTACATATTAAAGTGAGCAGGAAATGATAAAAAAAATGAACGATCAGATTATATGTGGTTCCTGTCAGAGACTTCACCTCACAGCCTTTACCAGCTGATAGATCAAGCTCAGGTGTTTCTACATCCATTTATATATTTGGGAATCAATGGAGGGGTGTCAGTGTTTCTAAAAATACCCACAGAGACAAAAGCCCCAACAACAATGACCCAAGCTTCGTCGTTGGCTTCATATAAGACTAAAGAAGAGACACACAAAGGACACAAAACAACAACAAAGAGAAGAAAACAAGTGACAGAAACGGAGGCAGGTCGACCGCAAAGACACACAAACGCCTGTTATTCCTGACAGGTGACGCATGTCTGTGCCTCGTCATGCTGGAAATGCAGCTCAGCACATTTACTGGTTTAAACTGGAGTTCACATCTGCACTCGTAACTCCAGTCGTGTCCTTGTTTTTCAAATTTAGCTGTGAAAAAAAAGGGTTAGGGTTACGCCTCTCAGCGTGCAGTGCTCCGTCTCACCTTGGTGTCCTGACTCTTGACGGGCCGCAGGACGACGCCATGTTTGATCCGCTCCATCATCTCGTTCACTGCCTTCACTTTCACGTCATCCACACCTTCAGCAGCAGCTGGACAGCCAGAGGGAGACAAACCCAAATTACACCTACTGGATTAACGTAGCGTTATCATTTATTTCTGAGGCTGGCTTTGGCTGAGAACACGCTGCTGACCATAACAATCATGATAAATAATAACAATAACATTCTGTCTATCAATACATGAATATAAAACAGTGTGGTGAAACCCACCAGGAGGCTGCTCAGCCTTCATGGAGGCTTTGGAACCTTTGGAAGATTTCCTCATGATGGCTATCAGAGAGCTGAGAAACAGGCAAAATGATTCAAAATGAAAAACCAAGAAACAAAAGAAAAATCACGAGGTCAGACTTATGTGCAAATAGTCAAATTTACTTCCTATTACAGCTTCAGCGACATGTTTATCTCACATATGAAAGAAAATCCATATCAGCTTTTTATCAGATTGTTGTTACTCTCAGTATCAGATACGGGAAAATAAATACGTGATTTTAAGTCTTTCTCTTAATATTTATTTATTTATTCATGTGTTTGCCCTCACTGGCAGCCAGACTTTCTGATTGGCCGAGACAAACGCTGGTCTCTCACCTGAGGGGGTTACATCTGGAGGGCGGAGGCGGAGGTGGAGGGGGAGGGGGAGGAGGAGGGGGTGGCGGTGGCTGTGGAGGAGGGGCGGGAGGCGGCGCGACCCCAGGTGCAGGAGGAGGAGGGTCTGTGCTGGTTGTCATGGCGATTTTTTTCTGGGCCTCCTGGAGCTCATGAACTGGAGAGAAGAAAACGTGAGCGGTTAAAAATCCTCTCAGCTGCTCGAATGATGATTTTCTTTCATTGAAGCTCCTTCCTAAACTCAGAGAGCAGGATCTGGTCATGTTTTTAACCGTTGTCATTGGTTGCTGGTTTTAGCCCTGACATCATGTGACCCATTTACGAGTATCAGACAGTGTTGTGAGGCTGGAGTCATCCTGTTTCTTTCTGCATCAGCAGAGGAATAAACACAGGAGCCACGAAGCACCGAGACCTGTAACCCTCTTATTTAATCAGCCATCGGGTCAGCTGTTTCCTCCTCACATTATACTACAATAGAAAATCACTAAAAACCGTAAAACATTGACTGTACCATGGATATTTTATTTTTACTTAGTTTTGCTTAATGTGAATTATAAATGTAGATTATTTCTCATTAATCAGTCTGCTGCAGTTCGTTTACTTGCTCCTCGTCTGTAGAAGATTCAGGAAAAAGTGCTTGAAAGAGACTCAAAGCTAACATAGAAATTATTGATTACTTTGCTAACTGCATTAGGGACCGAGCAGTTAACCTAACCCTCGGTGGACTCACAGCCGTGTTGACCTGCTGTGAGCTTGAACAGTGATATCATAAAGAGCAGGAATGAGCTGATTAACTCCCAGGATCCTCTCAGCAGGCAGGACTCTCACCCACAGACTGTCCGTCTCTTTCAGCAGCATCCACCTGCTTCTCTACACAGACACAGACAAGCTGCCCGGTCCAAAGGAAAGATGGAGGATGAATATAAAAGCCAGTCAGGGAGCAGGTCAGACAAAAACATGAGTTAAACCAGACTTAAACAGTTAATATTTGTATTATTGTCTCTCATATTCAGCTTCAGTGAGTTTGTGACATTTTACTTGAATACAAGAATTATCTGAACCTCATCTCATGGCACCTGCTTCTGTGTTTAAAAGCTGTGGGGTCTTTCTCTGTATGTCAGAGTGTGGGACCTGATCGGTGCCTCAGATTACCATTCAGCCTGCCTGCTGCTGTATGTTATTCCCTTTTCCTATTTTAACTAATTTTTTCATCTATAATGTGGAAAACTTTCATTCCAGAAGATCACAGTGGGCACAATTCAGTAAATACAGCCTCCCTTCACCTCCAGTGTTCTATACTAGGCTCACAATGATATTAAAGTTTTAATCAACACATAAGGTCAGCTGACAAAATGAGGAATCTGTGGGTGTGCAGAGTTATTGAGTCCACCCCTGCTAATCCTCTGCATATTCATCAGCACGTCCATTTTATTAGGAACAAAAATGGAAAACAGAAGGTTGAAGCGGTCTGATTCTGGTGCAGCTTGATCTGAGCACTAAAACTGGGTCAATTGACACATGCCACATTGGCTGGAAAAGTATTGGTGCATAAATAACATGTAGCAGCATGAGGCTTCACTGATCCCAGTTTTAACAGGACTCCAGTTTTCATGCAGCTGAAATATTATTCTGTCCTTTGAAAGAAGAGACGCGCCCACAGGTCTGAGAGGAAGTGTTTGTTCTATCTTTAGCTTCATCACGTCTTCCTACAAAAGCAACAATCTACTTCACTGTGTTACACTCAGTTTGTTTAGGCAGACTCTTGCCAGCCAATCACAGATAGTTTTTTTCTGTTGCTATGCTGTGTGTCTCCTGTCTCCTTTTAATGTTAAACTTCTATTTTAATGCTCACCTGAGGACTTGGTGAAGTGCACCTCCTGTATATATTCTCTATGGGACACTCTTAATGTGTGTGCGTCTCCACCTCCACCCACCTTTTTCCTCCAGCTCCTCGTTCTTCTTCAGTGCCTGCTCCAGTCGTCCCTCCGCCTCCTTCTTGTCCACCTCCAGCAGCTCCAGCTGCCTCTGCAGAGCCTCTAGCTGTGTCTTCACACGGTTCTGCTCCAGCTGTTCCTCCAGGTTCTGCACCTACACACAGGCGTAGCACATGATTCAGAACAAGCTACACAGAAGCACCGTTACCAGACTGAAGGCTTTCCAAGCATGCAGCACTGGATGAAAGGCCATCAGACCCATTAAATCACATGACCACCGCATCTCATCAAGGAATAACTAAAAAGTAAAGGACCAGCTTCACCTATTGTTAGATTATAATATTATTTTATGCCATGTTATACCCCTAATTAAAGATTGTGAATTATTATGTAGTTTTAGTTTGCAGTATTCTCCTGAATTAGAAGAAGCTGATAACTATTGCATTCGTTAAACTGATTTGCATTACATTAGACTGCTGATTTATTGTGGATGAATGATATTGTTTTATGATGTTATAAGAAATACTGTTTGCAGAGAGTCATCGCCTTATTTGTCTGATTAGAAGAGAACAGAATATACTGGAGTTTTCTGCCCCATCTCAGCAGGAGCAGATAAACGGGGAGCCAAGGTCGTAGCTTAGGCGCCGTGTGAGAGAAAAGCATGTGAATGTTTAGGCTTTTATGATAAGGTGGGAGAACCAGAGGCTATAAGAGTTTGAGCAATGCTCCACCATTTTGAGATCTGAGGCTGTCTGCATACGGTGTCCATCTCCCACGCGTGTGTTCATTAAAATCATCGTTTGACTTAACCCGGCCAGACCAGTGTTGTTATTGTGGTTTTTTCTCGTCTCCATCCCCAATATTTTGAACCATAACACTATGATACCTGCAGAATGTCACCAACTGTTGAAGCAAAACTAAAAATCTAATTACCTGAGTTATTATACTACATGTACTCTTGCTTTGGATTACTGAGGGTTTTATTCACCTCCCAGCACAAGTCGGCTGTTTTAAAACTCAACCTTTAACAACCTTCTTCTTCTTTCAGCTGCTCCCTTTAGGGGTCGCCACAGCTTCCTCCATCACACCCTATCCCAACATCCTCCTCTGTCACACCAACCCTCTGCATGTCCTCCTTCAGTATTTATTTTTCCTTCAGTCAAGGTCATGATGGGACCGGTGTGAAATATGTTACAAGAAATATGTAGTACTGCAGACTGTGTCATTTCAGACTATGTGCATATTTTCTGTTTATTGGTATATATTGGACTGTCTGATCAACATGCAAACCAAAGAAGAGTATTAGCAAAGAGCAAGCTTCAGTGCTAAACCGATTGAACTCATTTAAAAATCAAAACAAAAATTCCAAAATGTCCAGAAAAGCAGAATCTCCAGGAAGCACCGAGGCAGGACTACAGAAGGAACTGAGAACAGATGGAGCCAATGAGGGTGGAGAAGATCAGAAAAGGAACTAGAGACAAAATGCAAAGCCCGGAAGTGAAACCACAACAAGACACACAAGAAAAATAATATAAAATTTTAATTTAGATATTTAAACTCTTTCAGCACAGCGGAAATATTTCAGCACAGGCACAGCTCTCACTCACCGCTTTGACTGAGAGTATTATTTAACTGCTCTACATGATTTCACAGGTAAACACAACAAAATCACACCTCTGCTATTATCCTTAACCATGCACGATGATCATATTTGCTTGTTTCAGGATATATTCACACAGCTCCAGCAGTAGAAACTCCGCCTTCTTGGCAGTGAAATTAAGGCTGCAGAAGAAGAGGCTTCATATTTTACCTTCTGCTGATGCTGCAGTCGCTCCTCCTCTAGGGTTTTGGTGACAGCAGCAACATCTTCAAGGGCTTTGAGTAGCTGAACGCTGGGCTCAGCACTCTGCAGCAGCAGCATGCTTTGCCTGTTGGCCTCCTTCTGCTTCACCAGCATCTGCAGAAAACCGAGGACGATAATGAGGATAATGGGAACAAAGGAAGTTTTAGAAAGAGAGAAGGAAATGCCCGTCTGTGAATCTTTACTCTAAACAAACCAGCACAGAATCTGCTTTAATCCCACAGACTGTTCACTTTTCAGATCAGTAAAAACCAGATTCAGGACATTTCACCAATATTAACACACACATCAGTTACAAGCACAGAAACACAGTTCACTGTTTATCACTGAAGCTAGCAGCAGCAAAGCTCAGCTTGGATTATCAGAATGAATGACTTTAGAAAACTGTGGGAGTCACAAAGTGCTCTCGACGAATTGGAGAAACTCTCAAATGCCGATTATGCAAAATATGAAGATTAAGTTCTGCAGCTGTGGTGAGACAGCAGCCGCAGCAGCAAGCATGGCTTTTATGTATTAACGTAGTGAAAGATTAGTCATTGTGTTTGCCAGCTGGAAAACTGGAAGCAGTGTTTGATTCCACCATGAATCATATTTCAAATTTCTGCTCTGCCAAGACAAACAGGAAGAGGCAGATTTTAAGCTTCTTTAGGTGTTTGACTGTACAGCCGCATTTCTGTGACTCGCTCTTTACCTCATGTGCATAAGTTTCAGCTTTGACTCGGAGGCTCTGCTCCAAGTCGAGCTGCTCCTTCATTCCCTCGTACTCCTGAGCTGCCATCATGGAGACTGCAGATACAGGGGGGGGGGCATGTTTAGAAAGGCACTGATGTTACACTAAGGGTTTGGAGTTATTAGCATAGCAGCATAAATGTGATGCTGAATAGAATAGAATAGAATAGAATAGAATTCAACTTTATTGTCATTGCACATGCACAGGTACAGGGCAACGAAATGCAGTTTGCATCCATCCAGAAGTGCTTTAGTGATATAGATATATTACAATATATATTAGCAATAATATAGATATGTGAGTATATTACAGAAATGGGTCTATTATGGTATGTTATAATGTACACGGTATGAAGTATGTTGTGAATATTCTATAACTATAAGTATGTACAGGCTGTAGTGAGTACAAGCTATGTACAGGATATGAACAGGATATAAATATGAAAAACTATACAGAATATGAAATAAATAACTTTACAGAATCTGAGATATACAGCTATACAGAAATGGGAACTATGCAAGTTGTAAACAGTTGTAGGATTAAAAATTATCGAATGTACAGAATGATTATTTACACAGAGCTATACAGTAGTGCAGTTAAGATAAGTGAGGGTGTAGATAGTTTCTACAGAGGCTATATAAAGTGCTAGTGGTTGTGAGTGGTGGTTCAGTCCATGTTATTATTGTGTTTGAGGGTACAGTTGTCCATTGTGGGTGTGTGTATGTTCAGTCCATGAGTTTAACGTGGGTCAGATGTCAGGAGGCAGAGTTCAGGAGTCTGACAGCTGTGGGGAAGAAGCTGTTCCGGTACCTGGTGGTCTTAGTCCGGAGGCTCCTGTGGCGCCTCCCAGAGGGCAGGAGGGTGAAGAGTCCATGTGATGGGTGACTGGGGTCTTTGATGATTTTCCCAGCCCTTTTCAGACACCGCTTCCTGTAGATGTCTTTTATGGCAGGAAGTGGTGCTCCGGCGATGCGCTGGGCAGTTTTCACGACCCTCTGCAACGCCTTCCGGTCCGAGGCAGAGCAGTTCCCGTACCAGACTGTTATACAGTTGGTCAGGATGCTCTCGATGGTGCAGCGATAGAAGTTCACCAGGATGTCTGAGGACAGGTGGTTCTTCCTCAGAGTCCTCAAGAAGAAGAGGCGCTGGTGAGCCTTCTTGACCAGCTTGGAGCAGTTGGTCGTCCAGGTGAGATCCTCGGAGATGTGGACTCCCAGGAACTTGAAGCTGCTCACACGCTCCACAGCCGTCCCCTTAATGTGGATGGGTGGATGTGGGTCAGCATTCCTCCTGTAGTCCACGATGAGCTCCTTGGTCTTCTCGGTGTTAAGCAGCAGGTTGTTTCTGTCGCACCACTCAGCCAGACGATCCACCTCCTCCCTGTAGGCGGCCTCATCGTTGTCACTGATGAGGCCAATCACCGTGGTGTCATCTGCAAACTTAATGATGGTGTTGGAACCATCAGCAGGTCTGCAGTCGTGGGTGAAGAGGGAGTAGAGGAAAGGGCTCATCACACAGCCTTGTGGTACACCGGTGTTCATTGTGATGGTAGATGAGCAGCGGTTATCCAGCCGGACATGTTGGGGGCGGTTGGTCAGGAAGTCTAGTAACCATTTGCAGATGAGGGAACTGATACCCAGGTCTGTCAGTTTCCTGATGAGTTGTGAGGGGTGGATTGTATTGAATGCTGAACTGAAGTCTATAAACAGCATTCTGGCGTAGGTGTTGTTGTTGTCCAGGTGTGAGAGGACAGAGTGCATTGCGATGGAGACTGCATCCTCTGTGCTCCTGTTCCGGCGGTATGCGAATTGGTGGGGGTCCAGGGTGGGGGGGAGACAGGATTTGAAGTGTGCTAGGACCAGTCGCTCTAAGCACTTAGTGATGATGGGGGTGAGTGCTACTGGGCGGTAATCATTGAGGCAAGATGGGTTGGAGTTTTTGGGTATCGGGACGATGGAGGTGGATTTGAAGCAGGCCGGTACCACAGCGTGGGCCAAGGACAGATTGAATATGTCTGTGAGCACTCCTGCAAGCTCCCCAGAACACGCTCTGAGAACACGCCCGGGGATGCCCGGGGATGCCATCAGGGCCTGAATGAGGTTACTTGTGCTTTTACTCCAGCTCTCTGCTTTGCATTAAGTTGCTCTTTGCCTGCAGTTTATTTCGACTCACCTCTGTTAAATCTCTTGATGGTTTTGCTTTGCTGCTCGACTGTTTCACGAAGCTGCTTCATCTCGGTCTGATCTTTCTCTGACTGCTCGCAGTGGAAGAGCAAACACACAGAAAACGTCTTAAAAACAAAAACTTTATTTCTCTTTCTATTTTTATTTATGAAATCTTCATGACTATTGAGACACTGACCCACAGTTTAAGCTTGTATGATAAGAGAAAGGTTTGGACTGAAAAAATGTTTCCAGAAACAAACTAATCACGTGACCCATGATGTCACAAACAGTAATGTTTGTGCTGTGCAGTATTCACCTGTGTAATCAGCTCTTCTATCCTTTGCTGCTGGTCATGAATCTGACAGACAAAATTCTTCTTCTCCTCCAACAAGCTGTTCACCGTCTCCCTCAGCTCTGAGCAAACACAGTGAAGTATATTCATTTATTCAGATTAGCAGCGGAATTATGGAGTGTATTGGAAAACTCATCAAGTGCAGTGATTTAAAAATATATTATTAGCAAGAATGAATGAGTAAAAATGAATCCGTGACAAAAACGTTGTTCCAGAACACGTTCCTGCTGTTTGTGGAAGGTGAACCTCATTTGGTGAGCTGTACCTTTAACCTGCTGATGGTACTGCGTGAAGACGTCGGGGCTGCAGTCTCCCGTGTCTGCTGCGTCTGCGTCGGCCTCCAGCGCGATGCAGTCGGAGATGCTGGGGAGCAGCTCGTCCAAACACGGCCGTGACGTCAGACTCGGGTACTTCAGCTTCCTGTTCTCACAGTTCAGCTGCAGGTCAGAGGTTACAGGGGTCGACAGTAAGAGCAGCTCATAATAATAATTTTTGCTCTGGTCTGGATTATTTTCTTTTCATTTACAACATTAGTTGGTCTGACAGGTTACGTTGCTTTTATTTTATGAGTTGAGATGTTTCTAATGCTCTGTGATGATGATTTGTTGTTGTTTTTTTGTCTTTTAGAACTTATTTTTAGTCAATAATAATAATCTGGGCAGGCATCATGTATGTCAGGAGTCACACTGGACAAACGATCAGTTCATTTATTCAGAAACTAAATCGGCAACAGGAGGCGAGAGACAAACAGTTTGTGGAAGAAATGATAGAAAGTGACAGCACTTTAAGGCATTATTAGTACTTTTATCAACATGAAAATCTGTTCTGTACCTTTAAACTGTATAATTGGTCACCATCATCGCTGTACCTGTTCTAAGTATTTTAGACATATTACTACATCATTAATGTAACCACACAGCTGTTGCAGTGGAGGCATTAATGCACACAGATAATGTAGTCAAATCGTCTCTGTGCACAGTCATCCTGACTCACTCCTCCTGATACTGCCAGCTGAGCCCTGATAATTCTAATCTTAGCATTGATTATTGAGCAGCGTATGTGTGTGTGTGTGTGTGTGCGTGTTTGCGTGCAACCTTTGTGGCCAGGGCCTCTGCATTCTCCCGACACGACTTCTCGATCTCCAGCTGAGTCTGCAGAACACTCACCTCCTCAATCACCATCTGAGACACTGAAGGAGTACACACACACACACACACACACACACACACACACACACACACACACACACACACACACACACACACACACACAGAGTGTCAGTTTTGCTTTCATACTCTAAATGTTGAGTAATAACACAGCATAAGTAATGCAAGTACATAAATATGGTTTTATTGTTACTGTTTTACACAATATTCACAGAATGAATTGACTTTGACAGAGATGACCATTTTTTAATGTCTGAAGCCAATATTAAAACATCATTTCAAAAAAAGCATCAAACCTCGAGATTTGTGAATAAAATCAGTGCTCAGCAAATTTTCACTTTAGCTGCAAGCGACTGTTATTTAGACGCACACAGATGCAGTTGAAGCTACTCGACCTTTGAACATAATAAAAATCAGGTTTCCAGTACAGATCGTAACCTTTATTGAACCTTAAGCGAACAATGGCATGTCCACAGTGAGTTGCAGGTTTTGACCAATCAGAAAGACAGATATTTAAACATGTAAAGTGAGTCATTGAAAGGTCCTTTGAGTGAGTATCTGTCTCCTTGATGCAGAGAAGAGAAGAAGCATGCAGAGCATCGTGCCGTGTCGTTTTGCTCAGAGAGTATCTGCTAACACAAACAGCTGAAAGAAGCAGGCTTGAGGTTGTTAGACGCTCACAGCTGTCGAACGTGTCACCGAGCCTTTGCGACTCCTGGGTTATTTTAAAATGACCCAGATCTGGAGACTTGGTGAAAAAAATGGAGAGTGAGAGGAGAGAAGTAGCTTTGCTATCGTGTCAAAATAAAGCTCAACTCGTCTCACTGTGCTGTCGTCTCTGCTGCATTCAGGGTGTAACTGGTTAGAGAGCTCTGATGATTAATCCCCAGAGTTTACAGTTTTTTACAGACGCTAGGACACATTTCTCAATACTTAGGTCACTTTTGCAAAACTCTTCACACAATCCTCCTAACTGACCTTCAGCTTGGCAAAGCAGTTCATTTCACATTCAAAATGCACTACAACTACCAAAACACTTCATTCAGGTCTCAAATAAACTCATTCTTCCAGAACACTAGCAAAGGTTGACAGCCGACAAACACACTTCGTCACCCACAAAACAATGACCTAAAAAACACTAACAACATGTAGCATTACACAGTGTTTTCTTGTGTAAAACAAGGACACATCTCTGTTTATAATTTCAATATATGTTACTGGAATGAATCAGACATCATGCAGAATTTGTTAATATTTGTTTATGTATTTTTATTTTTTTGCACTAAGTAATCCCAAAATACAAGAATTTGTATACACACCATCCACTGATACACATACAATAGTAATGCTAATCTACTCGGTCTTCTCCATTTGGCCACAGATTCTCATCCACATCACATCTTATGTCATCTAGGAAAGAATCTTCTGGCTGCCAGAATTGAAGGAGTTGAAAGACTGAAGGAGTAACACCTGTGTAGATGTTCATCTACAATGAGAATCAGCTGTGGCTGGTTAAACTGCATTTTTAGATTTAAAATATGTTTCAATAAAATATTGCTGTTGGATTTTGCTGTCTTTTCAAGTTTTGCATTGTGTTATTGTTTTGGCCATAAGTTTAACAGTTTTGAAAACAGTATGTAAGCACATGCAAAATGTCCTGTCCGTACAAAGATTTTTGGCAGTTGTTGTGTCTGAGTGAGAAGATAATTCATGAAATTTGAGAGATGTAGTCATTGAATGCATTTTGTGCCAAAACAATGATAACTGGTCCTCAGTTTAGCCCACATAGACTTCTGTTGTGCTCACTGTGTGAGGAGTTTTGCAAACGTGACCTAAGTATTGAGAAATGTGTCCTAGCGTCTGTAAAAAACTGTAAATCTAAAGTCTGTATTTCAAATACAGCTGAAATACATGACAAGTTTTGGTATTGCGACACAGTCAGTCCTGGGCTCTCTCAGCAGCTGGCGCTGGATTGTATTAGAGCCAACAGGAAGCTGCTGCTAACATCCTGGCTCCATTAACACAGTCCTTCCTGATCAATATACAAGCTCCAAATCTAATTATACTCTTCACTCCTTCAGCTGAAGGCAGGAGGAAATGTGTTCCTGCCCTCCTCCTCCTCATTTGCCACAGAGACTCTGTAATAACTCTGATGTACTGTCCTCTTTCTTTGTTGTTGTTGCAGTAGCATTTAGCATTGGTCAAAATATTTATGGGCATATTTGTCTGTGGTGTGAAACAGAGAAGTGGCATAAACAGATGAAACCGGCACACTTCTGTCAGACTCCAGAGTAACCCACACCTTTGCAGTGAACAGCTGCTGTAGTGGGCAGCATTCAGTATTTTTTGTATTTGTACTTGCTGGTGAGCCTGCATCCCTCTGCTGAAGCTCAAAAGTTCATGTTGGCGCTAAAATATGAAAGAACAGAACTTACTTTTACAGGAATAAAGGATGGAGAGAAGTATACACAGACTGGCATACTGAGCAAGCGGAATACATTCTGGTTCTTCTAATTCTACTCTACTTACAGTTTTTTCTGATTGCTTAAGCACATTTTTTGTAACTATTGGCTAATTTTGCAAAACTCTTCACACAAATAAGAAAACCTGTCACCCAATCATCAAAACATTGTAGTTCTCTTGCAAAAGCAAACACAGCTAGATTAACTCTTCACACCTTCGTAAAAATGGTGTTTCCGTATCAAACAGTACACACAAGCCATCATCTACTAAGCACACAATGCGCCAACTGCACACTGATGGTATGAATACAAAACACATCTGGCTTTTGCTTTCTCTGTGCACAAGGTAGGCTATGTCAGTTTGAGCTCATACTTCTGTCATAGATCCATAAGCATAGAGGGATCCAAACTTCAAGTACTGGTGTTTATTCAAACACATCAAAACAAACACAAGTGTTTATTTCCAAGTATAGGATTATTTGCAATCACCATAATGACTATATGGGTTACTTGGTCTGCAGTGAACATGCTTCCTCTGCCCCCAGCATCTGGTCATCTAGCAATTTCAGTATTTTTACATCAATGGTATTGGTGTGTTTCTCATTGGCATATGATTACATGGTCCACTATTGTAGCTCTGATGTCATCAGCAATTCTATTTCTTACTCTTCCTACCCTTCCTCTCCCCCCTCCTCATCTTCCTCTCCCCCCTCCTCGTCTTCCTCTTGCTCCTCCTTGTCCTTGTCGTCCTCTTCATCCTACTTCTTCACCTCCACGTCCTCTTCCTCGGCCTCCTCTACTTCTCACACTTTCTGCTCCCTCCATTGTACTCCGCACACACAGCTTACCTGTATTATAGTGCTTAGGCTGATTGCAAAGTGAACTAATTATCTAAAGAAGTTTTCACATGTGAAAGTGTGCCAGACAGTTGGCAAATTAGTGTTAATGATAGCCATACATGTGTATACTTTTGCTAGGAGTGTGTTGGAAATTTGGTAATTGAGTGTTGTGCAGTGAATTGTGCCTACAGTTTTGCAATGACAGGCTGCTGCTCCATCATTTGCCAGACCGGTTGTTAGGCTGCTGTAAGTGAAACCTTCGCGTCTGCTGGCATGCAGAAACATACATCGTCAGCTTATCCTGATTGTCATCTTTAAAAGATGTTAGCTCAGCCGGCGTGCCCAGACCAGACAGTGATCAGAAATATCACCTAATAACACTTATACACAATATTTTCTCCTTAATTTGTAACAAAAAGTAAAGTCTAACTTCTAATTTCACCAATCCATGCATGTCCTTCAAAGCCTTTCCTTGGTGTCCCATTTTCACAAATACATAAACAGAAGTGACGTTTAAAGTTTTTGCTGCATGAAAAAAATCTGCATGTGTAAAAAATGTCAGAGTAATATCAGACAATGAGAAGAAAATAGAAATCCCTCGATGATGACAGTGACCACAAGCTGAACCCGTCTCTGTGTCGCTGATGTCTTCAGGTCACCTGAGCTTATTACATTTTAGAGTCAGGTGAGACCTGCAGGAAACATGACTAATGCTTCTCTGCCTGATGATGCATTCTGGGCACATACCAACAGCTCCGCGTAAACAAAAACAGCTGGATTTAAAGGGCCTGCGGGACGTCGCGCTCCAGCTGTGGATCAGTCACTCGGCTTAGACACTGATCTGATCTAAAGACCACCGAAAAATGACTTCCTTTAAAGCAAAGCAACACATTTGTTAGGGAAACTGATCCAGAATAGTAACAGAGCACTGGAGGAGATACTACAACAACTATAGAACTATGTTACAAAACCACAAATAATCATGCTTTTTAATCTGTGTAGATCTGAATCAAACATATTTTTGCTAAAAGAAATGATGACATCGATCCTGTTGGGCTCTGTTTTAAATGATCGTCTTCACCAGGAAATAAAGCTGAACTACATCATCAGGAGGAGGCTGAGGAGCAGGGGAAGGAACCGTTTTCTGAGGAGACCCAAAACAAAGCTCTAACACATCTGCCTCTGTCCTATATACATGGACAGGAGGGCTTGTGCTTTGCACTAACATGAGAAGCATCTCTAAAGTAGAGTAATTTTATTTTTAAGGCACAAAATCACAGCAAAATTGTTGGGGCAAATAAATAAACTGACCCAAACAAAATAGTTTCCTCATGTACCTCATCATGTAAATGTTTAGGTCTGGGTTTTTTGAGTTTGATTTATTATTATAAATTATTCTAAAAATGAAGCAGGCCTGTGATATGGGCACCAACTGACCCGAGGTGCAATTTTCATTCAAGCTACTTCACCTTCGGCTACAAACTACCCCGGTGCAGGCTGCAGGTCACAGCTTGATGGAGCTAACAGAACCACATCATCAGCAAAAAGAAGAGGCGCTTTGTCTGATCCTCCAATTGGCCGTGCCTTGAAATTCTAGGCCTGTAACAATAGATCATATACCCTGGAGTCCCAAAGCAACTCCCTAGGGACACCGTCGGGGGCGGGGAGCTCCTTCATATGGGAAGGAGACATTGCATCCTTGGTTGTCCTGGGAAGCTGAGAGAGGACCAGTGAGCGCTGTGTCTTATATCCCCACGCCCCAAGAAAGCAGCAGAAAATGGATGGATGGTATTTGTTGGTTAACCACTTAACTATTAAGTACATATTTTTCAAAAACGAATAAAGCTAGGTTAACATCATCTTTTAACTGTTTCTAAACCTATCATAAGATGAAAGTAATAAATGAATAAAGAAAAGTGCTGATTAGAGCTCTGACCAAATAAAATCCATCCACACATTTCTGAGCAGCCAAGAGCTGCAAACAGAAAAGCTTCAGCTGCAGAAGATGTTGACCCAGAGTGTCGGCCATGCTTACATAAGGGCCTGGGTATGGGTGAGGAAGCAGCAGTGAGGATGACGTGAGAGAGAAGGGAGACAGGGAAGGCTTCCGGATCTTTTTTTAATCCCTCATTCAATGTTTAATGCTCGTGGATGGGCTTTGGGTGTGTGATTCCCTCCAATCCAGAGACTCATTTAAACCCTCAGAGATCTCTCAGGGATTCTTTTGGTCCCTTTAAACACTGCTTCAGCCCACATGCCACCGCGGATCGTCCTCCACTTGACTTCACTGCAGCTCAGCTGCAGCTCTGCGGGTCAGACGCAGCAAAAAGTTCATTCTCAGCTATTTATAGCTTTCAAATGTTATTTTACAGGAGAAACCCTCAGCTGGTGCAGTCTCTGGATCTCCCGGTAATCCCACACCTAATAATGTGCAGTGAGAAATGTTAAGCTTCTTCCTCTTCTTTCTTTTATTTTTTTCCTCTATTGAAAAACCATTAATGTGGCTGTTTACGTTGTTTTAAAGTTAAACCATGCATAATTCATTTATTTCTATCTCCACATGTCTGCGAGGATGTCTTTACATATGTGGATATGTGTAGGTTTTATAATCCATATTTAATGTAATATAGCTGTGCCACATGCTCAGCATTTTATCCAGCAGAACGCGACACACCGACCCTGCTTGTTGTGTCTCCTTTATTTTTCTCGTGTGTGCGTACACTGACGATAGTAGCTTAAATAAGTGATGAGTGACGAAACGTTTCTCCCACTGAAAACGCTACGTCCAGATGAGCAGAATCAACCTTTTGGTGACAAATTGTAAGCTACCAATATGAATTATTAGGAGTTTAAAGATGTTATTTATTAACTAAATATAAATTGGAACCCCAAAGAGTTGAAATGGCGTACTCATGCTGACTGAGATCATGACAAATGATGAAAAATGATGCATCATTTGTCAGATAAGGATTGAAGGATTGAAGAGCAGACGATTCATCTTTTTTGAAAGCATCACAGGAACAGTTTGAAATAAAACATGTGGCTGTCCTCTCACAGACACACTTTGTCCTGCAGAAGCTGTTCTGGGTCAGTAATTCCTCCAAGCTCAGGGCCTCATGAGATAAATGACGTGCTGTTAAAACCTGTGACAATTGAAGCTAAAACAGAGGCAGGCTTTTGTTTTTCATCGACGAACTGCAGCTGGTAAAGCCGCTTTAGTGGCGGTCTGTGTTATCGGCAGAAGATTTGGAGGATTAGCCAACGGTTTGGACATTCATCTGTGCGTAACAGCAAAATCCCAGCGCAGTGTTAAAACAGGGTTAAAATGCTGGAGAGGACAGAGAGCTGTGGCGTTTAAGCTCCAACACTAAGCTAAGCTGTAGATAACTGAATGTCTAATTGTGTAATTATGTTTTAACTTTAGAAGTTCATTGTGAACATGATCAACAGCTTCAATGCTTTAGGGCACAATCTGTGATTAAATCTGATGCCATTGTTATTTTCTGTACTGTTTTTGAGTGTCGGATCCTTTGTGCTCATCGTATTTATGCCCAGGTCCTGATTTCATGTAGTTTGAAAGTTTCTACCAGAGTCACATGGTCACAGGTCCTCTGTGGACTCTGAGCATGTAATTTCAGTACTTCCTGCAGTACTCGAATGCATGGAAAGTGCAGCCACAGGCTTCTATCTAAGTACAGTAGACTGGATAACTAGGCTGCACATGATAATAACACTGCAGGCAATCAGCCTGTGAAGCTGAGTGCTGCACAGTTGGCCTCCAGCTACATGCAGCATTACAGTAGGTGATGCAAAGCACTGGTGGAAGAAGAACATAGAAATATATTTTTGTCTCTTTTCTAAAGTTTATTTGCTGATGTGTTCATTGCATTTCACATATTCTTTTGTCTTCTGTTCTGTGGAGTTTTTCATTGTTCTTTGGTTTTAACTGAGCTCAAACAAATTTTGGCTGCTGCCAAAATCCCTCCCAGGAAGGCAGGTTTGTCACTCTGCTCCTGTGCTCTTTTACTTGCTCTGCTGCACTGGTTTAATAGAGAATAAATTGCAGACTGTGAGACATCAGTTCCGCCTGCTTCCTACTGGCTGAAAGGTTCAGGAAAAGAGCTGAGGGCGCCGGGCAGCTTCCATTTTAACAGAGAAAATATAAGGTTCAAGAAAAGCAAAATAAAGGGAAAGAAACCTTCTGACAGATCACCTCCTCCTAAATGATGCTCCTCAGTGCTCGCTGCTGCAGGAAACATGTTAGGACCTTTGCAATCTGTTTAGTTATTCCTACTTTAGGGTTTGTCAGCTTGCAAACATATTTATAGAAGTAATCTTGGACTAAACTCACAATTTCTGCCATGGAATATGACACAACGCTGCACCAGACGAGACAGGGCAGCTATGCCTGGACTATCTTTGGTCCAGTCACAGGAAAACAACAGAAATGTATTTAGATTTTTAGATTTTTGGAACAATTAATTCTCAACACATTAAAATCCACTCCAAATTAGAATGTGGATATCTCACAGACCAACTAGAGGGACAGTTCTACACAAAGTAAGCCTTGTTATAATCACCTGCACACACATTTATGTGTATTAGTAGCATTCTCATCAAACCCATGATCTTCCACGCTGTTGTTCTTCTCTGTGCTTTTTGCAACTTTTATAAGCAACAAACATTAAATACTCAGAGACTGATTTTGTGAAAAGGAACAAATATTTAACTGATAAATTTTTATGCTAAACAATGACAATGGGAATCAATAAATGGAGATAAAATTAAAACCTTAAAAATACCTTATAAAAACTGCACTCACAGAAGAAATGTAACAGCAGTAGAAGCAAACACAGTGATGCCGAGGTGGACTTTTTAACCACAATCATTTTTGAGACCAACTATAATATATAGTTGGTCTCAAACTATAACAGAAATAACAGAAATATGCTTAAATTAAACTTATATAAACAAAAATACAAAAATGTGAAATGTTGAGTGAGTATCATAATCATGTACGTATTCTGTTACTTTACTCACAGGATTGTAATAAAGTCAGTTAGTTATGTTTGCTCTCAGTGTGAATAGGATCCTCCGTCACTGAGGCCAGTTTATTATCTCACAGAGACTCCGGTTCGGGTCATGTTTTCACTGTTTTATGCTCACTTAATCTCAGACTGGCCTTTGAGTTCCAAAAGAGCTCAAAATCAAGTACCTGCCAGGCAGCCAAGTCTCCCTCATTAAAGCCATTACAGCACGGTCATCAATTATTGAGGAACAGGTAGAAAGGGCCTTTCAAGGACCACAGTGGATAAAGAGTCAGGCAAGATGAGCCCACCCCCCTCCCACACACACCCTCGTCCGTCCCCAGTTTTCTGCTGCTGAATTATTCATGTCAGGAGGTTTTAATAATTCATGAGAATAACATGACAAGAGCGACTGCTGTCTTCTCTGGGGGAAGGCGGTGAATGAATAAATGAGTGAATGAACGATAGACTGGGTGTGTGAAGTGATGAGACCCATGGTGAAAAGGAGGATCAGCATTCTGCTGACACTGCTGAGGATCTTAGGTCCAGTTTTGCTGCTGATGACAAGTTTGTGACACTTTCCTGGCAGTTTGAGGTTTGAGTCGGATTAAAAGACTAGAATATGTTTTTCTCACAGGTTCCCATGAAATGTTCTGAGAAAAATCCCCAAATGAACAGAAGCCTTTCTGATAAAAATTTTAAACACCCAGATTTTAATTTGCACCTGTTAAACATAAGGACTGCAAACAGGAAGGCCTCTTTGTTGTGTGTGTAATGATACGCTTTTGCCGATCGTTGTATTGTATACTGACTCTACTTTAAACTGCAAAATATGAAAGACAATCATTTCCTTCCATTAGGAGCATGCCGTGCACTTTAAACTGCCACATCATTACCATTTAATATGAATATTATTGAGTTCTAGGAGAGGACTGCGATATCTGACAGTCACTGAAGACCTCAACAAAACACCAGCTGGATAACTCAGCTCATGTTTCTTTAAACGCCAGTTAAACTAACAAATATTTGTTAATTTATTCATTTATTTCATCCCCATTAGCCATAGGCCCCGCCCCAACAACAGCTGCTCGTGCTTGGCTCAGTTAGACAAAATTACAACCGACTGAAAGTCTGCAGACACAATGGCAGCTCTGTGCTCTTAATTATATAACACAAACGGTGCATCAGGGTTAAAGCTGATGCTTAAGTATAATGATCTCTGCAATGATTGCAATCTTAGTTTAGCTTGTAGCGTGTCAGTTTAATCATTCTCACAGAACACTAAGGAAAGAAAAGGCTGTTAACTGGTCATAAACCCAATAACTGGTAACGCTAATTATAACTTTATGATGCCAGGCAGTAAAAATCACCAGTATGATTAACATAATGCTGCTGGGATCATGCTTGTGTGCCAAATTTAATGCCAATGCATTAAATGCTTAAAAATGCAAAAGGTCAGTCTCACTGCAGGATCACGAATGTAGATGACCACGTTGTGCAAATTAAAAGGTCAAATAAAATGTTTGACCTGATGGCAGGCAGGGAAATGTCAGCTGAATTAGGATTTATCCTCTGGGGGCCAAGATGGAGTTTATCAAAATTCTCAGTAATCTATCCAACAGCTGTTAACTTATGTTCATAGAAGGTTAAAAAATACAGTGTCATGCCCTGTGGTGACACCAGATGTAGAGTATGAGCCCTGACAGCATCATTAGAGTTCATCCTCAGGGGACACTAACTTTGGTAAGATCATTTGAATGCCTCCACTTAAATTAAATCAACAAAGGAGCTCAGTAAAACAAAAATATCTTTAAATCAGACATTGACACGACACCGTTAGATTTAGGAAGAACTGCTGTAGTTAGGGGAGGTAGGTGATGACTCTGAATCGGCCTGTTTTACTGAAACGTCACCTGAGGACAAGCCACAGATGGAGAACGCCTGGTTCTCCTGTTACCTTTGGACAATAACAGCTCGCCCACATACACATAGCTGACTGAACCGACTGACATCACTGACCCGCTTCTCTAAGACACAAAAGGATAATTAAAATGTAATCTTTTTGGAAGACAAATGTTGGCTTGTGTGTTCGTTAATATGGCTAAATATTAATATCGAATATAAGCCTTTTGAATATGAAAAAGTTGGTAGTCTGAATTTTAGCATCCTAAACAGACATTTAGCACCACTAATTTATCCATCCCACACATAATCAGGTAGCTATGCAAACACTTGACTCCTACATGCTTCTATAATAGATAAACATCAGTAAACCTTCTCTTACCTCTGTGAATAATCATGGAAGGCATGGGAGCCGTAGGTAAGTGCTGCAGTTTCCTCAGTTTTAGAATCAGGAGTTAAACTCCTCAGAACAAAAGTGCTCCCCTACAACTGGCTGACTAAACTGAGAGTCACCATGGAAACGGGTGACACCCTCTTAAACACACCTGTTCAGAGGACAAGGTGTTGGTGATGTCATACCAGCAGAGGCACAGATGAATAACGCGAAGAGGGACGGAGGAAGTGAAGGCTCGCTGGGATGAGGTGTCAGGCTGCTCTGTGGTATTTGATATCTGGACATAAGTATTTGTCTGTGTGCACTGAAGCATTAATGGCACCATTTATTTTATTTTTTTTACTTTTAAATGATAATTATAGTTTTCTGCAACCTCTAGGAGGACGAGGACTTTACTAAATGGAAATCTGACAGGTGAAGAAAAATGAGTAGTAAGTTAGAAACTATTAATGAATATGGGCTGATCCAGAAACTCTAAACCAGTTTATCCCAAGGTCAAAGTGAGCAGACAGGAAATGCCAGGAGTAGCTGGATCTTCAGGGTACAGATCAAACATCCATGGTACAAAGCTTGTTTTTAGGACCAGGAAATTTGGTATAGATATCTTCTGTTTTATAAAGTTATAAGGCTTGAAAACCATTGATAAAAATTCGAAGCCACACCCATGTACTTTTAGGACCTGTAACTGGGAAAATATTCATAGTAAAGTCAAGGTAAAAAAATTGGATATACAAGTTCTTGCACAAAAAAACAATCAACTGATTCTGATGGGATATGTGTAAAGGTTTTTCAGAGTTGACTGCTTTTAAAAGTAAGAAGATGACTTGGTATTATTCATCCTCTATAGAACACTAATGTCTGCAGAATAAATGTCTGTCACTCCATTATTGGTTGTTATAGCTGCTGAAGGTTATTGTTTAGCAAAGATTCTTTAATTTCATTATCTGCTTCAAAACACATTTTTTTGTGTGTTTGAGAGTTTGAGAAGGTGTAAACAAGCTGGACTCACCTCTCTTGATGTGTTTGAGTTGTCTCTCTGCCTCGTCTCTCTCCTCCGTCAGTCTGTTGCACTGCTGGAGCAGACAGCAGGGTCAACCCATCAGATCGTGTTCCACAACAGGCTGAACGTACAGGTCACTGATATCAGCAGAGTGAAGTTACACCCACACACACACAACAGTTTACACACTCAGCTGTGACAAAGCAGCGATTTTATCCTGAAACACTTTCAGCAGGCCAACAACGAGCAGTACCTGGAAGCTGGTGCATCAGACAAACAATCATTCAGAACCTACATCAAATCGAGAGTCACCAGTTAACCTAACACGCACACCTTTGGGGAAGCTGGAGAAACTGGAGAGAACCAACACAGGCACAGGGAGAACACAAAGACCCCTGACAGAAACACTCACATGTTAGGCGGGTACGAACCATGACCTTGCTGCCACTGTAGAATATTTCTGCAGGATTAGCTGCATGTATCTGGTGATTCTCAAGCTGTGATTGCTAAGATTCACTGGCATTACTTTACTTGGTGACACCAACGTTTAAAATCCAACAATAATATTAATCCTTTCTGAATGTGGCTAATATGAAGTAATGCTTAGAACACTGCAGCGACAGTGTTAGCAGCTAACACAAGCATCACAAGCACTTCCTTCCTACCACGTCCTCCAGATAAACGTTCATTTTGCCCGATTTCCCTCTGTGCTGAAGGCTGCGCTGCCCTCTTCCATCGTCTTAAAATGCTGCCTGGCTTTCTGTAATAACACTGACAGCCCATCACCTCTGATAACAGACTGACTCACTCTGCTCCTGCTGACTTGACTTCCACCATAGAAAAAGCCAGAAAGGCCATAACTGCTTATTTTCGCATCCACTGTCTCTTCTTGTGCTGTGTTTCGGACAAGCAGCTGAGGAGACGCCGCGTTTGAATGTTGGAAAAATGAAAGCAGCTGCAAACGTCACAGATTAACAGAAACTCAACATGCACACTCAAAGACAAATCAACTTTTCCACCACACCCAAACATGTATTTCTAGTCTGACTGAGAAAAACACGCACAGCTGGTTAGAATCTCCCCGTATTACTAACATTGACAGAGTTGCCTGACATATGAAAGGATTCATGTTGCTAAATCAAACAGGTAAAGCCAGGTGTGTGGTGGCATCGTGTGAATAAAAGAGCAGCCCCAAGAAGCTTTGGGATGATGACGGTTTCTTTCTAGTCAGCCGTCTCTCAGATATGTGTCTGTGCTTGCTCACTGAGCAGAAAAGTAACTGTTGGATTATCATCCCATCATTCATATCTCCTCCCTGTTACAGGACAGAAGTAAAGTGCCCTCCTGAGTGACCACAGCCACCAACAGAGTATCTGCTGTGCTGCTGTGCTCTGCACACAATTAATTTAAAATGGTAATTGAAACTCGTAAAGCTTTCAGTGATCTCCTGCAAAGCAAAAAACAAAAGTACACAGGCAAAGAAACGTCTCCCTGTGGGTTTAAACAACCTCCAGAGTACAAATGCACTGCATGAAACATCACTCTCTGCATACCGGAGAACACTGATTAGCTTCAAGCTCATTTTCTGGAGCAATGTAGTGAAACAAACATAATGGTTAACATATGACTGATGCAAACTGGCAACAGCCAAACCTTGAAGATTCATCAGAATCAGACCCTCTGCAGGGAGTGCATCGTTAAAAAGATTTACCTTTTACACGCTCCATCGGACCGCTGCAGTGATGTCACACGTGACAAGGCGCATCATAAGGAAATGCCAAATACAAGGTTAAAATGATGAACTTTTAGGCCAAATGGTATGTCCACATGCAGCATGTCATTAGCACAGTCATTGGAGGTAACTACTTCAGATGGACTGACATAAGATGAGCCAAAAGGCAGAAGCTGGGGACGAGTTTTATAGTCAGTCAAGGTGAAGTGAATTTTCCTGGTGGCCCAAATACAGGCTCCTTCAAGGACTGATGATTCAAACATTTGGACTTACAGACGTTCGATTTTTATAGTTCTCAGAAATAGAAGATGATGTCTCCTTTGTGGCTTTTAGTGTCCATCCTCGCTTGCCCATCAGCAATTTAAAGATGCATTCAGGCAGTTACTGTCTGCTTGTAAAGCCTGGACAAATCCCACGGTGACCATACTGTACTCATCAGGGGTTTGTGTTCAGGTGGTCATCAGTCACTGGTAAATACAGGAGAAGCATCTGACTGATGCAGCAGCTGGGTGTGATGCAAACACAGACTGGCTGTTTCCACAGAGTGTGCACAGGGCTCAAAGGCATCTTAAGCCTCTATTCTTTCTACTTCTGATCCACAGGAGATGAAGCTGTGCTTGCATCAGGGTGTGGCTGCTTTGGGATTGGAAAGGTGGATTAGACTTTTTCAGTCACCTCCACCTCATGATGCAGGTTAAATGAAACAAAGATGGTGACGGATGAAAGGCCAAACCTGAAGCTTCGTAACACTCTACAAACCGCTGGGTGACTTAATGTTGGTGGCTTCCCCCCTTACTCTTTATTTACTCTGTGATTGTTCCAACAAATGTTAGTTATTTGACTTAATCTGCCATTACAGAGCAACTTGCAGCTGATGAACCAACTTTTGACTTTGATGAGTTTCACAGAGCACCATTAGTTTCACTCTGTGTGGCCATAATGACCTAGTATTATAGTCGCAGGCAGACTAGATCATGAATGACCACCAAGACAGATAGCTCTTTGGTCATTTAGATCACTAAACAAGGCGGTCAGGGACACATTTGACCACATTTTCCACTGAAGATCCTAAAGCTACTTGGTGTTTCTGACAGTGATGGAGGACATTTTGTGGATGACGTACCAACACTTGACAAAACAGAGAAGTAACAACACTGCAAAATCCCACATATGGATATAAATTCTGGGATGGATGGGATCTTTTTTTTCCTTACAATTGGTGCTCGCTTGTCTTGTGATTTGTAATGTAAGACCTATTTGCACACATTTCACCTGCACACACTGATGTCAGAGGTGTAACTTCAGCTACTTGGAGAACTGGGCTAATTTCTGGAATTCTTAAACCCGTTAAATGTTATTCCATTAAAATCTAGGACCGACAGACACCAGCACTTCCTAGTTTGAGCTCTAAGAACCTAAACTGTTCTTGGGGTGTAGCCCTAAACTGATGCTTCACCATCCTCAGCTCCCCTTACATTAGATTTCACAGATGTGACCTAAAAAGTTCTACAAACAGATGAACACAGTCTGATTGGATCTATTTTGTGTCAGTGACACAGATGTGTTCATGGTGTTCTGATGCTAACAGGAAAACGGTGCTTGATCTCATATCAGTGGTCAAAGTTCGAGGCCACTAAAGGGCGGAATTGCGACAAAACGGACATTCCTCAGATAAAAAAGCACGAAAAGGACATTCAGCATCCAGCTCACTCGCTCGCTCATGCTCTCTCTCTCTTTCCTCCAGCAGCAGGAAGCACTTGTCCCACTTTTGCCCGGCTCTACCTGCAGCCTCACACACTGTCAGCTTAGATTTCCCTCAGGAGCACAGTGAGGGCAGCCGGTTCATCGGCACACAGGAAGGCACTGAGGTTGCCTGGTTGAGCGGTTCGATCTCCTGCACTTCCCACCGACCACGACAAAAAACCTATTCCCCACCTATCAGAGTAGCAGTCCCAAGCTATTTGATTCTCATTTCCTTTTAATTTTAATGGAAACAAACTGTTATTATGAATATTTTTTCATTTTCTTTGCACCGAGACAATTACAGTATTAAAACATGGTCCACATATGATAATACCTGGAAGGTTAAGCTTTTTTCTTTTGGCTGAATCCTTGTAAACGGTAGGTAGATTTAGCTAAAATGTAGATGCTTTTCTTTCTTTGCAGTGATCATGCTGTGTTTCTTGGATCCACACCTCGCTCATGCATTTAAAAATCCAGCTTGAGGCTTCACAGCTGGGCCTTGATAAGCCAATACAGTAATTACCAGAGTACGGCTAAAGTGTGGATCTTTAACTGTATGATCATGGTTGAGGTGGGTGTCTGGGAGAGTGCCTGAGTCAAATGAAGACCAGGAAATTTAGCTGAAACCTATAAAAACTGCAATACGACCCTAAGACTCTGCTCTTGTTCTTGGATTATAACTTAATTCTTTACAAAGTTCAAGAAGAAACTAAAGCAAACTAGTTTAATATTAGCAGGTTAAATTAGAATGTGAGTAAGACTCTGACTCTTTTCTATTCTTCTTCACCCACAAAACAGCTACAAATACATTTTTCTGCAGAAGATGGTGCTAAAACAGAATTTTCTGATGAAACCCTGACTCTGATCGAGCATAAAGCTTAGTGATCCATTACTGCCTTTGAACATTAGAGCAAGGCACTGATACACTTTGGTTTGAGGGTCCGATTCCCAGTAAGTAAGTGGGCATAAAGCCATCAAAAGGGGGCAAGAAGCAGGTGAATAAGCACTAAAGGTTGATGGTTTTGTTCCCACCTCAACTTTAAGCATATTTTTCGCTCTTGGAGGTCAAAGGGTGGGGCAACTAAATTCCAAGAGCAAGGCATTACCACTGAAATGGGGTCTGGGGTTCACTTCCCTTGTGCCCACCCCTACCATGCAGGTGTTTGGGGTCATAGCCAAGCCCTGGTGGTGTGAGAACATGATTTAAGGCGTTTTTCATTCTGTCTATTGTAAGGGAGCACGCAGTAAGACACACGGTCCAGAATAAACCGGCAGCCTCATTCACTCCGCACATTTTTACACAAAAAGACACACAGCGTGTTTTAAACTCAGAAACTTCCCCATGAAGGAAGATGTAGCTGTGCTACTCGTATCATTTCTCCTCACTGACTGGTTCAGTTCGCTTAAATGGCGTGAAGAGCACGATTTAGGGAGGGGTCCGGCTCTTTGATGTCTGAGCTCCACTAGCATAAGCCGGGCGGCGAAATGTCCCACAAGGGCAACAGAGCCGCTCGGGCTCCCGCATGCATGCTCGCCTCTCACACGCTGATTTGGAGTGTCGGAAGTCAGCACAGGAGACGTTTGTGTCATTTTACCTCTGTTTGCATGTGTGCGTCCTTCTCCTCCTCCTCCTCCTCCTCCTCGCATCCCTCCATCTGCGCGGATGGTGAGCAGGGAAGCATTTTGATTGACAAATTATCTTCCAGGCTGCTGATGTATTCTTATCACCAGCTATATTTTTTTTAAAAACAGGAAAGCCGAACAGAGCTGAAATTCTAGGAGCACATGTCTGAACGTGAGCTCATTTTCTTCCCTTTGCAGCACATGGGATGGAGAGAGGCTCAGTACGATGCTGCTGCTGCCGGCGGGCAGGACCCTCCTCCTCTTCCTCCTCCCTTCACTGACAGCGTCATCCTGCTCCCCTGATCGCCTCCTTCTATGGAGGACCACAATAGCCACACATCGAAATAAAGAATTCTGTGCTTAAATAATAATTTATAAAATGATTTCTGCACTTGTAAATTCATTTTCGAATTGATTTTTAAATCACTTAATCTAAACACTATTTTTAAATACATTTTTCAAAATGAATTATTAATCGATCAATAAACACTTCAATTTGATAATGAATTTCACAAAGAAAAGACCTAAATGTCAATAAAAACCTTGTTTCAAAAACCATTTTCAAATTCCAAATTAACCTGATTTTCAAAACGTTTTTTAAAACACAATTTAAAATAGGGATTCCACTCTTCATTTTAAACAGTCACTGACAGCACATGTGGTACTTTAACCTTTGTACTGTTTTCATCAGTTAATTTTGCAGTTAATGTGTGATTCTTACTCTGAATCTGAATAAGTACGCGGGACCACTGTGTGCGGTAAGACCATCTCTTTTACTACCTGTATTACCATCTACCGGCATGCATTGCCAGTGCGTAACACGTAATTACACAATCAAACAGTGAACACATACTGCCCATACAACAAATGTACCAGAGACAATTATGAATACACCACATCTCCCCTTTTAAACAAAAACAGAATATTCCTTTTCTCAGGACAGAACTTCTCTTTTTCAAAGCCATACAAGAACATCTGGCAAACAATCTGCATTACATTTTTAACCTTTTGTTTTTGTTTTCTTGTTCTTTTCTTTTCTTAACAACTCTTTTTAGCTTTATTTTACTGTGCTCTACAAAACCCTTATAACACAGTTACATAACAACAACCTTTTTTTTTTCTTACAGATCTAACTTTTTAGGTTTAACTATTGGCCTCCCTGACTTGGTTCTGACCACATCAGTGTTAACAGGTGTAGCAGGGATCACACTGGGTGTTTGAGGCTTCTGCAACACAGGCACATTAGCAGGTTCATGCACAGGTGAACTTAAAGGAATCAAATGCACACGATTATGCCTCACAGTCCCTTGTGGTAACTCCACTGTGTATGATCGGGGTGTAGAGTGATTTTGGATAACAGTGCCTGTAGTTTTGACATCAGTCACCCAAACTTGCTCTCCTGGGGACAGGCTGCATAAAGGTTTTGCGCGGTGGCGCCTGTTGAAGTTTGCCATGTCCATCATCCTCTTCTCCCTTTCCTTTCGAGCGAGCAGTGCGTTGTCCGGCAGTGTGGGCTCCAGCTGCGATGGAAGCATCGGCAGTGTGGTTCGCAGACGTCTGCCCATTAAAAGCTCTGCAGGGCTGTATCCGGACTGCAGTGGTGTAGCTCTATAGGCAAGAAGAGCTAGATAAGGATCAGCTGCTTTTTTCAGAAGATTTTTTACAGTCTGCACAGCACGTTCTGCTTCTCCATTACTTTGCGGAAACTTGGGACTGCTTGTGATGTGTTTGAAGCCGTATGCTGCTGCAAAGTCTGTAAAGATTTGACCTGAATACTGTGGCCCATTATCAGACATGAGGACCTCTGGGATGCCGTGACGGGCAAAGAAAGATTTCAGGTGAGTAATGACATCGTTTGATTTTGTCCTGTTTAACAAAGCAATCTCAACAAATCTAGAGTGATAGTCAACAGCGAGAAGGTAAGTTTTCCCTCCCAGCTCGAAAAGATCTGTGCCCACTCTCTGCCATGGGCGGGCAGGGTATTCTGTTGGCATGAGTGGCTCACTGTTATTGTGTCTTTCTTGAATACACGTTTTGCACTTGAGCACCATCTCAGAGATTTGTTGACTCAGCCCGGGCCACCACACTGTTTGGCGTGCACGAGCTTTACATTTTACAACACCTTGATGTCCTTCGTGTAGTTTTTCCAGCACCTCGTTTCTCATTGCTGAAGGAATGACAAGCCGTGTGTCTTTTAACAAAAGGCCGTCTTCAACAGTGAGCGTGGCTCGGTCAGGCCAGTAATTTCGCAGTAAAGGCTCTTGTTTTGCATGTTCTGGCCAGCCTTCGATGCACATGTCCATGACGCGAGCACACACACTGTCGCTTTTCAGTTGTTCCTTCAGTGTTTGCATATATGATGAACTGACAGGCATGTTTGCTACAATACTGTCGACATATATGTCTGTGCTTTCCATTAGCTCTTTGTCTGACAGGTTCATTGGTTTTTTCAGAGGTGAGCGGGACAAAGTATCTGCTGTCCAGAGCGATTTCCCTGGGGCGTACTGCACAGTGTACGAGTAACGCATGAGTCTCATTCTGAATCGCTGGATCCTGGGTGGCAAGAGATCCAGAGCTTGTCCTCCCAGTAAGGAAACGAGAGGTTTGTGGTCCGTTTCAAGACAAAAATGTTTACCAATCAGGAAATCACGAAAACGCTCACACGCCCATGTAGATGCCAGTGCCTCTTTTTCCACTTGTGCGTATCGTTGTTCTGTAGGAGAAAGGGACCTCGATGCATACGCCACTGGTCGCCATCCTTCTTCCCACAGCTGCAAAAGAACACCTCCGAGACCATAGGATGAAGCATCTGCTGATACTTTAATGTCTCTGTTGGGGTCATACATTGCGAGCACTGGGGGTGAGGTCAGGGCATCTCGTAATGTTTTGAAAGCTCTCACTTGGTCAGCTCCCCAATACCATGCGTTCTTTTTGGAAAGAAGATCTCGCAGGGCTTTGTCTTTTTCAGCTAAATGGGGGATGAACTTGCCCACTTGATTCACCATGCCCAGAAAACTGCGCAACTCTGACACATTAGTTGGCTCTGTCATTTCTGTAATTGCCTCCGTTTTCTTCGGGTCAGGACTGATTCCTGTATCCGCTATGATGTGACCCAAGAAAGCAACCTTGCTCTGGGAGAGCTCGCATTTTTCAACATTCAGCGTTATGCCTGCTTTTTCCAGTCTTTGCAGTGTAGCATGGAGACGGGAATCGTGCTCCTGATGGTTACGTCCCCACACCAACACATCGTCAATGTGACACACCACTCCTTCGAGACCCTCGATGACCTCCGCCATCATGCGCTGAAAGTGTTCGGGCGCTGAGTTGATCCCAAACGGTAGGCGGTTAAAGTGGAACCGCCCAAAGGGTGTGATGAAGGTGGTGAGTTTGGCAGACTCATCGGACAGGGGAATCTGCCAGAAGCCCATGTTGGCATCCAGTTTGCTAAACACTTTGGCTCCTGCGAGCATTCCGAGACTTTGTTCAACCGATGGCAGCACATATTTTTCCCTGCACACATACTCATTTAGTCCGGTAAAGTCTACGCAAAGTCTTAGCCTAGGGCTGTTTTTCTTTGGAACAACAACCATGCCGGCACACCAATCCGTTGGTTCCTCAACTCGGGTAATGACACCAAGCTCTTCCATTCGTTGGAGTTCCTCTTTTACCCTTCCCATCAGAGGCAGAGGAAGCCTTCGCGGAGTTTTGAGTGAGTACGGCACAGCATTCGGTTTGAGTTTAATGTGATAGGCCCGCTGCACTTTCCCTAGACCATTGCAAAGTTTAGGGTAAGTAGTCTTCAGAGTGTCCATTGAAACCGCGTCAACTCGCACCAGCAGGCCAAGAGCTGTAATGGCGGGCAGGCCTAGCAGTGGAGTGCTCAGGTTTCTTACAACATAGACCTTCTCTGTTGTCTGTTTCGCTCCGTAGTTGAGCTGTAGCTTTGTAAAACCTGCAACGTCCAGTGGTGTTTTTCCAGGGCCTAACAAAGGTTTTTCTGGCTGCTGGAGAACTGGTCTGTGTTCGTTAGCAAAAATCTTTGATAAGTCCGAGTCAGCTATTACAGTCACATCTGCTCCAGTATCCAGTTTGAAAGTGATTTTTGCATCTTTCACTTGTATGTTGGCTGTCCACGCCTGGCCGTCACTGGAAACTGAGCCTAGGAAGAAACCTTGCTCCTCTTCCTCCTCAATACTTTGCACTGTCTTGCTTTGTCTGCAGACTCGCTGGTAGTGACCTTTTTTTCCACATAAATGACATTTTGCATCATTTGCTGGGCACTCAGGTTTCGGATGTGGAGAGCCTCCGCACTTGTAGCATTTGTTACTTTGTCTCTTGCTATATTGCTGTTGTGTTTTGACAGTTTTATTTTTGAACATGTTGAACTTTGTTTTGTCGTGCTTTTGTATCACTCTGTCAACTGTTTTCGCATTTACATGCATTACATTTGTTTCACTTCTCAAAGCTGACTGTTGCTTTTTGATTTCTTCTGACTGCCCGGCCATATTTATAGCTTTATCCAAGTCCAAGTCTTTTTCCATCTGCATGCGCTCAGACAGCCTCGTGTCGGCCAAGCCCACTACTATTCTGTCTCTTATCAGCTCATCGTGGAGCGGTCCGTAGTTACAGTGCTCTGCTAATGCATGCAAGGCAGTCACGAATGCATCAACAGTCTCATTCGGCTCTTGTTTGCGCATATTAAAACGTGCGCGCTCATAAACAACATTTTTCCTGACAATGAAAAAGTTGTGGAAGCTATCTCTCACTTTAGCATAGTCCCGTTGGTCTACATCACTTAACTTTAGTCCTCTCAGGACGTCATCCGCTTCGTCTCCCATACAATATATGAGAGTGTTCACTTGATTTTCCTCCGAGCTCGCAGACAGATTACTTGCCTGACGGAATCTCTCGAAGCGACGGACCCATCTTGTCCATTCGTGTGGTTTGGAAAAATCAAAGGGCTCCGGTGGTTGGATGCTAAACGTAGCGCTGGGAGTGCTAGCCGCGGTGCTAACTCCTGCCCTCGGACGATCGTCTACGTCGTCATTCGGCATTTTGTTTCCACCTTCCCCTTCTCCTCACACTCGGCAGATGTATGGAGTCTTACGAGTCACACAGCACTTCTGACACCATGTGTGATTCTTACTCTGAATCTGAATAAGTACGCGGGACCACTGTGTGCGGTAAGACCATCTCTTTTACTACCTGTATTACCATCTACCGGCATGCATTGCCAGTGCGTAACACGTAATTACACAATCAAACAGTGAACACATACTGCCCATACAACAAATGTACCAGAGACAATTATGAATACACCACAGTTAACATGTTGGATGATCTGTCTGCTTCAGATCCTGGGTATGTGAGCACAGCTCCTGTAATCACAAAGAGAACAGAACCATCACAAACTGAAATATAAAGTTTATTTCTCAAATCTGAAATAGAGCTGATCCTTCTCTGTCCTCACACACCCAGAATCTGAAGTTCTTCTCTTACATTTTTTCAGTTCAAGAGTTTAATCCATAGTTAATTATTAATGAGGAGTTACTGAAGTACAAGCTTTTTTTTTTTTTGCTTTTTTAAAAAAAAAAATGGTATTACTGTGGTGGACCACTAGAGGGCTCCACTCACACCCAGTGTATAGGAAGTGTGTTCCTGTGTTTTGTGGCGCGATATGCGCAGTTGATGTTGGAGACGAATAAAGAAGGAGTGAGAACTGAGAGCTCTGTGTCGTTGATGCTTACCTCCACATTGGTGACCCCTGACTCGAGCATGCAACGGGCCGTAGATAACGCAGACTCTGCTATGGATGCATCAGCGGCCGCCGGACCTCCACCTCCTGTTGCAGCTACGTTCGCTGTGGCGCTGAAACTGCCGGACTTTTGGCTCCATGACCCCCCGTCATGGTTTGTACATGTGGAGGCTCAGTTCGCCCTTCGCGGCATCTTGGCTGACGACACGAAGTATCACCATGTGGTGGCTCGACCCGCTGGCCACCCGTCACGCGATGGCGCTCCTCCGGGACCCACCCGCCCAAGGGTAATACGCCACCCTCAAAGAGCTGCTTCTTCGGCGCAATGCCCTCTCCGACACCGAACGAGCCGAAAAGCTCCTCAACCTGTCAGGCTTGGGTGGCGGTACCGCGCTCGGGCTCATGGAGAACATGCTATCGTTGCTCGGGCCGGATGACGGTGGTTTCCTCTTCGTGCACCTCTTCCTCCGCCAACTACCGGCCGCCGTGAGAGCTGTCCTCGCGAACTCTCCGCTTCTGCCTGTGAAGGATTATCGCTCCCTGGCTGAAGAAGCGGATCGCATTCTCCTGGCTAGCCGCACTTTCGACGTTCACGCCCTGGCTACGGACACGCCTGCGGCACCTTCCATGCCTCCACCTGCCTCCCCCGGAGCATCCGCCCCCTTGCTGACGGCAGGGATTGCTACACGCCGGCACCGCGGAAAGAGCATCTGTTTCTACCATCAGCGTTTTGGCGACAGAGCGCGTCGCTGCCTGCCGCCTTGCGCTTTCACGGCCCAGGGAAACGGACCCGCCAGCGCGCCGTAGCAGCCGCGACCGCTGGCAATACAGAAAGGCTGCTCTTCATAGAGGACTTGCGCTCCGGGAGACGTTTTTTCGTGGACTCCGGCTCCCAGAAGAGCCTCCTTCCCCCTACCGCTGCCGACGGACTAGCAGCGAACTGTGGGCCGCAGCTCATTGCAGCTAATGGCTCTCCCATCAAAACGTTTGGGGAAAGGTTGGTGACTGTTTGTTTTCATGGCTGGGATTTCCAGTGGAACTTTGTTGTTGCCGCTAGCTCTGTACCTATTTTGGGTGCTGATTTCCTGTGTGCTCATGGACTACTTGTCGATGTTGCTAACAGACGTTTAATCTATGCTCTCTCGTTTTCTTCGCTACCCTGTTTTACTCGGGCCGCCGAGCCACTGATTCGGGCTAATGTAGTGACCTCCGGGGATGCTTTTCAGCGTTTGCTTTTAGAGTTTCCATCGCTGTCTGTCCCTACTTTCTCTAGCACGGTAACGAAGCATGGGGTTGAGCATTATATTCCCACGGTCGGGCCCCCGGTGTTTGCGCGCGCGCTCCGCCTCGACCCCACGAAACTGTCCGTCGCTCAGGAAGAGTTTGCAGCCATAGAGCGCCTTGGCATTGTACAGCGTTCGAACAGTGCATGGGCCTCTCCACTTCACATGGTGCGAAGTCTGCGCTGGCTGACGCCGCCCTGCTGGCCCACGCCGCCCTGCTGGCCCACCCGTTTCCGTCGGCGGAGATCGCGTTAATCACCGACGCCTCTGACGTGGCAGTGGGTGGGGTGTTGGAACAGCGGGTTTCAGGTCTCTGGCAACCGCTCGCCTTTTTCAGTCGTACGCTCCGGGATGCTGAACGCAAGTACAGTGTTTTTGACAGGGAGTTGCTGGCCCTGCACCTCGCGACACGACATTTTCGTTTTTTCCTCGAGGGTCGCAACTTTACTGCGTACGTTGACCACAAACCTTTGACGTTTGCGATGTCCAAGGTCTCTGACCCATGGAGCGCACGCCAACAGCGCCAGTTGGCGGCCATTTCTGAGTTTACCACAGACATTCAGCATGTGGCTGGTAAGTCCAATCACGCCGCTGACTGTCTCTCACGTGTGTTGGTTTCTCCGGTGTATGTCGGCATCGACTACGCTGCCATGGCCGCCGAGCAACGTGCTGACCCGGACGTCCTTGCCCTTCAGTCAACAAAAACGGGCCTCGTGCTGGAGGACGCCCCGGTGTGGGACGGTGGTCCACACCTTCTTTGCGACATTTCCACCGGCCGCCCCCGCCCGGTGGTTCCCCTTTCGTGGCATCTTCGTGTTTTTGACTCGGTGCATGCCCTCTCTCATCCCGGCGTCCGGGCCTCGGTCAAGCTGGTCAGCGCCAGGTTTGTTTGGCCGGGCCTTCGCAAGACGGTGAAAGAATGGGCAGCGGTTTGTATCCCATGCCAACGCTCGAAAATCCACCGGCACACACAACCGAACCTTTCTGTGTCCCGGGTAGGCGTTTCGATCACGTTCATGTGGACCTGGTTGGTGCCTTGCCGCAGTCACAGGGTTTCACGCACCTTTTGACTGTGGTGGACCGCACAACCAGGTGGCCAGAGGCGGTACCCCTGGCGTCCACGACAGCGGCGACGGTGGCCAGGGCATTTTTGTCAACGTGGGTTTCACGTTTCGGCCCCCCTGCTGACATTACCTCGGACAGGGGCCCCCAGTTTGTTTCCGAGCTTTGGTCTGCTATGGCTGACGGCCTGGGAGTCAAGGTCCACGGCACCACAGCATACCACCCGCAAGCTAATGGGATGTGCGAACGGTTTCACTGGTCACTTAAGGCCGCGCTCCGTGCTTCCTTAACAAGTGGCGACTGTGTCGACCGTCTTCCGTGGGTTTTGCTGGGATTGCGTAGCGCGGTTAAAGAAGACCTCGGGGTTTTCCCGGCTGAACTGGTCCTCGGCCAGCCTCTCCGGGTCCCCGGGGAATTCTTACCCGAGAGCCCTCCCCCATGTTTCGATACCTCTTTGTTGCCTTTTCGCCCCCCAAGAGACTCATTTCCTGTTCCTGGTCCTGTGCACCACTGCCTGCCTGACACTTTTGGACTCTGCTCGTTTCGTTTTCGTCAGGCACGATGCCCATAGGACTCCGCTGCGGCCACCATATGACGGGCCATACAGGGTTCTTAAACCAGGCAACAAACATTTCATTTTGGACTTTGGTGGTCGGCAGGAAATTGTCTCTGTTGACAGACTTAAGCCTGCACATGTTATGCAAGAGGATCAGGTGGTCCCGGCCCAGGCCCCTCGCCGCGGCCGCCCACCTGCCACCGGGCTGATGGATTCTGTTTTTTCCCCCAGGAGCGACCCAAAATCAACGGAGTCCGAGTCGTCTGCAGCTTTTTCTGACCGCCAGTGCCAGCCTCGCTGGGTTGCCCTCGGTCAGTTCCCCACCCCCCCCAGTTCAGCCGTTCCGGCCGTTTGCTTAAGCCCCGGGTCCTGGACTAGTTCTGCTGGGTGTTCGGGGGGCATGTGTGGTGGACCACTAGAGGGCTCCACTCACACCCAGTGTATAGGAAGTGTGTTCCTGTGTTTTGTAGCGCGATATGCGCAGTTGATGTTGGAGATGAATAAAGAAGGAGTGAGAACTGAGAGCTCTGTGTCGTTGATGCTTACCTCCACATTACTGTCTTTACAGATGTTGCAAGAGACTGAAAACATGCTGTTGTTTGAAGATATTTAATAATCAGTTCTGCACAGGAGCTGAAGCAGAGTGCAGCCTGTTGCTTTTACAGAATAATACTTGTACTAAAAGTACAGTAAAGGTAATTAGTGACTGAGCAGCCTGGGGCGTTTCTCTTGATTTCTTTAGTCAGGGTAAATTTATTCACCTGCACGGGTTAGCTAAACAAACTTTACAAATCAAGTTTCCCCGACAGCCAAGTGCTCATCTTAGCTAGCTAGGTCTCAGGACCTAGCTAAGGACGGTAGTTACAGATTAGCTTACAAACACGTTTAATTTACCGAAAAAGTGCTTCGGAGCCTCGGGTAGTGATGATGTGACGTTCTGGAGAGTGAGGAGAGAATGGAGCCAGCTAAGAAGAGGAGGATGTCCTCTCCTGTGTGGGAACATTTTGATCTTATTCCTCCCAACAAGGTATGTAAATTTCTACAGAAGATGTATTTTCATAATACTGATGGTGCAATACAATTTGCGTTAAGCTGTCTTTACTTTTGTACAAGGTGAAGTGTTTGCTATGTGCCAGGGAGCTGGGATATAACAACAACACCTCATCCATGTTTAGGCACTACAGAGCTTTGCATGAGAATAAGGGGAACACTGATTGTGGAGCAAGACCAGGTGAGCCATCGAATGCCATGATAATATAGCATGCCGTAATGTTACTAAATGATATAACAATATTATACAACTGTAATAAGTTATGTGTGTGATATTTATATTTGTGCTTTGTTTTTATTGTCTTTCCTCAGGAGAACAATCTCAAATAGATGAAGACCTGGTTAGCATGGTGATTGAGGACTCCCAGCCATTTAGCATTGTGGAGGACAAAGGATTTAAAAGATTTGTTAAATCATTAAATCCTAGCTATTTTCTCCCCACTAAAAAGGTCCTAAAAGCAGTGAAAATTTAGTTTTTACAGAATAAAATGTGAACAGGCAGGACTGAGGCTCAAAGCCTCAGTATGTAGCTGTCCATACCTCAACATTACAAAAGCACAAACACTGTCCATACCCCAACCACACCTCACCTCACAGTAAATGATCATTTCCATTTTAAGCATTTCCAAATAATCATTTTCCATACTGCCAGTATAAATATACAGAGTATACTGCCATCACTACAATATAGATGTTTTACACACTCCTTTTGTTGTTGACATTTATAGGCTGTGTGCAAAATGCTACACTCTTCAAATTCATGCCAACTAATATTTTTACGTCCAGTAGATGTCCTATATATATATATATATATTGTTCCAGGCGGCAGCGTTACGTTGCCATGGTTACAGGTGACGTGTTCTCTGTGACTGAGTGTTTCTGGGTGGAGAGAGCGCAGCGGCCCTTCGCGATAGACGCTAGGACAATGCTTCGTGGGCTGCCTCTGTCGACCGACATACTGAGCCCCCGACAGCGAGCAGTGATGCCTACAACACCAGCTAAGGTACCGAAATACAACAGGCTAACCCCGCTTGAGCCTTACCTCTCACAAGTCAGGCATAGTGGCTGGAGTGATGAAGAGGCTGCTACGCACCTAGCACTAGCATTGGAAAGAGATGCACTGCAGGTACTGCTTGACCTAGCCCCGGCAGAGCAGCATGAGCTCCAGGCCCTCACCATGGCACTCGAGAGGCGATTTGGGCAGCGGCACTCCACTGATCAGAGCAGGGAGCAGCTGACCAACCGGAGCCGTCGGGCAGGGGAAAGCCTGGGCACCTTTGCAGCTGATGTGTTGCTATATGCTCGTCGTGGCTACCCAGAGTTCCCAGCAGCAGCCCGTGAGGAGCTTAGCCTGCATGGTTTTCTGCGAGGACTCTTTCCAGAGCGACTGCGCCAACACGTCTGGCTGGCCATGCTATGAACTCTCCGTGAGGCGCTCCTTGAGGCTGAAAGGGCCAAGCTGGTGCTTGCCTCACGACCTAACCAGCAGGTAACTCCACCAAACTAACCCCAAATCAGAGCCGCAGACTGCGACAGGGAGGGGGAGTTCACCGAGATATGCCAGCTGCAGCCCTTGGTGCCCTGGAGGCGTCCCCGTCAACCGACCGACCACTTCTGTGATGAGCTTGGCCATGTGGCGCACGACTGCCTGGCACCCACCCCAAAGACCAGACTATGTGGCCTCAAGGAAACGAGAGAAGGAGCGGTATAGCCAGGGAACCACCGCTCCAGCTTACAGCCCCGCTCCAAGAACGATGCACGGTGGTGGGCCTAGTTGGGCACCTCAAGGGTCTCTACCTGAGCTGCTGTGTTGAGGACCAGCCCTGCCGGGCCCTGGTGGACACGGGGTCTACCATTTCCCTAATACGACCTGGAACGTCCGGGCCGCTTGTGATGGGTTGGTCGCCCACCGACACCCAGCTGGTGACGTGGGAGAGAACTGACATGCGGGGGAAGAGACCGTTGCGGATCCGAGTGAAGGATCTGAAGCTGGTGCACGACTTCTGGCTTGCTGACATCCAAGACCAGTGCATTGGCCTTGATCTGCTGACCCGCTGGGGGGCCTGCATTGACACCGCGAAGCTGGCTATCACTCTTGGTACAGAGACTCTGGCCTTCCAGTGCGGTCAAAGGCAGGGAACGGAGGGGACCAGAGACAGATAAGCCAGGCTTCAGGCAGCTGCCGCTCAACAGACTTTGGACTCCGGTGACTCTGGACCATCTCTACTCACCCCAACTCTACTCGCCTCAGCCCCAGCCTCTAGGCTCAACAAACCTCTGCTGCGAGATCAATCAACTTCAGACCAGACAACAAACGACGGAGGCTCCGGAAAAGTGCAATCAAACGATGAGTTTTATTATCACAGGAGAACAACCAACCGTCAGCATACGGATTGTTTTGCTCTGACAAGAATACATTGGGTTCTGGTTTTATAGGATAAAATATCACACCTACGTCAATACAGTTAAAAAATACATGGTGACAGACCGGCAAAAGTTCAACTCGTGCGGACAAGGGTACATCACGTACACTTCTAATAACCATAAACCAACATATAACTTCCCTTTTCTACATTACTTGCCTTTTAGGGTAATAACTTCAGGTCTCAACATCTCTGAGAGCTAATAATGGACCCTCGTCATTAATCACTAAGTAGAGTACTTTGCAGCCAGTCTCAAACTGAAGCAGAAGATGCTTAGGCCTTCGCTCAGACCTGCTACTAGATTAATATGTGTATCGTAAGCGTGCATGCAATTAACCTGCTATGTTCTCATCTCCCCTCAGCATGTATCATCTGGACACTCTCACCAGTGAAGCTTAAAACCTTCTAGAATGGAACATCAACTCTAACCAAGCGCATTCATGCATTGTGTATAGAATGAACTCAACCTGTAAAAATAGAAAGGTCAATGTGATGACAGAAATATTCAATGCAATTTTATAAACCCTGCAGGAAATATTACTGATAAATGATACTGTAAAACATGTTATTAATACATTCTTCATAAGGCAGATTATATGGTAGCAATAAAAGAATCTCTGAATCCCAACACCTCCCTCGACTGAGACAACCCAAGCTGTTGATGACCTGTGGCAGCGCAGCAGCGTAGGCCTCACCATTGCCCAGCGCCAGCGGTTGAAGTGCTTCCTGGACGAGAATGTGGACATCATTGCCGCTTGTGACGAAGACTGCAGGCAGACGCAGCTGGTTCAGTACACCATTCACACCGGCTCTGCTCATCCCATCCGTCCCATCCACATCGACTGCTCCTCTCAAAACGACAGGAGTAGCGGGTCCAGGAGGCACTGGGCATCGCTGCTGCTCAGGCTGCAGCCAGCGGAGGGGGATGGCTCCCATTGACCACGTAGCAGCTGAATTGGGAACAGGAGGCTGACGCGACATTGGTTCAGGTGGGGGCCTGGCTGGAAGCGGCGCTACGCCCAGACTGGACGTGGGTGTTGGGCCTTGTGAATGGCTACTACTCCCAGTACAACAATCTGGAGACCCATAACGGCCTCCTATACAGGAGATGGTGGGTGTTAGAGTTTGTATTTTTGATTGTCATTTATGCTTAGAAATATTTACTTTGCAGTGTAATTATATTGTCTTCAACGTTCCAGCGGATAGGTGCAAGCTACAAACCTATCAGTGGGCCCCCGGCCAGGGCAAGGATCTCCTGCAGCTGTTGGTGCCTCGGTCGCTGCGGTCGCAGGTGCTCGAGCTTGTCCATAGCTTGGTGGGGGCCGGCCACTATGGGAATGCCAAAACTCTCCGCTGTCTCAGGGGACGGTTCTACTGGCCTGGTTGTCGACAGGATGTGGAACTTCATGTGCACTGCTGTGACACCTGCACGGCACGGAAGGGCCCCACTTAACGCTCCACTGCCCCCCTGCAGCAGTATCTGGTGGGGGGCCCGATGGAGAGAGTGGGAGTGGAGGTCCTAGGGCCTTTCCCCGTTACCAAGTCAGGCAACCGGCACGTGTTGGTGGCCATGGACTGCTGCAGGAGGCTGAGGGAGTGGCTGCGGGTGGTTCATGACTACACCCGCCAGGCCCAGGCCAGCGCCGGAGTACAACAGAGAAGAGCCGGTGACACCAGGTGCCGAGGGGGAGCTTTCGTGCCTGGCGACAAGGTTTGGGTGTACTGCCTGGTTCGCAAGAGAGGAGTGTCCCCCAAGCCGTGCAGCCACTGGCAAGGGCTGGCGGAGGTCGTGGAGCGGATAACAGAAGTAGTGTACCGGATCCGCATGCCAGGCCTGGGGCGCATGCTGGTGTTGCACCAGGACAGACTCTCACCGTACTGACCGCCCGCTCCAGCAGGCGCCAGGGCAGGGGATGCTGGTGGCACCCGTTCTAATTCCGAGTAACTCTTCCCCTGCTGGTCGAGATCGGCCTGTGCGACGAAAGAGGGCACCTGGACATTTGCGGGACTTTGTGTTGGGTAATGGGGTTGTCGGGGACGATAATAAACAGCTGTGCTCCCTTACTAGCTCGCGGGAAGCAAGACCAAATGATACCTCTGTCTCCTCCTTGTCTGAGCTCACTACTATATATACATATAAAGTCTATATCTGCAGTGCCTACTGATACAGAAAAATAAAACTAGTAAACCAAACAAAATCGGCCGCCGTCACAATATGTCAAATTACACCAGGTTAAAACAAATTAAAATACAATGATGTATCGGGTCCTCGGCCCGCAGCCAGAAGTCCACTTGGCAAAGCAGCAGCTCAGAACTCTGCAAATGAAAGGAGGAGATGACTTACACTGGACAGTAAAACGCAGCAGGAGTATCCCTCCCACCTGACTTCAATGGTATTGTTTATTTACCTGTCCACAAGTTCGCATCACACCCTAATAAATATTGGTCAGGTGCAGTGGAGTCCACTACACGTTTCTCTGCCGGAGTAACGCAATATTTCCCACCTACAAGGGTGCAAATAACTTTAAATCTCTGCTAAACAGCCAGAACTCAAGTGGTACATTTTCTATGACCTACCGTTCTAACAGAAGGCTAGGGGGCCCGCATCAAGCTTTTATTAAAAAAAGTTAAGTGCCAACTTGCACGGCTTGGACCAAGCATTCACAGCTTCGGGTTTGCTCCAAAGAATACCTATTTGCCTATACCTGAGCTTATAAAAGGCACAAAAACCAGCTCCACCTACCAGGCACGGTTCCCAAACTCAGGTCTCACCTGTCACAGTGTTTGAGCAATGGCTTGTCCCAAATTCGACAAGTGGCACAAAAACAAACCAATGGAGGCCCTAGTTGAGTGCAATCAGATGAAGAGTTCATTAAGAACACACGTGTGGGAAGAAGTACACACCATCACATCTGCGAACTTCTTCTGCCAAAAATACACAGAGAATGGTTTATATATCATCAGGGTTTGATGCCCCCTCTTGCGTTTGTAACAGCCACTATGGTGTGGTGTCCCTTTAAGACACCCAAGTCGAGGGTTGATGGTGTCATCAGTTTGTGCCACTGCTCTCTCTCTCTGGGATTATGAGGACACGTGCCTGCACGCTTGTGCTTAACGAGGGACGGATTTATGTTTTCCTCTCCAGACCTTTTGTTTTGTTTTGTTTGCAACACTTGGGTTGTATGAGCGCTGGGTGTTATGTTGTTGAGCCGCAGCCGTTCAGCCGTTATATGGTTGTTGAAGAAGGCGTATTAAAGAACCACCGTGGATTACCGATACCAGCGTGGGTGTGTGTTCTTCCGACTAGCCTGCTAGGTGTTTTGCCGCCTCCTCTCAACCACGCAACACAACCCAACGTTACACGTTCTATAACATATTTTTGTATTTCTAAGAACATCATTTGCATCTTGTACAGACAATGAGACAATTTTTAGAGCTAAGGTCAGACACAGAAGTTCCTCTTTCTAACATCTTTTCCCAAATATGGCGATGATTTCAGGCCCTGGAGATACCCGTGGACTTGTCCTCTTGTTGACCCATCTTCTGTCACCTGTTACTAAGTAAACTCAAATGCCACAGGTTGCAACAAGAAGCTGAATACATTCAGGCCTTCACTCAAGCCTGTTTTTAGATTATATGTACTATATGTGTTTTGTAAGCGTGTATGCAGTTTTAACCTTCTGTTGCTCCAAGTCACCTACACAATAGATTGCCTGGACATTCGCGCCAAACAAAGCTTGAGACCTTTAATTGACTGAGCTTTAACTCTTTACTGAGCACAAAATGCAATGTGTATAAAATGGTCTTAGCTGTACCTGTAATAAAAAGGTTAATGTAAAGTCAGCAGGTTTTAATAAACATCTTACTGCAGTATCAATACTATAGATTATATCATTAACCCTTTAAAGCTGGTCGGAGCGGGCACGCTCCGTTTTGCGTAACTATTTTTAAATCCAGATAGCACTGCAACCACTTAAGCTAGCACAATTATTTTTTTTGCGTATGAAACTGGAGGAGTTGTACTTACATCTTATGTCATCAGCTTGCCCTAGGCCACAGTTTCCTTCCACATATGGCTTTGCAAAAATTGCATAAAAAGCACTTGCAGCAACAAAAACATAATATTCCAGAAACATGCTTTGCCGATCCGATCAGATGTTCGTAACACTTCCTACGTCCATCAGCGCGAACTATCGCATTTCCGCCATGACCTACCCGAAACAGGAAGTGACGTAATGTACGAAATGTAGTTTTTTACCATCAGGGCCTTATGAGCTTATACTGGTGTTTTTAAAAGTTATGTTTGACTTTATGACTTTCTGTGTCGTTTCTGGGATGCTTAGGACTCAAATTGCATTGCTGGAAATAGTTTATTTTGATGCATATTCTGTTTTTTTTTGCAAATTCGCATTATAATATTTATTTTCGTTTTTTCTGCAGTATATAAAAATTGGTGTATTTAAAAAATAAAGATATGAAGACACTCAAAATAAATTTCCTGTGGTGGGAAACTATTTTATGCAACTTTTATGTATTTACAGTTTTGAGGGATACGCCGCTTAAATTTCTCTAATTAGAAATATATGTTAAAAAAAAAAGATTTTCAATTTTTTGGCCGTTTATTGCACTTTTTTGCAATTTATGTAATTACTATACACTTAATGCATACATATTATTAAAATTTGGGCTATATTGGTTGTATTGATGTATATCAACTTGAAATGCTCCCAAAAATGGCACTACAGTATGTAAAAATATAATATAAGCTCTGGCGGACTTGGTTCTATGGTAGGTCTTAAAGGGTTAATGATGCAGAATATATTGTAGCCATAAAATATTTTCTTTAATTCCACAGGCTGCAACTTACAGCCTTTAAACTAGCGATTAAAATGCTGACAGTAAATACGTCAGTCCAGATGTTACCACATTATTGTATGACACTATTGTATGAGTTAAAACAACTGAGACAGGATGATTAAAATGATAGCTGTCAGTTATCTCATTCATTCTCTCTCATTATATTATCTCCAGCCTTAGCAGAGGGCAGTGACACTGTTGATTTAACCCCAAAACATTGATTCTGTACATCTGGATGTACCTTTTTTGGATGAGCGATGAAATGTTTCTCCCACAAAAAAGGGTACATCCAGATAAACAGAATCAGCTTTTTAAGATTTCCTTACCTAGATGATTGAGCGTGCATCAAGACATTGATTGATTGGGGTTCATAAGCGAGTGCAAACATTTCTGGCCTCTTATCACTTAGATTTCTGAATCTAAAGAGTGAATGCATTTAAAGCAGGAAATGCACACCTAGTAATCAAAAGTTTGGTAAAGTAGCATGAGTACTGTAAAGTTTTGTAGGGTCATGTTAAAAATCACACAAGCATCATACCACATCTGGCATATAAAATCCCATTTTGTACAGAACATTGTTAAAATTATAAACTATATATTCCAGTCATCCACTTATCAGTAATTTTTGAGTAAATGGATATCACTGATAAATCAGTGGTGATTCACCTGCAAGTGTTTTTAACAAACTTTGTTTTTTGTAGAATTCATCAGCAGCTGTGAAGAGATGTATTTGAATATCTTCTGGTTCCACTTTTCCTAACCTGCAAGCTGAGGATTGCTGATTCCATTTTCACTTAATTCTGCTCAATTAAGTGTTTTGATCATTGATCAAATATGGCATCTTTGTGCTGTGCTGCAAGTTAAAACCCATTGTCCTCATGAGCACAGCATCTAACACTCTCCTTAAAAAAGTTGATTGATTTCAACTGGACACAATGGTTTTCAGTGGGAGATACATTCATCACTCATCTGTGACACTGTAGAAAGCACTTGGATGAGTACCTGATAAAACAATTTTCCATGGAAACATCCAGAGTAACTAAACTTTGTGGTAATGTTAAAGTCAAAACACAGAGTTAACGTTACCTTTTTTGAAAAGCACCACCTAGTGGGAGGAAAGGGGATGGTTTGAGCATCTCTGGATGGATCCTGATATGGAAGTAAAGAAAGTGGAGGCCAAAAAAGGGAGGCATGACACATGAAAAGTTTGAGTTCATAAACACGTCTTTTTTTTCTTGGAAGTTAGTCCTGCTTTTCCCCCCTTATGCCTCTCTGCAGCAGTCACCAGTGATCACATGAAACATGATCGTGCGCTGTCGCTCCTGCCACACCTACATCAATCCGTTCATCACCTTTCTGGACCAGTGCAGGTGGAAGAGCAACCTGTGTTACCGGGCCAATGATGGTACAAGTCCAGTCACTGTTGTTTATTTTCCCTGCAGTCTCTTAACTGTTGTATCATGTTTTGCGGCCTTAATGTTGTATGCCTTTTTAAATTCTTGTTCAGTAATAGGTGAGCTCATGTGTAATCCCTTAAGTAACACTTGCAAAGTTCATATAAAGAAAGATTTGGATTTATTATTATTTTTTTAATTCTTCAGGGATCTATGATCACAACTCCTCTTGGTTTTGTTGATCTTTTTCAGTTGCAACCTCCTCAGCTGGTGGTCCACCTGTTTGTGCTCGATGTGCCTCACAATGCTGTGGAAGTGGGATACCTGAAGTACTTCTCTGAATCACTTCTTACAGTTTTTCTCAGTCGCTTTGGTGCATTCCTCAGAACACCATTAACATTTGCACAGCAGTTAGTGCATTTCCCAAAACAATTAGTGCAAACTGCAAAACCTAGTGGATAGCCTGCAAAAGCACATCACATGCACAGAATTGATTATCCATACCTCAAAAGCAAGTATCCATGTCAATGAAACTGTCAGTGCCATCAAAATGAAAAGTCTTGACACCATCTTTATGAACAAGATAGTCAAATGGCATTGTCATGTTTCCACTATGACAGTTTATAATTTCAGTGTTTCCCATTGCAAAAACAATTGGTGACACCTGAAAATGCTGGCGACAGTACTATGGCCTACCTGTACAGCCATCTGAAATGTGCAGTAAAGTCACTGTAGATGTTATGGGAGTCTTGGGAGTAACTGAGACACTGAATACGTACGTTTCACATTTCCATTGTGTAGAAGTGTTTGTAATCCTACAGAATTGTGCAAAAGAAAAATATGCTACAGTCACTTGTGCACTGTAGAATACATGTAAACATAAAATCACCCATTTGGTAGAGCTGTGCACTAATGTGAACAATAAACAGCACATGTAACAGTACAGTAAATCATTCTGGCACATCCAGACGTTCCTGTCTGTCTGGCCACATATTTTCATCTACATCACAACAGATGTTATCCCTCGCAATGCAGCAAGGAAAGTATCTCCTGGAGTGGCGAATCCATCCTCTGCAGGACCCTGCTGTGATGTCGTCACATGCTGCATCCATGGCTGCTAGCAGGGCCATTTGCTCATGTGGATGCCGGTCATAAACTTTCCACCTCCAGACAGAGAAAAACTCCTCTATTGGATTAAGGAATGGGGAATATGGAGGGAGATATTCAACCAGAATTCTGTCATGTGCTGCAAACCACTCTCTGACCTGATGGGAGTGGTGAAAACGGACATTATCCCAGACAACAACATACTTGCTGAGTTGGCCTCCACCTCTCTCATTCTCAGGGACTAGGTCCCTGTAAAGAGTGTCTAAAAATGTCAGGAGATGTTGGGTATTGTATGGACCAAGAAGGGGGATATGGGTGAGGACGCCGTTGTCTGAGATGGCTGCACACATGGTAATATTCCCTCCGCACTGACCAGGGACTTCAGTGGTTGCCCTCTGTCCAATGCGATTTCTTCCACGCCTTCTGCCTTTGGCCAGATTGAAACCTGCCTCATCAACATATATGAATGTGTGCAGTGTTTCCCTGGCTTCCAGCTCCAGTACACGCTTTAGAGAGAGACAGAAATGCAATGTCACAATATGCCTGTGTACAGTAACAAACAGTAATGCATGCATTTGGTAAAACACATTGTAGAGTATGTGCTGTGGAATTGCAAGTGTACTGCATGAAACTACGAAGTACTGTAAAACAGTTTGCAGTGCAGAACATAGAAGACCAGCTTTACCTGCACATACTGGTGACGGATCTCCTTCACCCTGTCACTGTTTCGTTCAAATGGCACTTTATACAATTGCTTCATGTGGATTTCATTTTTCTTGAGTACTCTGTCAATTGTTGAAATTGAAACAGATTCAATATTGCCAAATACCGTGTAATTCTCTATGACAGCGCTTTGTATTTCTCTCAGCTTTATTGCATTGTTTGCAATGACCATTGCATAAATGGCTTCTTCTTGCTGTGGGGTAAAAAGGGGCCCTCTTCCGCCTCCGCGAGGTTGTCTTACAATCCTATGTGGTGCAGAGTGAACTTTTTGTGAAATTGCAAATACAGTACAGTAACATGTGATGTGTCTGAGATGGCACAGTACAGTACAGTGTATTACTGTTTGCATACCTGTTTTCCCTACGGAATGTTTGAATGATTGAACTGACAGTAGTTCTTCCAATATTGGGTTGCACCCTTCGACCAGCCTCCTCCATGGTGAGGCCGTGATTGACAACATGGTCCACAATTGTAGCCCTTATTTCATTAGGAATCCGCCTATATCTGCCTCTTCTCCCTCTTCCCCTTCCTCCCCGCATCCTCACCCCTCTTCCACGGTGCTGACCTTCCATTTTGTGTCACAGAAGTGTAGAAATGGTACACACTAGCTCCTGCGCAGTTTATATATGCTTGCCAATTGGGGATTCACAGGATTCATCCATAATTGACAGTGAACAAGTTGTTTGTCATTGGTTACAACTAAACTTTCACACGCCTCCTCATGAGTGACAGCTGTAATTCACCTGAGATCAATTGTTCAATTTCGGAGACATTTCCAGGAAAAATGATACAGAAAGGTATAGGATTTGCTTGACAGATGGCCAATATTTGGCATGTGATAACTAGTTCAACAATTTTGTGTGTGATGACTCAAGCAATGGATGTATGACTATTAGTTTTATTGGGAACGACTATTCAGCATCCATAGGTATGATTACTTTTGACTGACATGACATAAGCAAATGGAAATGTCAGAAAGCAGCAGGGAAATGTATGGAAGCAACTGATTCAAGTCCAAAATCATTTGCAGTTTGTTCAGAGAGAGGAGAAATTGCTACTATGATGTGCACAAATGACTGAGTGTTGTGGAGGTTGAACTAATAGTTATGAGAATTTCAATTCTGATCTGAGAAACGCACCAAAGCGACTGAGAAAAACTGTAAGAACCGGGATTGGTGAGTCCTGATGTTGCGGCTTCATGAGTTTGTCAGTTAATCAAGCTGATTATTAACTCATTCACTGCCATTGACGTCTATAGCCGTCAATGGCAGTGAATGAGTCAATGGGTTTAACTCGTTCACTGCCAGCCATGGGCAGTGAACGAGTTAACAGGTGTCACAGGCAGAAACCAGGTTGACAGAATGTTTTCTGCTGCAGGTTGCCTGGGGACTCACGTGGGCTTCCTAACCTTTGAAAGCACCATCCACTTTTACAATCTCCAGGAGGGGCTAACCCAGGCGCAGATGCTCATGGTGTCGCACATTGATGGTAAATCTGTTAAATTAATCAAGTCTTTTTAAAAATTAAACATAATGTTACAAAAAAGTCGACAATCTTAAATTATTTAGTTTCATTTAAAGACAAGTCATTTGATTAGGTACAGATGTGCATAAATAAAGCATTTCTATGGAATCATAGGAATCATAATCAAATGGAGAAAGTCTCTTTTCAAAAAATTTTTTTTAGTTTTAATCTTTTAATTGTAGGCACATTGCATCAAGCAAAAATGAAATTATATGCCACAGTCTTTGACTTGAAGAAATCTATTTTCTGCACTTTTCCAGCATATAAAATAAAATGACCCACTCACTGCAACTTCATGCTCCTTATGTGAGGAGCCATGAGCGATTGTGTGTTTGTTGTCACTCTCCTGGAGATCTGTTGAATGCGCTTTATTACCACATGGTGAATCGCCGGTTAACCTCAGAGAAGCTGAAGAACGGATCCAACTTCTCCGTGTACCAGGATGCCCCCATCCATATACAACACTACAGCAACAGGGTGAATGAACACATACTATTGCTAGCCTGTAACTCTGGCACAGGAATCCAGTTTAGCTGTCACAATAACATGAACATAGACCAGAACAATTTGTAATCAATGTGAAACCACCGCAGGACCAATCATTAGCTGAGACTCAGAGACTCAATCTGGCTTTCGTAGAGCTCACTCTACTGAAACTGCATTTCTTATGAGTCTCCAGTAACATCCAGGAGAAAGCTTTGTTTTGCTGATGTTGGACCTTACTTTGATACTGTGATACTGTTGACCATCATATTCTGCTAGATAGGCTGAGACACTGGGTGGGTATATCAGGGTCTGCTTTGGACTGGTTCGCATCTAACTTGCGTGAACAATTCTTTTCTGTGGCTACTTCTAAGTATAGGTCCTCTTCTACCTTTTTTTTTTTGCCCATGGTGTGCCACAAGGTTCTGTTTTGGGGCCTTTATTGTTTCTATTCTATATACTCCCTCTTCAGCTCTTATTGAGCACTTTTAACGACATTTCTTATCACTGATATTAAGATGATATTCAGTTATATATCTCCTTTTTAAGCCCTAAGATGTTTCCAAGGTTTTGCATAGCTGGATTTTTAGAGGATGTTTGGATGTTTAGAGGTTGGATTGCTGATAACTTTCAACTTAATGAGGTAAAAACTGAAGTCCTTGTTTGCGCTCCTAAAGATTTTGTACCTAGGGGCTGTATCCCAATTCAGGGTCTGCAGCCTTAAAGGCCGCATTTTAAGGCCGATTACGTCACAGCGACGCGACGAAGGCTGTCCCAATTCGAAGGCTGCTCGAAATGCGGCCCTCAAATGCGTACTTCATTTCCCTGAATTTTAAGGCTGTGGCGGTGTAGACTTCGTGGCCCAACATATCCCAGAATTCATAGCGCGGCGTTGGGTGTGGATAATTTTGCCGAAAAAAAAAAAAAAAAAAAAAAAAACGGCGGATGAGGGGCTCCCGAAGAGTAAACTTTAAGTACTGAATATTATGTCACTTATTTATGTGCAAATGTTTAATAACGAAGAACATTAAAACATTACTGCTGGCCACATGTCGGCAAAGTTATGTGACATTAGTGACGTTTGTACTAATTTGGTTTTAAAGCCTTTACTTTAAAATATACGCCGTTCAATAGCTGACCTTAATCTTACAGAGAATGATCAAAGCTCATGTAGAAACAAAAACAAATGAACAAAAGATTTTCAATATTAAAGTTATTCTATTAATCATTTTTAGTTATACCAGCAGTGAACTTTAACTCTGTGTCAAATACTGAGATTCAAGTTGTGTTTATTAAAATTTCCTTTACCTTAAATCTTCACTCAAAGACAAACATATTTTACAGTGTATATATAGATGTGTTATATATAAGAGACAAATATTGTTCTTTTAATATGTTGGCATTACTAAATTTGGCTCAATGCTTACATATGTGTAAAAACAAAATGTACAAGCTGTGATAACTGTGTCTGATAGAATGAAGAGTAGACTGATATATTAAGTAGTCCTTTATTGGGTGAGAAAATCAGACCATGTCATAACTGCTTTAAGTCATACAGAATAGATATCAGAGCCTTAAACAGGCTGACTTCTGCTAAATGGGTCAAACTGGGCAGAAACACATAACATCCTTATAGAATATGATGTAACACTATAGATCAACTTACCTCAGAATATATAAAGCATATAAACAATTACAGCAATATGATGCAACAAACACAGCAGTACTACTAATCCAAAATACTCAAAGCTTCATAGAACTGAAACAAACATTTTTTTAGGTCCATTCTGCTGCTGATACATACTTTAGGTTTCTGAATATTACACTTGTTGCTGCCTTTCATAGTGTTCAACTTGAAGGCCCTGAGTACTTTCTCCCACACTGAAAACACTGGAATGGTAAAAATATTTGAACATTACCTAATAAGACTGATTCAGGACAGACAATTAGTTATTTCAAACTTTTCTAGCAGTCCTTCACAAACAGGGAACAGTCTGTCTATTCTCTCCATCTGTCAGCTGCTGCTGGCTCTTCCTCCTCCTCTTCCTCACACACTGCTGAGTTTGTCCTGGTGGATCATCAGGGGTGCAAAGCCTCACAGGTGATGTGCAGCAGTGGGTCCCTCAGTCTGTCCTCACTCTGGACACCTGCAGTTATCACACACTTGATTTCCATGTGTGACAAGCTGCAGGATTCAAACACAAGTGTAACTTATAAATACATGTTCATACATTTATTACAGAGAGAAAGAAAAAGAGAGAGTGCAGGACAAACAGACAGGTGGCAGTCTCAGGTGTATACACTGCTACAAAACAGCACAAGAGAAGCAGGATTTAGTGTTTGTGTTATTACGAGTGCTAAACAAGAAGAGTTCCCAGATGGTAGAGTGGACACATGTGTGACTCCTGTGATTAAAGCATCTTTCTTTCAGCTTAACGAGTGAACCGTCAGCTCATTCAAACACACGTTAAAGTCAGTTTGGCTCGACACCACCGAACAGAGGCAGTAATATAACATAGCTAACATTAACAGTGCAGTGAATCCTGCTTGTGCCGTGATATTCAGGACTGCAAACCGAGCAGCATCACTGACTTTCAGCTTGTTGTGTTTGTGGATATATGACTGACTTTAATTATCCATAAAATCATCATATTCTCTGTAAGATTAAGGTATTTCAGAAACTGCTGATACTGGGATTTTCCCACATAACCATCACTAGTTTACAGAGACTAGAAAAAGAGACAATATCCAGTGGCAGTTTTCTGTGTAAAATAAGAACAATTTGATTGCTTCAAGCTGATGGGAAGAAAACATAGCTTGTTACAATCAATGCAGAAGAGCATCTCAGAATGCATAACACATCAAGCTTTGAAGCAGATCGGCTACAGCTGCAGAAGACCACACCGGGCGCCACTTCTGTCACCAAAGAAGAGTAAGATTCTGCAGGTCTATCAATATTAGATAATAGAAGATTGAAAAACTGTTATCTATATAGCTAGATACTTGCTTCTAATAAAAGATATTTGAAATGAAAAACTGTTATCTAATCTGATTAGTCTCAATTTTAGCTCTGATGTTAGATTGATGGGGTCAGAATTTGACATAAACAACATGAAAGCATGGATCCATCCTGTCTTCTTGGCACAAAGTAATCTTGATCTTATATGTATGGAGACAGCCCCACCTGCTTGTAAGATTGTGTGGTATTCAAAAAGTACATCATCAGCAATGCATGATGCAGAGTAACTGCAATATGTGACACTTTAAGCTCATTGTTGACAGAAGTCTCTGTGTTTGTGGGAAATAGATCAGTGTGTGGCTGCAGAATCCCATCAAAGCTGACTGGAAATGATTCGAGCCCGAGTTAAAGGTCAAAGGTCAAATTTTTATTCCACGTCACTAGTGCATGGAATCACATTTGACTTATATACTATTTATTTATCTTTTTCAACTGCCAGCATTTGCTATGTAAGCATTATGTGTATAGATAGTTTACTTAGGCTGTGGGACTCCCATTCATGTATCCGCTTATCCTTTTCAGGGTCGCGGGGGGTGCTGGAGCCTATCCCAGCTGTCATAGGGCGAGAGATAGAGATATCTATAGATATTTTGAAATGTATTTCAAAATATACAAAAATGGCCAAAAAATATATGCGCTAAAATAAGTTTTAAAATGTATTTATATAGGACTGGGTACAAGATTTGGCTGTTTTTAAGCCTCCGCGTTGTGAGTACGCCGTCATTCAAACAAAGGTAAGTCAGCTTGAGTACTGTGAGTAAAATGCGTTTGATTCCCCCCGAACATTCAGATTAGTGCAAGCATAAATTCATTCATGAGGGGAAATTACAGTGAGAACATGTGGAGGCTCTGTTAGAGGGATAACATAGTGAGTTCAGTGCATTGATGTGACATTATCCTGAAGGATTTAGTTATTCTCTGTGGTTAAAGAAATTGCAGTAATAAATTCATATTTATTATAAATAAATCCTAATTATACATCTTGCTTCCTTGTTTGTGTCCTGTGTCACTAAAAATACATTCTGTATACCCTGGACAGGTCGCCAGTCTGTCGCAGGGCTTGTTTGTTAAAATGATAAGTTATTAATTGAAATCTAAAACAAGTTTTTTCTGTGAAAAACTAAAATCAACACTATAGAGGGCTAAAATAATTTTGTGAAAAAGTGAATTCCACACCAGCTACAGGAATAAATAACAAAAAGGAGAAACTTATACAAAACAAAAAGGGGCAAACATTAGAGAACAGGTCACACAGCATTTTCTACCCACAGTTTGAACTGAATAACAACTAACATGTATTTATTCAACTTACAGTGAAAACAAACAGAAATTAGGGTGTAAAACGTAAAAACTTTTATTGATGTCAACTTGAAGTATCTGTATTTTTCTTTGTTTTAAAACGATTCAAGGTTATCGATATACATTACTCCTGAAACAATGGGATGGTTAACTGCCAGTTGTTAAAGTGAACATTATCGACATTAGTATTGACGGTGACATTTCTTGCGACATTTTCAGTTTGTTTTTCTGCTAGTGACAGGAGTGTCCTGGCAAGACCTCAGTTCTACACCGAGTAAAGGTTGATGATTTTCTCTACAAAATTACAAATCCTTTGTGGTGGCGTATTCTGCGTTATCAGACCGGAAGTGCTGCCGCTGCTCCTGTGTTTAGCAATTGGTCCAGGAGTGGCCTCACATCATTTGCTGAGACATGACTCCTGACACTGTCTGGATTAGCTGTGTTATTGCCCGTTGTGTTTGAATATGTATTTGTTTCCTGAGAATTTACTCTCTTTGTTAAAGAAAGCGTTTGAAAACCGTTCATAGATATAAGTGTTGGGCTGAGTACACATGCCTCTAAATAAACTCTGGTGTGACATCATCTGCTTTGAAGTTTAAAGCTTTTTTTCTTTATTTTGTGTTCTTTTCTTCACTTCTTTATTATTGTGGTCATGATTATTATTTGATTATAAAATGTCTGGGCTTGAGTACTGCCCTAATAATATTCATAAGTATTTTTTTTCCCCATTACAGCTGTTTATAGTTCAGTTGCTAATGGGAGAAAAAAAAAAAAAAAAAAAAAATCAGATTCATGTGAAGGACAACTTCAAATCGATGTGTTTAAATTTAAAGTGGTGTGTTATGGTCGTATTAACACACCATAACTATCATTTTACTTCTGGTTTACATTAAAAACATGATTTGAATAATAACCACAGAACCACATTAACACATCAGTGTAACCATTGTTTTCTACAGTCAATGAGTGTAACTATCAGAGTGTCATGTGTCCACTGAAGCTGAATCACATCAGTTTTACAAAATTAATGCTTCCTGCTGCGAGCTCAACTTCTTCTGCACGTTGTGTTTTTAGGTATTTGATGAAGAATTTTAGATAATTACTAATCCTACTTCAAATTGGAATACTATACCCGTGTTCATGTTTTCTAAGTTAGGTGGCACTGAATTTTTCCTTAACTGTAATTTTGATATTGATAAAATCTCTATAAAAATCTCTGCTTTTCATCATCAAGCTTTTTTAGCATGGACTCTTATTTACAAGCATAACTTTAGTCCACACAATTATTATATCTCAAATAACAAGGATATTTTATTTAAAAGAAAATCTTTCTTAGTTGGTTTAGGAATAACATTGTTTTAGTCAACCAATTATTTGATTCAAATGGTATGCTTCTCCTATGAAGAATTTTGTTTACGTTTCAATTTAGCTATAAATCGTCATTATTATACAAAAGTATTTGGCTCAATACCATCAGGGGTTTGTATGCAGTTTATGAATCAACCTAATATCACTTCATTCCACAGGCTGTTGGCATCTCCTATACAAACTTTTGTTGGCAAGATTTGGTTTTCTAAGCAATCTAAAACAATAAATCTATCAGATCTTTATTTCAGAGTAGTATAACCACGGTACCATATGTAATTTTTTTTCTGGAACCGGTTGTCAGATGGTATTATGTGGAACGAAGTTTGGAGACTCCCTAATCAGTTTTTAATTACCAACAAAATTAAAGATAGTTCTTATAAATTAATACACAGAATTTATCATTCTAAAGATTATCTTCAAAGCAAATTCAATTTAGACATTGATACTGTCAGGAGTCGCTGTGTGCAGGTAGGAATAGGACCCAAAGTGCAGACTCACGGCAGGCAAAAGTGTATTTCAAAACTCAGCTTTTATTGCTGGATGGCAAAACGTAACAAAACAATCCAAATAAACTTACATGAGCGAGCAGGCAGGCCACACAGCATAAATGAGGGTAGATAACGACACAGACATAAAGAAACACAGGGCTTAAATACACAGAGGGAGCAATCAGGGAATGGGTAACAGGAGGGAAACACAGCTGGGGCAAATCAGGCGAGACAAGGGGAAGCAAAACCAGATACATTAACATCAGACATAGCCCTTCAACTGACACAAAACACAAACCAACACAAACCAAAGACAATTCAACTTTGATAACAGATATATGATTAACTTGTTAATTTTAATGGCTAAATTTCATATTCACAAGTCCAAATGTTTAGGAAGACATCCCTCTTTTTATGTATTCTCCTTTTAACTTGTACAGTATCTTAATTCAATTAAGAACTCCACTAACCCAAAAGCTATAAAAACTATTGGTGTTTGTGAAAAAATCAAGATCTTTCAATCACTTTATTCTTTGGCTTGATTGGTTACTTTCCTCCTAGCATATTTATATTGTAGGTTCTGAAAATTGTTCTTTTATTTGGTTGTCTATAGTATCCAATTTTTTTGTAAGTACAACACCATTAATACGGTACTGTTTAATTCTATTTTGTATTGTACTGAGGTTTAAATAAAGGTTTGAATGAAAAAAAAAACTTTAGATAATTTCTATTCTGTCCTACAGCGACATCTACAGGCGTTATGGTGCAGATACAGGACGTAATTTAATTCCATGCTGTAGAAAAATGATTTTGCTGTTACCACAGAAAGAATATTGTAGTGTTTTTGTTTTTGCATTGAAAAAGCTTCTGCTGATTATCATTTATTTATTTTCCACGGTAATACGTTCTTTAAACACTGTGCTCAGAGTCAATCAACTGAGACACACATGACCAGGTCAGGTACATGAGTGTGAGACTCCACCTCTGCTCTCCCCTCCTGTTTCTGCATTGTCTCTCTGTGTTCGGATGTTTTTATATGTAAAATAAAAATCTTTTCTGCTGCTTTTGAACAGACTTTGTCAAAAATACTTACTTCACTGAGAAAATAGTCAACTTGTTCATTTGGATGTATTTCACTGCACAGAGAACAAACACAACTTTAAAAAAATCTTTTTTAAAATTTTTTTTATCCAAATTTCACTCTGACATCTGAGCACCATTGAATTTCCACAGCAGTGTTTAATTCCTGGTTTAAACCCCCCACAAAGGTTGGATGTGATGAATGGTTTCAATACTGTTAGCTGTCCAGTGGATTGAAGATCCAAGACCACTGAGATCTGTGATACACTCAGATCCTAGCTCATCATTGGCTAGTTTGCTAGACAGTCACTCAGATTGCAGACCTGATGTTCTGATGGAGATTCACCAAACAGTTATAAAGAGTTACTATGGTGGGGTTTATGGTCACTGTCTTATGGGTACCACTGCATCATGGAGTTAAGGGAAATGATAAGGGCAGTAGGACAGAGATTAAGAGCAAAATACAGCACAAAATGAAAGAAAGGTCGCAAAAGCAATGGGAAGAAGACAGGAAAAGGCGAAAAATCCAAAGGAAAACAGGCGAAATGAGAAGCACAGGAAGGAACAGGAGAGAGTAAATGATTATATCCTGACTCAGATTTGGGCACACTGGTTTGAATAGTATGTTGTTTTTAATAGGAAAACATCGTACAGTAAGTGTGACTGCAATAGAGAAGAAGAAATAATAGAGCATGTTTCAGTGCACTGTCAGAAATATGATGCTGAAAGAAGACAACTGATCGAAAAGCTTGCTGATATGAAAGTGAAACTGGACTTGGTTGATTTATTTCGTAAGAACTCGAGAAGTGAAAGTTATCAGGCCTTATTTAATTTTTAAGGCAGACCGATTTGTTTGCTAGGATTTGAATTTTGTATTTATTTATTTATTTTTCATTTCTGTTCACACTCCACACCAGTTGGTGGCGGTAATACACCATTTTGCTGTTTGGCAACCGCCAATAAACAATATAAAGAAGAAGACGTGCTGTTTCGTCACGTGACTACAGTCAGCGCGATCGTAAATACGGAAGTGCTGCAAGGTATAAGCCGTCGACGCTCTGTTTAAAGGCACTGTGGAACTGTGCCACAAACGTGAGGATGGACAAACGTGTGGCGGTAACGGTGCTCGTAGCTGCCGCTTTAGCTCAGGTGAGCTGCGGCTCCTTCGGGTGGAAGAACGTCAGGAACGTACAGGTGAGCCAAATTCCGCCGGGTACCAAAGCCTCTGTACGGGTTTTATTTATCCACACCGAAGCTCCCACCGTGCTGTTTTAGGGGACCTCACGTACTAAATGTGGACGGTTCATCCGTGAAACCTGCCGGAGTCGTCGTAGAGCCTTAAAACTGCACGTGCGTGTGGGGGCTCGGCGAGGTCCAGGGTTGAGACTACCGAGCTGTAACAGCTCTTCTAAACTAAACCCGGAAACACAAACTGAGCTGAAGAGAGTGGATCCACAATGGAAACATTAGAGAGAGATAAATAAATAAATAAATAAATAAATAAACGAAAAGGAAAAACACTGCAGTATCCAAGAAACAAACATGAAAGTCGTGAATCCAATGATTCCTTGATTGCTGTCTGTTTGGACTGCGTCACTCAGCTTTCACGTCTGGACAAGTTGATTTTCCTGGAGTACGGAAATGCGGGAACGCTCTGACCGTGATGGGAAATATCTGAGGTTTAAACATAGTTTTATGCATTTTGCAGGTTTTGGGTTTCGACTGGAAGAACTGCGGACCGCCTGATGCTCCAGCTGTGCTGAAGACCCTCACCATGTCTCCAGACCCAATCTCCATCCCAGGTGATCTGACAGCCTCCACTTCTGGGTCCACGGCCGTTGAACTCGGCACTCCTCTGTCTGTGAGTACGCTTATCTATGGATGGCAGTGACATGAGGATGCTTTCAGTCGAGTTTCACAAATAATTTTTCACTTATGACTAACATCAAAAGGAGCAGATTTTAAAGGAAGCAGTAGGGTACTTTGTTAGTTTTAGCACTTCCCTTTCAGCGCAGCCACAGTGAACAAAGGGCTTAAATGTCTCCCAGTTTGAAATGGTTTTTGTTTAATTTTTTTCATTAGAGGGAGCTGCATTCAGCACACTTCACAAACTCACAAGTTCCAAACACACACAGGCAAATTAACCGGATCAACCGGTTGAGCTGAGATGGAGCCTTTGTCAGCTGTCATCAGGCAAGAGGTGGGCTACACCCTGGGCAGGTGGTCAAACACAAACGAGTATCTCAAGGTTAAAATGTGCACTGTGAGTCTCCTACTCATCAGAAAACTGTGCCTAATATTGCTTATAACTAGAGCTGGGCGATATAAGATTTTTTCATATCACGATAGGTTTTTTCCATTTCAGGCGATAACGATATCTATCACGATATAAGCCAAATAACTATATTTGTAAGATTTTAATGTGCCGTTGCTCACAAGTAAAATGTGAAATAATCAGCAGCTTGTTTTGACTTAAATATTTATTTCCCAAAATAAGTTCAACAGGGTAGATGTAGTTAAGGAACATGAGACTTTTTCAGATAAATAAAGGCAAATATTGCAAACTACACAAAAGGCAGCCGCTAAAGCGTTTAAGTTTCAAAATAGAACAAACAAAACATACTAAATTGTCAATTCCACTTAGAAACAAAATATTAATTCTAAAAATAAATCTTAGTTTGTTTTACAGAAGAACAGACAAAACTGACTAACTTTTGTCAATATCAAATAAACTGAGAACTAAAAGGAAATTCTCAATCTCTCCTTGTTGTATAGCTTAGCTTTTCAAACAGTTTTAGCAGTTACTTTAGTCTGACAAAAGCCGAATGACGAATTAGCGCTTCCAGTCAGAGACTGAGCATGCACCGGTTTATTGTATTTCCAGACTTTCTTTCGGCACAATTTATAGTGCGCGCTACTGTTTTTTGTCAGACTTGAAATAGCCGAAATACCTTCACACTAGGAACTTCTATGGCTCTCCCGTTCGACAATCTCTCCGGCATTGGAACCATCATCGATTTTCTTTTCGGTAACCTTCGGTCACGCTCTCGGTTGATTTTTCTCTAGTCGGCACACTCATTTCCTCCATTACCCGGGCGGCACGGCGGCTGGCTGCTTCCCAAACAAATACACATGTGTGGCTTGGCACTTGTGCTGTACGTAACAAGTCACGTGACGCGACGCTGCGGCTGTGATTGGTTCGGCTCTGCGCTACTTAATTTGGATTGGCTGTTCTTTTTTTTTTTTTTTAAAGAGGACAAGAGCGGCGAGGTCTATCGCAATAGTTTAATTTTTTGATCGAGAAAAAGTTATATCGCAATACATATCGTTATCGTTCTATCGCCCAGCTCTACTTATAACTCTTTGTATTTTGCAGGCAAAATAGAGGATATTTTGTTGATGCTTGACTGAGGTGAATAACTTGATGGATTTTAATTAATGAGTGGGTTGAATAACTTAGAGCTGATGGAAACGGACAAAATTCTTTCTCTTTATTCCTTTAGTTAAGTATTGAAATGTTAGGAAAAACCTGACTAGTTTATAGCAGTGTCATCCTCCACAGGGTTAACTTAAGTAACAGGCACAAGGTTACTCAACAGTGGTTTAACTGTCTGGTATAATATTCTTATTATTTGGCAAAGCAAAAAGTCGTCTGACTCTCTGTCAGAATCCTACAAAGTCCCAATGAAGTGTGCCTATCCCTAAATCGAGTACAGTTATTGAGTATTTTTTGAACAGTTATTGAGTTTAGTTAGACCTCGGCCCTGAGGAAACAGCTCCTCGTTTTATTGTTTCATTGCCCACGTGTACTTTCACTTTGACAGTTAAAGTTTATGTGGAGTGAAAGGGTCTTGGTTTTAGTCACTTGTGAGTAGGGATGGGTACCGGTATGGCACCGGTTCTGACATAAACGGTAGTAACCAGACCGAAAAGCAGCGCACATTTCGGTGCTTTATTTCGGTGCTTTTTTTTTTTCCTGAGATGTCACACACTTTGGATTCTAGCCAATCATTTTACCTTTGCAAGCGTAGTAGGCGGGCCCAGGTACATATGTTCTTTTAGAGCAGAGCTACAGATTAAAAACGCCCAAGGCGAAGCGGTCAAAGTCTGGCTGTACTTCATAGCAAAAGATGCAAACTCAGCAGCCTGCAACAAGTGTTTTAAGGTGATACTGTGCAAAGGAAGTAAAACCTTGAATCTGATGAAACACCTGGCGACGCATAGCGTTTTTTTTTTTTTTTAAAAGCCGAGAAATGCACCGTATTTGATAGCTTGCTGCAAGAGCTCACATCGAGCACATCTATTGTGGGTGTGGTGCCTGTTATCGGACCCAGAGTTAGCAACATCCCCCAAAAACTCGAAGAGGAGAGTCCTGGCCCCTAGCCCTGCCAGTGTAGCAGAAATGATGACTGATGATGATGGCAGCAGCAGCAGCCATTCTTCTCTGGGTCAGTAGCTTAATGTTGTTTGTGTGTAATTTACGTTGAGTAGGCTCACCACGTTATTAAATTAATGCACGTAAGGTGAACTAGCAAACACTGTCGTAGTTACATGCGGCTGTCTTCTTGTTTGATGGCAGATACTCCCTTCATCCTGGCCAAAAAGGCTAAAATGACCAAAGAAAAAGTGGAAACGGCTAAACATGAGAGGTTTTTGGACAAAGTTGGTGGTTTGTTTTTTTTTTTTTTTCCCATTGATTAAGCACTGCTTCCAGCCAAGAGTGATACCATAAATCCCCTATACAGTGGGGCAAAAAAGTATTTAGTCAGCCACCGATTGTGCAAGTTCCCCCACTTAAAATGATGACAGAGGTCAGTAATTTGCACCAGAGGTACACTTCAACTGTGAGAGACAGAATGTGGAAAAAAAAATCCATGAATTCACATGGTAGGATTTGTAAAGAATTTATTCGTAAATTAGGGTGGAAAATAAGTATTTGGTCACCTCAAACAAGGAAAATCTCTGGCTCTCACAGACCTGTAACGTCTTCTGTAAGAAGCTTTTCTGTCCCTCACTCGTTACCTGTATGAATGGCACTTGTTTGAACTCATCATCTGTATAAAAGACACCTGTCCACAGCCTCAAACAGTCAGACTCCAAACTCCGCCATGGCCAAGACCAAAGAGCTTTCGAAGGACACCAGGAAAAGTATTGTAGACCTGCACCAGACTGGGAAGAGTGAATCTACAATAGGCAAGCAGCTTGGTGTGAAAAAATCAACTGTGGGAGCAATCATCAGAAAATGGAAGACATACAAGACCACTGATAATCTCCCTCGATCTGGGGCTCCACGCAAGATCTCATCCCGTGGGGTCAAAATGATCATGAGAACGGTGAGCAAAGATCCCAGAACCACACGGGGGGACCTGGTGAATGACCTGCAGAGAGCTGGGACCAAAGTAACAAAGGTCACCATCAGTAACACACTACAACGGCAGGGAATCAAATCCCGCAGTGCCAGACGTGTTCCGCTGCTGAAGCCAGTGCATGTCCAGGCCCGTCTGAAGTTTGCCAGAGAGCACATGGATGATACAGCAGAGGATTGGGAGAATGTCATGTGGTCAGATGAAACCAAAGTAGAACTTTTTGGTATAAACTCAACTCGTTGTGTTTGGAGGAAGAAGAATACTGAGTTGCATCCCAAGAACACCATACCTACTGTGAAGCATGGGGGTGGAAACATCATGCTATGGGGCTGTTTTTCTGCCAAGGGGACAGGACGACTGATCCGTGTTAAGGACAGAATGAATGGGGCCATGTATCGTGAGATTTTGAGCCAAAACCTCCTTCCATCAGTGAGAACTTTGAAGCTGAAACGAGGCTGGGTCTTCCAACATGACAATGATCCAAAACACACCGCCCGGGCAACAAAGGAGTGGCTCCGTAAAAAGCATTTGAAAGTCCTGGAGTGGCCTAGCCAGTCTCCAGACCTCAACCCCATAGAAAATCTGTGGCGGGAGTTGAAAGTCCGTGTTGCTCGGCGACAGCCCCAAAACATCACTGCTCTCGAGAAGATCTGCATGGAGGAATGGGCCAAAATACCAGCTACTGTGTGTGCAAACCTGGTAAAGACCTATAGTAAACGTTTGACCTCTGTTATTGCCAACAAAGGTTATGTTACAAAGTATTGAGTTGTATTTTTGTTATTGACCAAATACTTATTTTCCACCCTGATTTACGAATAAATTCTTTACAAATCCTACCATGTGGATTCATGGATTTTTTTTTTTTTTTCTCACATTCTGTCTCTCACAGTTGAAGTGTACCTCTGGTGCAAATTACTGACCTCTGTCATCATTTTAGGTGGGGGAACTTGCACAATCGGTGGCTGACTAAATACTTTTTTGCCCCACTGTAGCTGCAGAAAAGGCTAAGATTGTTATCTTTTTACAAAAAAACCCAGCTAAACATGAGAGGTTTTTGGACGAAGTTTGTGTTCTTCATTTAAGCACCGTTTCAAAAGTACCGGTTTGGTACTGGTATTGGATAAAACCTAGACGATACCCATCCCTATTTGTGAGATAGATAGATAGAATTTATTTTGAACATTCAAAAATAACAAGAGAAATAAGAAAAACTTTTAAACAAAATTAAAAAACATCAAGTTTTCATGTATATATCTATATCTACAGAATGTGTGTGCAACTTGTGGTGTAGACTTGAAGCCGTTGATTAGTCTTTAATCTTGGAAAATGAAATTAAACAAAGAATGTTGTTTGGGTTACATGGTACACTGAAAACAGAAGCTTGTCTGTGAAGCATGGTCACATGCGCCAAATAAAGAGATGAATGAGCTAATATCATCAGAATGAGGAGACAGAAATATTAGAAAGGTATTATTACTTTATATATTTCAACTTTACTTAGAAGCACGCATGAAAACCACTTCCTGTTTCCAATCTGTGTTTGATACAGAGGAATAAAAATACTGTCCGGTTTGCCAAGATATATAAAGCATTTAGAAGAAACACCTGATGGCACAGAGCAGTCAGGTTTTATTGGATTTTATTCAGTTTTCTTTTCTTTCATTCCTCAATCGGTTTATTTGTACACATATTAGAGATGGCACGATGCCACTTTTTTATGTCCGATACCGATACCGATATTAGAGATGGCACGATACCACTTTTTTATGTCCGATACCGATATCATAAATTTGGATATCTGCCGATACCGATATGAATCCGATATGGTGTTTTTTAATCAACAAAACTGTTTTTTAAATATCTTGCTGCATTTTGTATAAGTTCATACTCAAGTTTAAAACAACAACTACACTAAAGCTATTCTGTTATACCTCTATACAAAAAAAATATTTCATAGTTCAGCAATACTGATCAATCTAATAAACTTAGACCTACACCATCCTCCCTATTCTGGTATTTTAAAGAGTACTTAGCATAAATATTAAGCAACCTAACTAATAGGGTTCCAACTCCCAGCAACAACAAAAATAAATAAATAAAAAATAGGGAACCACCCCTCACGCTCCACCTCATGATACTTAATCGACGTAATCAACCTTAATTTGATGCAGTGTGAAAAAAAAATGCACAGAAATCAATTATTTTTCAAGAAATATTAAATAGATTCAACATCTTTCTTCAACAAAATTGCAGACTGCACAGATGGTACCTTCCCAAAGGAAAAAGTAGTATAGCTTACTAGGGTATATATATTAGACTTAATAGTCACTATATACAGTAATGGACTTCTATTCATTTTGCATCAAATTAAAACTTTGGCTGTCAGATAATTATTTATTAAACGCTCGACATTTTAAATGAGAATAAGAAAGAAAAGTATGTCTTTGTGCCCCCTTTTCCCTGTTAATGCCCTATCAGCCCCCCTGGCTAAACTTTGTTAGATCCGCCCCTGCACAGTTACCAGCCGTCAGCTACATAGAAAAAGATCCTGGTGTAGAAAGTAATATTAAATACATTCTAACAATAGCTGATCAAGCTTAAACGTGCTGCTGTTGTTCAGCCGCTGGTTTCCTCTTTCTGGTGCAAAGTGGGCCAAAAGCAAACTAGAGAGACGGACTCGCGACAGAAAAGCCGATCAGCTGATCATTAAGCAGTTTCACGATTGAAGTAGCAGCCGGAGAGCGAGAGGCAGTCGCTCGTTAAGCTTAACGCAGGAATGCTTTACAAACATTCAGAGATGGACTTACACACTTGCTTTACTTCTCTCGGGATAACTTTGTCGGAGATGAAATGCCGGGTTGCTAGCGAAGCTCCAAATGCTATCCAGACCACTGACAGGTCCCGCATGCCACAGCCGCTCTATCACGTGATGCATACTGCTCCGACGTGCTAACCTGAGGTGAGTTACGGCGTGTTGCAAGTTTTGTGAGGTGCTTTCGTGATATTTAATGGATCGGATTACATTTTTTATTTTTCTCCGATATCCGATCCAGTAATTTAGGTCAGTATCGGACCGATACCGATACGTAATATCGGATCGGTCCATCTCTAACACATATTAACCAAACAAATAACTAAATAGACAACCAGTTGCCTCCTGTGAGGCCTACACACGGACACCCCCCGGATCAGGGCTGTCATTTATTTTTACAGGTTTAAGATTTTTAAATTTAAATCATTCTGCAAACTAGACACAGCCATATTCTAATGTTTAACAGCAATATTAAAAACTGCAGTGTATGATTGATACACAGTGACACATTACATTCTTCAGGATCACAGTAATATAATGAGCTACTGGACTAAAGTCAGTAATCACATCACACAGTTACAATTATGTGGTTACTTGTGTGACCAAAGTTCTTTACCTGCACTGCGAACCAAGAGAGAGACAAAACACCACCAACCACGTTGTTTTCTTCATGCATACGTCGCTACGATCAGCTGATTTCAGTTTGTGTGCAGGGAGGACGACGATGGTGGACATTACTTTTATTTTTATCACATGAAAGGACAAGAGCGTGACGGTAAAATTCAAACTGTGAATTAACTGGATTATACTGCTGACGCAGACACACACCGTTCTAACACAAAGACAACCCACAGCTACACCTGATCTTCAGCAGATAACAGTGATCCTGTTACAGTGTGAGCAGTCTGTTTCTAAAGTAGAATCGCCATGACGATTGCTTTGAAGCCTGCTGTTTTTCATCTTTGCTCCATGTTCATATTTGAAAACTAAGATGGTGTGTGTGTGTCCTTATTAGGATGGGAATTTGTGTCGTGTGGGGCCTCAGGTTTTTATTGTTTTTTTGGTGATTATGTCACAGTTTATTACAGAGCAGCTAGAAGGTAATGTAATGAGTAGTGTAACATGATGTAGTGGTGATGGTGTGTTTAAGGATGTGAGAGGCACTTGGAGGTTTTTTTTTTTTTTTTTTTTTTTTTTCCCCTTTCCAGCTGTAAAGCGGCAATCATGCGTCTGAAACGGGAAAAGAAACTTTATCACTCAGCAGAACTTGTTCTTTGTCACATGTGCAGTGATAAGCATGAACTGTAAAACTCTGATTATGATCCTCTTCGAGGTCTCCTCAAATTTCTTTTAGAGTTCTTGGATTTGCTGCAGTGGGTAATTAACCTGAGGCGATTGTGGTGATGAGGAGTTCTATTCTACCTTCACCAAATCAAAGGTCACTGCATCATGTTTGGCCACTTTTAGTTTTTACGTTTGCTTCAACCTGCTGATGTTTTTCTTTATTTTATCTTATTTTTATGATGCTTTTTGTAAAATTGAAAATAATTCTGACATGCTTATGTGGCTGTTGTTGCGTCTTGTTCACGCTGATGAAGGAACCTGCTATGTGGAGAGCTGAGGAAACTGGAGTTTCAAAACTCTGCACATACTGAGGCAATAAACTGAAGCTTTCTGCAGATTTGTAGATTTAAGTTAAAAACCAAATACCTAGCACTTGCACGTTAGCTATGATAAAGGCATATGGAAGTATGTCGGGTATCACCGTTTCCTCTCAACAGGATTAAGGTTGCGGCACGGCGCTGGTGACGCTGCAGCATTTTTAACACATGTGCTGCTGTTTCTCTGTCTCCTCTCAATCTTTAGCTAAATGTAACTCTGGAGAAGGAGGTGGCAGGTTTCTGGGTGAAGGTGCCCTGTCTGGATGAGGTGGGCAGTTGTCACTATAAGGATGCCTGCGATATCCTGAGCCAGCTGATCCCGCCCGGTCAGGACTGTCCCGAACCGCTGCACACCTACGGCCTACCCTGCCACTGCCCCTTCAAAGCTGTAAGTCTTTGATTTCAAATCAGATCACTTCTCAGTAGCTGAGATTGAAACGTGTAGAAAACCATTTAGGGATGAAACATGAGCCCTGAGCTCTGTGACCTTTAAACATGATGAAACACCATGACTCTCCCTCTCTGTTCTCAGGGTTCATACACGTTGCCACAGTCAATCTTCTACCTACCCAACATCGATCTGCCCTACTGGCTGACTAACGGGGACTACCGGGTTCAGGGGGTCCTCGGCAGTCAGGGCAAAGAGCTGGGCTGCCTCAAAGTCACGCTCTCCATCCACTCAGACTGAGCCGTCAGCCGGAGCCTCATGGTTTTAAAACTGGGAAATGAAAAAAGTTTTCACCAATGAGGGAGGGGAGATGTGGGATAATAATCAGAAGAAAAGACAACAAAAACAGGTTTTATGGGATGAAACGCACAGAACATGAGCTCCTGCAGCAATGTACGAAACCAGGCGCAGTGATGCACTGAAACATTCTCTTTAGTGAAATTACAGGTTTTCTCCACGTTAAGATGCATCCAAGCTGCTCTTCTTTCACTCTGTATGAACACAAACTGCGTCACTGTATCTGCTGGACCTCTTATCGTGCTTTTTAACCATTGAGAACGATTTTACAGGAGCTGAAATTTTATTAAAACTACTTTTAATTGCTGGAAAAGCTACTGAAGTTCCTGTTGTTCATCAACTTTTTATAGTTTTCATCTCCTGCAGTAACAGAAAAACTAATTAGGAAAAAGCGAAGCCTTTATGTCGAAATATGACGTTATTATTATCACAGGTATGAAATGATCTGCTCATATGAAGGAAAATAGATTAAAACATGGATGACAGAGATGCATAAATATGCTGAAATAAATCACATGAATACTCTTAATGAAATAATAGAAACCAATCTCTTTAGACTCAAGTGGAGCTTAAAGCAAAACTAAATCTCAACCTTCAGTTATTCAACCAGTCCTGCACCTCAGTCAGTCCCCAAAGGTCTGACTGGTTTCATGTGTCCTGAGGAACTAAACCTGTCACCATTAACATAAAGAATAACCACTGGAGCTCTTGCTCCTGTAATAATAAAGACTGTAAGATGGAGGGGATGGCTGTCTGTTTATGATTTCTTCATAATTCAGCCGTCAGCGGTCCTCATGACAAAACTTGGAACAAAATGATGTTGCAGCTCACTGAATTTTAGTGCTACTGTCTAAAAACCTGCTAACATTTGTCTAATTTCTTATTTTTAAACATTCTGTGCTTTTTTTTTTTTTTTTTTTTTTTTTTTTTTTTTGGGATAATGTCACATGTGTTATTTTAATAACTGGGAGCCAGTTTTGACTGTTCAGTTATTGTGAATGACCTTATTAGTATTATTATTGTTGTTATCACTATGGGGGTTTTTTTTTTTGTTTTTTTTTTAAAACTCTTTGTTGTTGCTAAGTGCCTGATTCATTCTTTCTTTGATTCATGTAAATCAGAGTTCAAATTTTTCTTGTGTGATGATCACAGAGAAATGTTGCTGTTATACATTTGACTGATTCAACACAGCTTTAAATAAACTTTATCACATAAGCTATTCATGCTTTTCTGGTGCAGTAAAATCAATTACCTCAGAAAAAAAGGTTAACGATAGGGCTGTTCGATATAACGATATATATCGGATGATGATAAAAACGACTAATGTTTCATTTAATGCTATCGTTTGTTTCGTGGTGTTGCAAAATAAACTGTTTATGGCAATATTTTTTTCATCGTTTTGATGGTCACTGTAGTGGCTATATTAATTTCTTAAAGTTCTCTCTTTCTCTTATATTTAATATAACCATACTATGGATGGACAAGCGCCTGTTTTTATGCATTGTTGTTAGCAACAAGATGGTAAAACCATCACTTGTCCGCTTGTTTATTTTCCACATAAACCTTTCACAATAAAGCTCAAGATCTTTGAGACTTTTCAAAATAAACTGAATCACGTGAAAGAGTATGCAGAGTATTTACCGATGACAAGCAAAAAAGAGCTGTCAGGTGCTAAAAAATAAACCTTCGACTCAAACGTTAGAACAGGCTTTTCCCCGCAACATGCTGTGTAATAAATACTCGCAAAGAAAACGGCAGCCGTTACCACTTATGTCTAAAAATGTGTAGTTTCATGCATCGGTAAAACACTCGACACCAGACACACGATGCCCAGCTGGAAACACTTCAGCTGCCCGAGATTCACAGAATTTACAGATAATGTTAAATTTTTGTGATTTATATCGTTATCGGACGATAGGTGTTTTATATCGGGATATGAGATTTTGGTCATATCGCACAGCCCTAGTTCACGATGACTAAAACAAAGTTCAGAGGATGTTTCTGTTAGGTAGAGGTAAGGTTGCTACAGGAGTTGGTCCTCTACAGTGAATTGGCTCCTCCCAGATGAGGGAGACGCAGGCCGCCATTCGGCCTCTGCTTTGCATCATTGTGGAGAAGAATTAAGACTGCAGCAGGAGACACACCTCAAAGCGGCAAAGATCTATTAGATGAACAGCACGCACTGACTGTCATTGGGCTTCCTCTAACCTCGTGAACTCTGCCACACCAAACATTTACGGGTCACCAGGTCAACCGTTGTTGACCGGTTCAGAAGCTCTTTGGGACTCGCTTTGGACATGTGATCATCTCTGAACACGGGGCACTGCAGCTTTTATGTGTGCTTTTGTGTTTTCCCACAAGATGGCAGCATTTCACATCCAAACATTTCCTGAGCGTTCACATTAAAGAGTCACGTGTAGACCTGCAGCAGTAACAGATGATGATAAAAATGCTTCATAGTTATTTTTGCTGAGACTGAATTTTGCTGATTTAACTGTCAAGACCAAGAGTCAGCTTTGGGCATTTTTAATCTGCTTCTCACTGCAGGAAACTAAATGTGTAACTCACATTCAAGAACGCAGAACAATAGAAATTACCCGCTTTCTTTATTTTGACCCAAGCAAACCCACTTAGTGTTGAAGTCACGGCAGCAGTGAATGTTAACAGGAAACGCTAAAGAATACTGGAAACAAAAGGAGGAAAGTGAGGAATTACACACGAAGCAAACAGCCCAGCATAGAGTGGACCAACACCACTGAGTTTACATCCAGAAAAAACCCAATGGAATGAAAGATTCATGAGACTGTGCAAGAACGGGTTAAAAGAGAAGTCTCCACATGTGTTTCCTGCCTGCCTGCTGCATCTGGGTCTTTGAAGCTGGTGAGCTACCGATGAAAATCAGCCTCCATGGTCTGGAAAATGTTCATGAAGTTCTTCTTTTGTGGTTTCAGCAGTGATGAAGGAGACACAGGGTTCAGATCAGAAAGATGATCAGCACAGAATAAAAAGCTCAGCGAGGTTTCTTCTCGCCTTCCCCTGCAGTCTGACGCGTTGGCCACACACAGCAGGATCTATGTTTTAGAGTGCAGTCGAGTGTCACACCACCTTCAAAAAAAAAGTGTGTGTGTGTGAGATGCAGCTGCAGACCACTTGTTTCTGGGCTAATCTCAGACAGGAAGTGTTTTACTTTGGCAGCAGCATTTTAACCAGAAAAGGTAACGTGGCTTCACTTAAACACCGACCACAGCATGTGGACACCAGGCATCAGAGGTCATACGGTTTGCATTTAATGGCCACTTCATTAGGTACACCTGTTCGGCTTCTCGTTAATACAAATATCAGAGTACAAATGCTTTGTGGATGGCAGAGGTCCAACCGTGTCAAGTTGATAGGAAGGCAACAGAAACTCAAATAGCACTTGTTACAACCGAGGTCTGTAGAAGAGCATCTCTGAACCCTCAAGCTGATGACAACAGTAGCAGAAGACCACACCGGGTGCCACTGCTGTCAGCTAAGAACAGGAAACTGAGGCTACAGCTCACACAGACTCACAAAAACGTTTTGTGGTCTAATGAGTCTCAGATGGTCAGCTCGGCGTTTAAAACATGGAGCCATCATGCCTGTGTCAGTGTACAGGCTGCTGCTCCACAGCATGCCCGAGTGCTGCTGCTGACCACGCCTATCTTTTATGACCTCAGTGCAGTGTCTTCAGTAGGATAACAAAGCTTCGTGTCTCAAAGCTCAGACTGGTTTCTAGAACATGAACCATATTTTTAAAAAATTTTTTTCTTTGATTTGATTTTGTTTCAAAATCAACTCATGATGATGCTTTTTCACTAAAGACATCCACGTCACCTTAAAGCTGCTTCAGCTAGCAAACAGTCAGTCTTTGCTCCTTTCTTTAGCAGACTGTGTTATTAGGATGAAGTTCCTTTCCTATCCCTCAGTTCTCTTCTCTGATTTCTGCTATAAGTATAGCCATGATCTGACTCTGAGAAACCCTCTCTGTGATTAGAATAACAGTCTGACTCCTGACTCTGTCGTGTTGGTCTGATGCCACGTTTGCCACAATTGCAGGACTGCTTAGTCAGCAATGTTCTGTTACTGAGGCACGGGCATGAGTGTAACAGGTGAACAATGGCTGCAGATTGATTTAGGATAAGCCTTTGATTAAAGTGTCATCTGAACATTGTTTCAATGGAAAGACAGAATAAGGAACTCTGACCAAAGCAGTTCAATAACACTAATCATCTTTAGGTGAGGATATTTCAGCTTCTATTACAATTTTCATAATTAGGCTAAACACAGACTCAGATAACAGACTGTCGGCAGTTTGAAATGTTTGAAACTCAAAAGTCTTTGTATAAAACCAGTTCTCCAAAGTAGCTGGACCAGGAGCACTGCTGGAGTAAAAGCTTCCAAATGGTCACGAAGGGGTTGGTTGGTTTTTTGCATGTTGTTTGTGATCAAAGGCAAAAGTCTTACTTGCCAGGAGTGAGGATTGGAGTCTAGGAGGAGTACTGACCTGGCAAAAAAAAAAAACCCCAAGGTGAATAGAAGTTCACAGGTGGAGAGTGGGAAGCAGCTGAGCCGTTTCCTCTGCAGAGAACAGAGAAGCTGACCAAGGCAGGAGAGAGTGGCTGATGGCGCTTACGGAGGCATGGCCACATTCAAGCAGGCTGGTTTCCAGGACAGGTTCCAAGAAAAGAACATGAAGGTGAACAGAGTTATCGGACTAATAAAGACAAAGGCAACATATAGAGAGTCTGAACTGTGGCTTCCATCAGCCTTGAAATGATTAGTCCGTCCTCCACAGGACACAAACAAAAGGATAGGACAATAGGAGCAGCTTAACCGCTCCACCTGAGACTTAAAGGTTAAAAATATAAAGTAAAACCCAAATTTGGTGTGACCATGGTGGCTTTTTAAATTTTAAAAGTTTTTCTTTGGTTTGTTTCAGTGTTTCATAATTTTAGATGCTTCATGTCGATGTGATGCAGACAAACACGCAGCTGTCGTTAGCACAATCAGAGAATCTGATTCGACAGTGAACAAAAAACACACTTTAATGTTCTTGAAGTTGCAGCAGCTGCAGACAATAGTTTCTGTGTTTGGCTGTAAATTAAATTTGGTAAGAATGTTTATTTAATTCACACACACACACACACACACACACACACACACACACACACACACACACACACACACACACACACACACACACACACACACACACACACACACACACACAGAGTTTGTCCTCACCAGAGTGTTTGGTATTTGTCTTCCTCCACTCTGATCCTTATCTAGCAACATGCAGGTCAGCAGATCAGTTACATCCTGCTTTTAACCACACACACACACTGTTTGTGGAGGGGTTTTTGAGCTGCTTTCAGTGAGGGTTTAAGCCAAACAAAAGGTGAATTTACAGGGGACCTCAAAGCTAACGGGAGTTAATGGGGTCACAGATAAATACACACACACACACACACACACACACACACACACACACACACACACACACACACACACACACACACACACACACACACACACACACACACACACAGTCATGTGAAGCTTCTACCACTTAATGACAACCAACAATGAGCTTGAGTTTCCTCTCACCTTCTGCCTTTTACCTTTACATATCGTTTGGGGACCAACTCTGTCCCGTTTCCAGCCACAAAGCTTTTGCAGCAGAATCAGTTCTGCTTGTGGATTCTGCACAGTTGGAGTCTCTCTGTGGATATTTTGCATCTATTTGCTGGTTTGCACTTGGAGACTTGAATGCTGTTTTTTTTTGCCTTTGTGATCATTTTTGCTTCATACAAAATTCTGTTTTCTGTTTATTTTCTGCCAATTTACTCAAAGAACAAACTTAATAAATTAATTTACCTGAAGACAGAATGTTTCAGTCGGTTTTTTTGTGGTTGTACTGTAAATTTTGTTCATTGTGTGTCTGTCTGCCCCACTGAAGAGCATTTTGCATTTTGCATTTCATTTTAGTCCGTTTCAGTCTGTGATGGACAGGAGGACCTGTCCAGGTTTGCCACACCTTTCCAGGCTCCGGCAGCCCCACCCAACAGTGCACTGGATTAACAATGAAGAAAACAGAATGACCTCCATCAGCCTATCTGATCTTAGTTCTGGATCGTTTTTGTGTAAATGTTAACCGTACATGTTATTTGCAGTGCTATTCATGGTGTGCCTTATCAGTCGTTTCTCCTCAGTTTCCACTGTTTCTGCATCTAATTTTGTTAATTTTGTATATTTTTGTCTGGTTTCCCTCTGTCTGTTTGGATTTACATGAGTTCTGGTCTTATCATTACAATTGTTTTTTTTTTTCTTTTGCATCTGTTTTAGTGTGTCCTGCATCTGCTTCTAGCTTTGCTTCTCTTTTTGCTCATTTATGGACCTTTAAGTCCCTCTTGCTTGTCTCAGCAGCTGTTCTGTCTGTTGCATGTATTTTAATCTGTTTGTGTTCATTTTGTCTCTCTTCTCAGAGAGCACCCTCACACTATCATTGATGTGCACCTCTTTCTTGAAGTTTAGTTTGTTGTTAACTCATTTTGCCATCCTCAGGACCCCAAGCTTCATCTTTGGGACTAAAAATAATGTCAATCATTAAACTTTAGAGTGGAGGGTCTGGGGTTTTGTTTTTTTATTTTCAACCCAACCCAAGAGCGACATTTTTATCTACATCTTCAACATCAAAAATGAATGAAAGTGAACGTAGGAACACCAAAAGAAAAACACTAATAAGAACCAACTTCAACTACGAGTACAAAACTGAGTATACACAGGAAGACTGATGGTATAGAACTACTTAACCCCCTCCTCACACACACACACATAAATATTCTTCCATACAGGTGGTAGATTAATTGGAAGCAGACATATGCCTGTGTGTGTCTGCGAAAACATTCTCGTCTGCAGCTTCAAGAGGGAATGTGGTCTTGCTCTCTCTCTCTCACTCTCTCACACACACACATAGCAGACAGGCGGGTGATGCTGTTTGTTTAGGAGATAACCACATCTGACCAGCTGACCTCTGCCCTGCCTGGCTGAACTCCTGCTCAGGTTTGTGTCGCCTGAACAGACGACCTCCATCACTGAGGGTTAAATTACACTTAAATGTTTTATTTAGGATTTATTCTGTTTTTTTTAATATTTAGGCGTAATTCAGATATTTTGTTCTCCAGTACTGTCTTGCTATTCTGGAACCTGATGTTTGTGTCCCTTTCACTATCGCTAATGATTTCTTTAAATCACATTTTGAAGTCAGTTTTGTGCCTTTTAATTTAATTTTGCAGCAAGGACCACAGGATACTTACATTTCAAAGTGAGCCCGCAGTTTCTGCTATCACTTCATTCAGTTTCACCTGAGTTCTTAACCCCAATAAGAACTGATGGAGAAAGTAATCTGATCCTTTGAGTAAACACTCTAAACCACAGAACTATTTTTTTCCAAAGTGCATCTAATGATTTGTAATTATTGTAGCTTCTTTACCTTTCAAAATAAAACACCCTGAGATAAGACACCCTCTTGTTGTGATTTGGTACTATATAAATTAAACAGAACTGAATCTGAAATGAAACGATCTCCTTATGATGTCAGTGAACTGGACGGTTGTTTGGAGATTTCACATCACTGCTGATTACTTTCAGCTTTTTAAAATCACTCATGTTGTTGGCTGTTCAGCAAATTACATGTTTTGCTTTTACACTTTAGTTACAACTTTATTTAAAAAAAAGTCAGTTGCTTTGTGCTTTGCTTTCATTTCGGGCAAACTAATCTGTGGATCCTATGTGTGACTATGAGTTCCATAAATTATCTCTGATATATGTTTCTGAACAGGACTCTCAGCTCTGTCGTCTTGCATTTCTTTGATTTCATCAGTCATCCATCTTCCTCTCAGTCTTTCACTGGCAGGTGACAGCACTGATGGTTTTAGGCTTCGAATAGTCCCCCTCTGTCTGAGCCAAAGGAAAGCGATATGCTTGAACCTTCCTTGGCATAATTCTGTGTGTCTGCAGGATATTCTGAGGACATGCTGGAAAAACATTAAACTACAAGACTATTCTACTCTTTTTACTTTAAATTCTGAACTAAATAAAATTCAATTCTAAATTGACATGAACTGACTTTTTTTCAAAGCATTCAACTCCTCTCACTGATAAACAAACCTTTAAGTGCAAAGGAATGAGCGAAATGTGTTTGCCATGGCTTTCTGGAAATGTTTTGACCTCATGTGGCAGTGTGGTTGAAGATGAAACTCTCTGTAATTATATTTGGGAGAAGGCTGGAATGTGGGTTTGTCACATTAAGGACAGGCTTCTGGATTTTGAGCATTTACTTCATAGCTGGCGAACTCTTCAAGGATTGCTTTTCCAGGAGGTAATAAAACAATGTTGCATATTTCCAAATACATAAAACAAAGACTACTGTTCAAAGAGGGGGAAAGTCATCACTGTGTTCAGGCAGACTGCGCAGTAATAATACACTTTTAATAGCATGAACAATAAGCCTGTGTGTTATGGTTTATCTGTGTTTGTATTCTTGTGTCAGATATAGATCACTGTGATGAAGCTCGGGTATATATCCTGCAGCCAGTTATCTTCCCACTGGTATACAACAAAATTTCCAAGTGATTTAAGGTCCCACACTGCAGGTTGTGATGAAATGCAGACCAATGGGGGGGTAAGTGACAGAGAGGCAGTGTCATATTTCTCTGAAGGCACTCCAGAGTTGAGCTGAGTTTGCTCGGTACAGGGGAGAGCGTCTCTTTTGTGTTCAGTCTGGACTCATTTACATATGACCCTCCTCCTGCTCTTGGATTGGCTGGTGCCCTTCTAGCATGTGGAAACCCACTTCCAAGCTTTCTCAGTTGGAACCAAACTTTACAGAGTCAAGGAGGATGAAGTGAGAGGCTGGAAGCCAGCAGCTGTATGTGTGAGTAACAACAGCAGGCAGACGTGAGGGAAGAAAAGAGAGGATGATATCTTAATTGTAGGCTTCTATAATTGTATCCTGACCATGTTGGATTTTTTTTTTCTAGGTATTTGTGTTTGAAAACCATCAGTTTTTCTTAACTTTGTTGACTTGGTCGTGGTGGTTAGTTTGGGAGAAATGTGAATTTTATCATTTTATCTGACAGCAGAGAGAGTCACAAAATAATTTCACTTAACAGTCTTTCGATTTTAAAATATCTCTTATTTGTTTCTTTACAGGTCAGCGCATGGATTCTTAGAGATGTCTGTTTAATTAGTCTTTCACAGAAAAAAACAAACCTTTTTTTAGACAGCAGCTAACTATTACTTTATATCATCATGCTGCTCGCTCTGCTTCTCGTTGCGAGTCTTTGCTCCAAGACCCTCTCCTCACATTGCTCATCAACAACTATTCAGTACCAGGTTTCGGAGGAGCAGCCGGCGGGAACCCGGGTCAGCTGTCTGGCGGATGACCTGCGGCAGAGGGACGAAGGCGGATCTCTGGAGGATTTCCAGGTGGTGGAGCAGGGAAAAGCCCTTCCTTTTTCTGTCACCACTCGAGATGGGGTTGTCTCCACCCAGGGCCGATTGGACAGGGAGGAGTTGTGCCGAGGGACTGACCTGTGTGAGGTGGCGTTTAGTGTCCTCTACAGGAAACGAGGTGCTGTGAAGTGCCTGCGGGTTCACGTGAAAGTAATGGACTTAAATGACCACAGTCCCAGCTTCCCCAATACTTTGCAAGAAGTGGAGATCTCAGAAACTGCTAGCCTTGGGAAGCGAATCCCATTGGACTGGGCAGTGGATCCTGATGCAGGTTCCAACAGCCTCCAGACCTACTCACTGTCTGTCAACCAGCACTTTGATCTCGATGTGACAGTTGGTCCTGGTGGGACGAAACAGGCAGAGCTGGTGGTTGTCAAAGAATTAGACAGGGAAATTCAGGCTTCCTTTGATCTTACCCTTGTGGCGTGGGATAAAGGGAATCCACCCAGATCTGGGAGCACATTAGTCCGTGTTAGTATTCAGGACTCAAATGATAACAGCCCCACATTTGAGGACAGCAATCCAACTGTGTCATTACCAGAGGACACAGCACTCGGGACTACTGTGATCAAGCTCAAGGCCACTGATCCAGACCAGGGAGCCAATGGGGAGGTTGAGTACTCATTTAGTAAGCACACACATCCAGAAGTTCAAAGGCTCTTCTATGTGGACCCACAAACGGGAGAAGTGAGTATCAGGGCACCATTGGATTACGAGGCCCAGTCTTCTTACGAAGTAATTGTACAGGCCAGCGATCATGGGCCAAATGCGATCCCCTCTTACTGCAGATTGCACGTCAAACTCATAGATATTAATGATAATGCACCGAGGATACGCCTGACCTGGACCCCAGCCAGCTCGCAGGTTATAACTGTGCTGGAAGGAGCTCCAGAGGATACTCTCCTTGCTGTGGTGACGGTCTCTGATGCAGATTCAGGAAGAAATGGAAATGTGACTGCACAGATTCAACAAGGCTCAGGCCCTTTCCGACTTAAAAAGATGCACGGCAACGACTACATGATTGTCACCAGCGGCTCCCTGGATCGTGAGAAGGTTATGCAGTATAATATCACGCTCTTTGCCCGGGATAGCGGAAACCCCTTACTTTCTTATGTCGAACATCTACCTGTCTATGTTCTGGATGAGAATGACAATGCCCCAGTATTTTCGATCCCCATCTACAGAGCTTCGTTCAAGGAGAACAACATGACAGGCTACCACATTCTCAAAGTCGAAGCCCATGATGAGGACCTGGAGCTCAGCGGAAAAGTCTCCTACTCCATTGTTGAGGAAACTAAAACGCAGACTTTCTCAATTCACCCCAAAACTGGTGTCATAAGTGTCCAGCAACCTTTAGACTACGAGGCATTCAAGAACTACTCTTTCATTGTGGAAGCCGTTGATCATGGACATCCACCACTCACAAGCACAGCTAGAGTACATATTGACATAGAAGATGTAAATGACAACTTCCCGGTCATCAAGGAGCCAAAACCAAGAAAAGGTGTAGCATCTCTCAGTGTACCCGTTGATGCATACAGAGGTGAGATTGTGACAGAGTTGGGGAATGCCATCAAAGAGGAAGCCACCAATGTGGCAACTGATCACTCAGTCAGAGAGGGGCTTGGATTTCTCGCATCAACAATCAAAGCAGAAGACCAGGACACGGGACTCAATGGGAAACTCCAGTACCTCATTACTGATGGAAACCCGTCTGAGCTCTTTTGGCTGAATAACACCTCAGGCCAGCTGTTTGTTAATACCACTAATGCTACCGAACTCATTGGGAAAATCTTTAAGGTGGACATCACTGTTTCTGACATGGGCACTCCGAGGTTGGCTACTAAGGCAACTCTGGAGGTGACTTTCATAAACCTCAAGGACCATCTAAAGAACTCATCACCTGGAAACCGTGGACAGCTCAGCTTCACTATGATGATGGCAATCTGCCTCGGTGCTACATGCCTGCTTCTTCTATTGGCCATCGCTTTGGTGACAACATTTTGCCGCCCTGAGAAAAGGGACAACCGGGCCTACAACTGCAGACAGGCTGAATCGACCTACACCCGCCATCCTCGGCGCCCACAGAAGAACATCAGAAAATCTGACATCCAGTTAATTCCCGTAATCCGAGGAAGAAAGGAAGACCTCCCTGAGGACGATGGTGAAGCCCAGCCACTAACTCCACCTCCAGCCTCAGATGATCAGCAGATTGAGAGTCACTATAGCTTAATGCCATCAGTTATGAATGCAAGCTTCCATTCCCAAGGCTATCTAGAAGAGGATGTCACTCAGCCCAACACCCATCACTGCAGAACACTTAGGAAACCTGGAAACATTGAACTTGATGGAACCTTACCTTCATCTCCAGCAACATCATACCGGACTCTTCACAAATCCAGAAACACTTCATCCTCTTCCTCAGTCTCACATTCCAGCACCTTAAAGAGGCCGAAGAACTCTGAAGGAGAGGAAACGGTTTCACAATATTCATCAGCATCTGTGGCAACTCTCAGGAGGCCAAAGACCTCGGATGGACATGGAGCACGTGATGCAGCTCACCGGCAGATCCTTCGAAACCTGGTCCGTCTTTCCATGGCTGCTTTTGGAGACTCCATTGAGCTTTCTTCAGCTTCTCCAGAGGTGCAGGTGAGTTTTCTTCTTTTACTTATTCCATAATATTTAACAAGACTTAATCTTATTGTTGTTTGTTTCTTATCTCTAAGGTAATGATCAGTGGCATTAATCTACAATTTTGGCCACTTGAATGTATTTATTAATTCAAGTCTTTGAAAATAAAATAAGTTTGGGTGTCTTTAATCAAGTAAACTGTTTTGTGTTTAAAAAGCCTTTACTCACCGGTATATACAACTAAACCTGCATAAAAAGACGAATTAAGGTCTCATTTGTGGAGAGATCTCTAAGTAAAATGAAGTCACACATGACTGATTTCAAACATTAAAACTATTTAAATTTGCTGCAAGAATGAAACTCATTACAACAAGCCACGTTCATTCCAAAACACAACTTTCCTGCAGGTTGAATTGACATATTTATCCATTTATCTGGTGTTAATGATTTCACTAAATCTGCATGATGATTTTTTAATGTGCTCTTACTTACATTCTCTTCTATAGCTTAAACATTAAGGATAATGTGCTGCTGCTGACTCTCATCTAAATGCCATTTACTTAGGTCGAAAATGTGTGATCACATTTATTTCAACATGTGCTTACAGTTAGTGTTGGAGTAATTAAGTGTTCTCCTTTGAGGCTTGGAGATTAATCTGAAGTGAAGTCCATTAGAGAGTAGAGATTAAAAGCACCCCACACCTCCTCCACCACCACCACCACCACCACAGCAGCACACATACACAGAGCAGCTTCCCTTACAGTTTCCCAGCAGTCTTTGTGCTTTTTCAGCCTTCTGTATGATGACTTACTCAGACTGCCTGAAGGCTGGAGTCAGCCGAGACGTGTGAGTGTAGGGGAGAATAACCTGCTGATGGATCACTCTGAAACCAAAAAGTAGCACATTTATTCATGTGCTCATGTGTCACAGCCAAAAATCCCCCACGAGAAACCCCGACAGACTTTTAAACTAAATCTCACATATCAGATTCATATTGGAGGAAGGGCCGCTCCATGCTCTGTAGGACGTGGGCCAGAAGAGGAGTGTGTGAGGGAGGCTGGCTAAAATAAGCTGTCATGTGTTTATAGTGTAAGCTAACACTACTCTGACACGCTGCTTTGTCACTTTCAAATGGCTTAAAAAAAAAAAAACTTACAGAGAGCCTGTCTGCACAGGCCTAAAATAACTCAACAAACAGGATTTATTTCATGCAATAGTTTTTCTTATTTAAAAACCCCCCATTATATCTCATGCTGTGATGTTCTAGGTTGTGATCCTGAAACCAACTGAACATTAATTCACCAGTGAAAAATAGTTCAGACTGTTCACTCTTTCTCCTGATGACTGGCCTTTGTATGGCGGGTAGTTTCAGGATTCCTTCTTCACCATCTCCCAAAGGAAATATCTGGTTCCTTGGCTCCTAAATACGCCACTAGCTTTGTTTCCTGTTATGTCTGTTGTTTGGTGCTGAGTGAATAGCATACAGTGGATTTTTACAGCTTACTTTCAGCAGTTCCTTGAACCTATCAGTGAACATAGACAAGCAATGATAATTGGAATTATAAATAAACATCAGTTATATGTGCTTAAAATGTTACTCAGGAAATGTGGAGTTTCATTTTAACACTTCACGTGACCACAAGGGGATAAATTCTTCAGTATTTGGAGTTACAAGCACATTTTGAAAGCTTCATTTAATTTGTCCTTATTTGATTTTGTAGAGAGGATGCCACCAATTAATGGTGATAAAAAGAAAAGCCAGTTTATATTTTAGAAATGCTTTACAAGCGTCATAGTCATGGTGAATTTAACTTTCAGCTGTGGAAATGCTGCACTGTTAAAACAGATCTGCATTATTGAGGGAAAAAGTCGCTGCCAACGCCCTGCAGACAGAGAACAAAGACCTTGGCCGGGCCCGACATCCTCACGTGAATCCCATTAGAAACGGGAAGAGGCCTTTTTGGGTTCTGCCCAGTTCCTTTCCTTAACCCTCCCAGCCGGCCCAGTTGGCACTCCTTGGACTTCAGATATTTCTCTCCCACCTCGAGGTCACAGAGGAAGAGGCCTGCTCGACGCCTTGGAGGAGGGGGATTTACTGTTCACCTCCACCTCACAAAGAGACACACACACACACACACACACACACACACACACACACACACACACACACACACACACACACACACACACACACACACAAATGATCATCACTGTGCATACTTTGGAGTTCGTCCTGGAAGGAAACCAGCCAGAGAAGAATAGGCTTTTACGTAGAGACCATTTCCTGTCACTGTAGCAGAGTGCACGTGAAAAAACACACAAATGTCACGGCTAAAACAAAGTCATAAATTAGCATGCATGCACACACACACATTATTCACCTTGTACATGTGTGTGTGCTTCCTCCCTGGTGTGCAGTGTGTATCCGCTGTATAACAGAGTTGTCAGCAGAAAGCTCAGAGCAGTGAGACGGACTTGGCCGCTCAGTTCTCACACTGCAACACTAAAACAAAAATCACAAAGAGCACGAATTAATTTCCTTATGTCGCTCGTATCACGTGCACTTTTTGTTCAACCAGCAGAGAAACCCACTCACCTTAACAAGGCAGTTACATTGATTTATTATTGACTTCTTTCAAAGTTCAGCTGTTCATACATTTACTTATAAACTACTGAAGAGTAAAAACACTGGAGCTTCAGTTTAATCCTTTAAACATGAGCTGCTGCAACTCTGAAAGCAAAAGAAAAACCTTTTACTTAAAGTGATGTTTTGCATGTGATGGAGATACAGCGACTTATTAAATAATCCCACACGCACATGTTCCTTTCCCCTCAGTTACATCACAGTCTGTAGAAAATTTGTGAATCATATCGATTTGATTTGCAAACAAAATGTTTTCACTTTAGGAGTGAGATTATTCAGTGGACCTTCAGCAGGAAAAAAGCTCAGGAGATCCTCTGTGGATGCTTGTTCACTGTCATGGGTCTCTGAGTGTTAATCAGTTCAAAATGCCTGCAGTGAAAAGGGTCTGTTATCACTCGTTAGGCACTGATTTTTAACTCTGTGGTCAGTAAATGTGCAACAAAAAACAGCTTCAAGAATGCCATAAACCACAAACTTGCTGTGTGTGGCTGTGACTGCAGATGAGCTCGAATGTTTGAAAAAAATAAAAATCAGAGTGAGCCAAAGCAGACAGAAAGAGATTTAATGCATGAAAACCAGCTTATGTAGCAATCAGCTCAGTGGCTCCACTCTGTCTACCTCCTACACAAAACCAGGAAGAAAACAAAGAAAACGCAGAGTGGGAGGGATCATCACGTGTGACCAAAAAAAAATCAATGAAATGGCTTTTTAGCAAATTAAAATAAATTAAAAATAACCGCACTGGCCTGCTGACTTCTGCCCATGAAACTGCTTTGCTTGGGTGGTGATTTAGAGCAGCGGTCCCCAACCTTTTTTGCGCCACGGACCAGTTTATGCCCGCCAATATTTTCCCGGACCGGCCTTTAAGGTGTCGCGGATAAATACAACAAAATAAAACTAGTACCGGTACCGAAAAAAAGAAGATTTATTCATAACACACGTGAAAAGGCCCAGGAAAACCGAGTTAACGATAAAAACGATAACAAAATAACGCTGAAAACCAATAAAACCCCTGAAAACCATACATTTCACACCTGAGCCTCAACTCTCGCGGCCTGGTACCAAATGACTCCGGTCCGTGGCCCGGGGGTTGGGGACCGCTGATTTAGAGGTTTTGAGGTTCTACACCTCCAAACATGTTTCATCTACCTGTAGAAACCAAATTACACCCCGCTCTTCCAAACAGGCCCGATGAATAACCCACCAGCTTTCTGAGATATATATATATAATATTAATGTCTGACCCTGCACAAATATGTGTGCAGCATGTGTGTATTGAAATATAATGTGGCCAGTGCCTGACTTCTGGTAGAAGTACTCACTGTGAAGGAGTAACTCTGGTTTGCTGTCAGGTGAACCTCAGGTGAAGCTGGATAAACTGAAATGTGATGTCTGAAAATGTGCGTTTAACCCTTTTTTTCTCCTCTTGTTTCTCACCTTCATCTCTCCTCTCCCTCCATCTTTTCCTCCTTACAGCAGATCTCCCAGCTCCTCTCTCTCCTCCATCAGGGTCAGCTGCAGCCCAGAACGAACTTCCGTGGAAACAAATACTCTCACCGCAATGGCAGGTCAGTCTGACTTCTCCTCTCCATCCTCCTCCTCTGGAGTACAGACGCAGCAAATCAAAGCAAGGTCACAAACCTGCTTCTATCTGGCACAAAACCACGTTATACTCAAAATTTGCTCCAAATAGAAATACATTCACATTCTGTACCTATATGAATTTAAACTGCTTTTAAACTTCTGGAGCCTTAAAAATGGGAACGAAACTAGGATGGGGTGAAGTGTGATTAAAAAAAAAGGGTCAATCAGCTGGAAACAAGATTAGTGAAGAATCCACTCTTTAAGGTGACACAGAGTGCTCAGACTGAATGAAGTATTCATGTTTATTTGGTCATCATTTCATCAAAAAGAAACAAATAAGACTCAGTCCCCCCCCCCCCCCCCCCCCACACACACACACACACACACACACATTCCACACACACACACCTCCCGAAGAGTTTTAACTCTGATCAGATGCCAGCATGTTTTTAGTTTTAACTCTTTGTAGTCTATTCAGCTCATGATTTAAATTCAAACATGAGTAATGTTTTCTAGTAGAAGTGACTGCACAGTGGACATGCCAGGCACACTGTCTTCTTCAAAGTGTCTTTATTTCATCCTTTAAGGCTTCAATATTTGTTATTCTAGCTAAAAATGTGGCCGGACACTAACACGGGTCACCACAAGTCTCTTCCTGCTGCCCTGATAGGAACTGCACTTGCACACTGACTTAAAAAAAACAGACTGATATCCTGAAGGAAAGATCCCGATGTAGATGCAGAACTTGTTTTTCCTTTAATCAGAGGGTTGTTTAAGAGCCAGATGGCTGCTGGCTTCAGACTGTGATCACTGTTGCGCGCTCTGATGCAGTCTTCTTCTGATTGCAGAAATATGAGGGGGGGGGGGGGGGGGGGTCCCACCAAATTTAAGAACCTGCATATGTTATAATGATCAATCTGATCCACGTACAAACACGTGTTGTTGTTCTGTGGTTTTATTAAGTGAAACCCAGTGGTGAGGGTTAGAGATCACCACGCTGAGTATTTTATGGCTGCGCTACTTTGTGCACCAAACACCTGAGCTAAATCTAACTTGAAAAGTTTAAAATGAATTCAGATCTTTGTAGGTAGCCTAACAAAATTACTTCAACACCATGAAATGCGTATTAAGCATTGTCTGTGTTCAAATACTCTCTTTAATGGAAAAGTGAAAATACATCTCTTCAACCTGATTTAGACTAAAGAAGATTTTTCACCTCAGTTTAGTGTTTCAATGTCTAGCAAAGTGGCTGCCGTGAGGGACGCTCCTGGCTTTCATATAAATAAAATGCACTTGGGAATATGGGCAGCTCCTGACTCAATGTGGTTAGTGCATTATTCCAGCATCTGTGCCTTCATAGCAGTGACAGTAACGCCACACTGTTCAGCTGGAACTTTTGCTTTTGCTTAAAGTCGTGAAAGCTGCAGCTGACAAATGTCTTCCCTGGTGTTTCTGACCGACTGACCTGCTGTGACTGAAATAACAGCAACAGAAAAACAGGACACAAAGTCAGTGTCGCAGGAAGAGTGTCTCATAACCCCGCAGCGTGTGCGCCAGAGCAGACTGCAGCAGAGTGATTCAGAGGCTCTGACAGGAAGCAGGACTTCAGCATCACTGTTGCGCTCAGATAAGATCTGACATCACCTTGATACACACGGTGCACTGTTTCATCGCACTCACAAAACACACCTGAGTGTGCATAAATCCTGTGTGTGAGCTCACCTTTATCTGTGCGCTGGTTCCTGCCCGAGCCTGCTGCTCTGATGAGATGTGCTTACCAAAGGACTTGTCACCTGAAACCTCAGGAATTTTATCACCTTTTTAAAACCCTTAAAAACATCAGACCTCAGCTGTACTCTGGAGTTCTGTCTCCTGTGACTCACTGTATTTTAAGGAATATATGTTTTTAACTGGATATCAAAAACTCATTCTAACGCCTAGCAACATTTTCAAACTTGTCCATTTGTCTCCCAAAGATTTCTGATTTCTGCTTCCTACACAGCTCTGACACTCGCAGGGTGAGGTCACCTGTGGCTAACAGTTTGCAGTCAGCACTCAGCTCATTACCTCCACTAAGCAGGTTCTGTTTTTGGTAGCGTTAGAGTGTCGTAAACACGATAACTGAAAAAGTTTGGAGTGAATTCTGATAAACTCTGTAGGGCTGTAGAGTGAGGTCACCTAAACAATCATTAAAATTTGACATCCATCCACCTCAAGGTCAACTTCATGATTTATTGGTGGGAAAAGAATGTCTTAGAACTTAACCATGATTCATGACGTCAACAAATAGAAAGTACAGATTTATATTATAATGTCACATTTGACCTCTGACCTCTCTATCACATAGATTGATCTGAAGGTCAGACTGATAGTAATGCTATATAGAGCTATGGCCATATAAGGAATGATATATGGGAATTCTAAATATCACGTTACACTGACCTCTGAACTTTCCCTCAAGGTCAAATAAGGTCAAACTTTGTATTGGCAACAATTAGGAAATGGTTCTGACATATGAGAATCCTAAATATCACATTATAGTTTGCATCCAAACATCATGTGGACTCAAAGCAGAGCAGTGCTGCTTGGATGTGACTTTAATTAGCAGTCAGACTGTAACTGATATAAAACAGTGCTGCCGGCTTTAAAGTGTTTTAACCACATTATGTTTGCGATGCCTCTCACTGAGTTTGAGGATTGAATTGGATGTTTGTTTTTAAGCCTTGCATGGCCGTGCTCCTGCCAACTCAGCATGAGCCTCACTGTTACTGTGAGCTGGGGACTTCTAATCATCCCTAATGTATAGACTCATCACCAAAGATTTTATATGTTTATATTTCATGTTCTGGCTCTTATTAAGCATTAAGAATTGTTTTATTTTAAAAAATAAACAACCAAACCAGAGAAAAGGTAAATTGGGCAGATTCTGTTCTTAAATGAGTTTGGACTGCATACCCAACTACTTGTTTAACTTTGTATAAAGTGAATGCTCCCATTGCAATTTTAGATTAAAAAAAATATCTTTAATAGTTGAAACGTTTCTATCAAGAACTCTGTGACATCAAACTATCAGCTTAAACAGACACGCTGCCCAAAGTTAAACAGATACATGAACGGAGAGTTTGTGAGTCAAGTTCACGTTTGTCTGCAGGTATGGAGGTCAGGACTGTTCTGACTGGCAGAGCACCAAAGACAGTGGACATGGCGAGAGCGAGGCTGGAGATGTGGACTGGGAACCAGGAAGAGACTCACCGATAGACCCACAGCTGGAGGAAGGACTCAGCAACCTCCTCAACAATCCTGGTAAGCACACAACATCTGACAGACACCCGAGGTTAGCAATAATTCTTGGAAATTGGAAGTGAAATCCTATCTTAAATCAATGATATCGTCATCACCACTGAATGGGAAAGCACACGTTAAAGGATCATCAGAACTCTTAATCAGATTTCCACGTAGCATGGAAATGAACAGACGTCCAAGCAAAAGCAACCAGCTAACCCTCACCGACTCAACTGCAGTAAAATAATGATGTTTAACTCTTCAGCACTTGTAGATATTTTTAGTAATGAACTCAGGTTCCAGGTTTTTTGACCACAAAAGCTCATTCTTGTTCTTTTTTAGCTGATTTCTTTAGTTTAGCATGAGTAGCTGTAAGCATTGTTTGCATCCTCCCACCATAGAGGTCCATAAAATAAAACAGTGTGTCCTGACTCTGTGTGAAGGTTATTTGATGTTCAGGTTTGTTTGACTGATGGTTAGTCTATTTAAAGATCTACTGAAACTAAACTGGTGAATTTAGCTGGAACCTCCTGGTGAAGCTCTTTGATTTGTCGGATAAAAGCAGCCAAACTTTAACCCTGCAGCACACACACAGACTGATCACTCACAATGGACAGTCAAAGACAACTGTAGAAAACAGGATGAAAGCAGGAAATAACACAGTGGCAAGTTACATCCACATCCACCCACACACACTCCACTCAGGACGTCTTGCTGTGTTTTGAGATTGAATCTCTGATACACTCTTTTTTACATTCTTCTGCCGTAAGGAGACAGTTGTTTCCCCCGTAAACAAACAGCTGGTTTCATTACTTCGTGTTTGCAAAACGCAGTAATGATTGAGGGATAAGAAATGTCGATTGTCCAAAGTTTATCTAACATCTTGGGAATTCCTCAGCGGTATGAAAGCCAACACTCGCTTCATCCAGTGTCTGAGCGTGTACCGTAGGTGTGTTAAAAAGTTTCTTCCTGGCATTGTGGTGGTCACAGCTTGGAGGTGAGCAGAGGGGGTTACCGGCTGATGATGGAAGAACGAGCGTCACTTTATGATAGGACGAGAGCGCGGGAGAGAAACAAAAGAGCGAGTGGGAGTTTGTTGAGTTATGTATGTGCTTGACTCACCTTTCAGCCCGCAGGCTCCATCATCAGTGTAAGTCACACTGTGCTGCAGACAGCTCAGCTCTGAAGAAAGCTTCAGGGCAGCACATTCCTCTTTTTCCTGACCTGCACCTTTATGAATCACACACATAAATGCACGTCCCTTTGTTCATACCTGAGGATGATGTTATGGCTGCTGAGGGGAGAGAAGCTGTGCGTTTATGTTGGTTTGTCTTGTATTTTGTAGTTACTGGTTGCACTCATGGTAGATGAGCATACTGCTTCTGTGCTTTAACTAAAGAATCTTTATCAAAGTTTCCACTCTGAGGACTGACAATAACTTTGAGAGGAAAATATATATGAAAAGGAAAGCTCTTATTGTCATTTTTAGTGTAAAATAATTTAATGATGAACAGAATTTATGTTTGTGTATCCATAGCAGGGGTCTCAAACTCGCGGCCCGGGGGCCAATTGCGGTCCACGTCACCCCTAGATGCGGCCCGTATATTGCCATGAAGAAATATAATGCAATTTGTCCCTTGAAGTGACTTTTTTGTTGGGAAGGATTTGTTTGTTCTTGAGTGCAATGTTAAAATAAGTTCATTAAAAAGCCCAAAATGATTGAATATGAAGGCAACATGAGCAGAGAATACAAACATGCTGAGGGATTGGCTGTGTTAGTTCAGTGAGACATTTAAAAACTAATGTGTACATTTATGTCTGCACTTTTATTTTGTTAAATATGAACAGAATGATAGCAGAAGTGCTGCCATGTGTTTGGACAGAAAGAGGACCAATGTGGTCATTTGGTAGTTCAATGAAAGGCGTCAGTCAGTTAAAATCTGCATTCACGTTTGTAGTTTTGTCTTGTTATACAATATTTGAAATTAAACAAACAAACAAACAAGAAAACAGCCACAAAGATTTCTGAAAATTGTTTGTTGTTGTACTGCTTGAACACTGAAGTTGTCCCTCCAATGAGATGACAGTACCAACAGTGGCCCACAGCTCATTGAAGTTTCAATCAGGTAGATTTTCTTCTTCCTCCTGTTAATATTAAAACACATTCAAAGGAAACACTGGCTTCCTTCGGTTCCTTTAGGCCAAGCCTATTCAAATGGCGGCCCGCGGGCCAAATGCGGCCCAGAAGCAACCTGCGAGTGGCCCTGCCTGTGGTCCTGGCAGAAACACAGAGAAAACGCAAAAAAATAATTCATTAATTAATTTTAAAAAAATTAAAAATTCCTACAGCGTAGTGTGGACTGTGAATGCAACACTCCTAGTAGCCTAGCAATATGTAACCCACAATGCACCGTGATGTAAACATATTAAACGATCATTCAGTTCAGTTCAGTTCAGTTCATTTTTATTTCAAACATTTCAAACATGTGCCTTCACAATCATTACAAAATATCATTCCATTATTTGTTTGAAAAGGAGTAGGCTGAAGTATTTACTTATTTGTCCCTACCCCCTCAAGTTTTACCTCTCATTCATTTAATTTTTTTTTGTCTTAAATTAAACAAACAACATATGAAGCATATAAACATATGAAGTAAAACAAAACATAACATACATAAATCAAAAACAAGAAATTAGCAAGCCCCACCACAGTATAGTTTCTTTCATATGAAAAATACAGAATGTGTATATTTGCAGATACACAAGTTATGGAAAAACAACAAACCAAAACAAAACAAAAAAACAACCAAAAAAGAACCGCAACACCATTTCCAGCAACATTACCGTCCTGGGTTAACCCCGTTTTCTTCATTCTTATACTTATTTAAAATTAGGTTTTTATATTTTACTTTAAACTGTTTTATGTTTTGACTGTCTTTTATTTCTTCTGTTAGACTGTTCCATAATTTAACTCCTGCAATTGAGATTGACATAGTTCTTAAAGTTGTTCTAGCACTTTGTATTTTTAAATTCCATTTCCCTCTTAAGTTATACCCACCTTCTCTTTCTATGAACAATTTACAGATTTCTTTGGGAAGCAATTTATTTCTGACTTTATACATTATTTGCGCTGTTTTAAGCTTCACCAAGTCTTGGAATTTAATAGCTTGCATTTTGACAAAGAGTGCATTTGTATGGTCCCTGTACCCTACATTATTTATTAATCTAATGGCCCTTTTCTGTATTATAGTTATTGTTTGTGTGTTACTTTTGTATGTGTTTCCCCAGACCTCTACACAGTAGCTCATATATGGCAGTAGTAAAGCACAGTATAAAATGTGCAGTGCTTTCTGATCCAACATATGCTTTGCTTTTCCCAGGACGGCAATGCCCCGTGCCAATTTCCCCCGAACATAAGTAATGTGTGGCTTCCAACAGAGCTTGTGGTCAATGATCACCCCAAGAAATTTTATTTCATTTACTCTTTCTAAATATACATTGTCAACACATATTTCTACTTCGATGTTTTTCTTTTGGTTTCCAAACAACATAAATTTGGTTTTATCGAGATTCAATGATAATTTATTTATATCAAACCACTTCTTTAATATCGTTAATTCCTGTGTGATCATTTCCAAAACCTGTGGCAATTCCCCACCTGCACACAGTATATTTGTGTCATCTGCAAATATTACAAACTTTAAAATCTCCGATACTCTGCAGATATCATTTAAGTACATAATAAACATTTTTGGACCCAGTACTGAACCTTGAGGTACTCCACAAGCTATATCCATCAAATTAGATTTATATTCATTTATTTGTACATATTGTTGCCTATTCCCTACATAGCTTTTTAACCATTCCAAAACCACTCCCCTAAACCCGTACTTTTCCAGTTTTTTTAATAGAATTTCATGATTAACAGTATCAAACGCCTTCTTTAGATCTAAGAAAACTCCGAGCGCATACCTCTTATTATCCATACATTCCGTTATCTTTTCCATTAAATCTATCAGTGCCAAAGCTGTTGATCTGTTGTTGATCATAATATATGATGCGACAACAGCATGTCTTTCTCACTCCAAAAGCGCAAAATTGACAATGAAAACTGTCGGTTTAACCCTGCCTGGACTGACAAATACTTATTCATTTTACCGAGTTTAATAATCTTACAACCGGAGTTGTACTACCATGGTGGGTCCTGTACAGCCCAAGAGAGAGCTGCAGCATCTTCCCTTCGTGTTTGCTTCTTGGCGAAGAACAAAAGGCCTTTCACAGATTCTGAAACAATGAAATACTGCATGCTGGCCGTGATGGATGCGGTGAAAAGTAAGTGTGACATCTGCTATTAAAAACGTACCCCTGTAGGACAGTTCAAATATTCGTAGAATTGAAGTTCTGGCGTCAGACGAGTTTGAAATGCTGTTAGATGACCTGAAGAAAACTGATGTAATGTCTATAGCAGGAGATCACAGACAGAACTGATAATGCACAGTTGTGCGCATATGTCCGTTTTTTGGATGGGAAATTGCTCGGTTTACTACCGTTAGAGGGACACACAGCTGGCGAAATAATGTTTGAGAAGATTTAAGCTTTTTGAGGAAAATGGTCTGGATATGAAGCGTGTCTGTATACTTGTGACCGATGGGGCTCCATCCATGGCAGGAAAAGTGAGTGGTCAGCGAAATATTTATTTTAATTTGAAAGGGAATTATCAAAATGTTTTTTGTTATTATTATTATTATTATTTCAAATGTGCAAAAAATAGTTTAGTTATAGCTCCCTTTTTAAAAAAAAAAAAAAAATGGACCTTTTGGTGTGCATTTGTGAGAGGTCACCACCAGATTTATAGGGGAAAAGGAATAAAAAAAATACTTGTTTTTCAGTACAGTTGTGTGGGTTTGAAATTGATCATGATCTGCTGCTTACTGGCTTCAAAAAATATATCTGGCCCAGATAAATTCCTCGGTTTGAAAATCTGGCCCAACTAACTTTGTAGTTGAATAGGCATGCTTTAGGCTCTCCTGTTTAGGGGTCAAAAGCACCTTCTGGTTATTATAAAAAAAATGATATAATGACTAATGAGCCAGGCACTGCTTGGCTTCCTGCTCCGGTGATTGGTTTCTCCACCTTGAGTCTCTCATGTTTCACCCACCTCTCTTGTGAATTGACTCTGTTTTCTGTCTCTGTTAGAACAGCTGCTTCCCCCCCCCCCCCCCCCCCCCCCCCTGAGTGTTTGGTTTCTTTGTATTTGGTATTTATGAGTTCATGGATTTTACAACGCTCTGCTTTTGCATCCTGGCCAGCATTGTTGTGAGTTTATGGAGCTCACAGCACAAACAAAACAGTTGTAAAAAACAGTTTTTGATTTGCAGTTTTTTGTGTCCACTGACACAAACTGGCACATTCTTCATGACATCCAGCACAGATTGTAATATATTACAGTAGGAAGTATATTGTGTGCTTGCAATGCATTCAGCGCCAGTAGGGGAGAATAACTTTGGTTATAAAACTAGTTTCAGCTGCAGCACGTCTATCCAAGTAATGGATATTTAATTCATAACATATTTTAAAAAATACAAAAGAAGTGTGAAAATCTGAGACATGCACGTCTCTGGTCTCAACTATCAACCCCTGCGGCCTTTTTTACCCTGTTAAACAGAGAAAACAAATTTTTTTTCTTTGTGTATGTGGACACAAACGAGTCTCTATGAGACCTGTTACTTCCACTGCTGACTCCTGTTTCACAGGTAAAGAAGATACAGGCTAAGAAGGCCTCGCTGTTTTTCGACGAGAGCTCAGTGTTTAAAGCTTCCTATTGGAGGAGAAACCCTGAAAGACTTGTTCAGATTAAATAAAGTATAAAGATGGATTCAAATTACAGGCATGTTGGGGGAAAACTCTGTAAAAGATCCAGGAGAAATAAAGACACAATGAGACAAAGTTACTTTCTTTATCAAACGTGTACACGGGTGAGCTGCTAAGAACAACTCACCCCATGCACAGTGGCTTGGTAATTTTTATAGGAAAGACAGTGAGAACAGGATAAGAAAATACAAAACAAATAAAATAAACAACTCCATATGTGGCGCTAGTCTCGTCAGCAGAGAGCTGGGAGAAGGCTGTGAGAGATAAAACAATCTAAAACAATATGTCCCAAAACAGTATGTCTTTGCTGAGAAAGTCTAAAAAGATAATTCTAAACTAATCTAACCATAGGCAAAGGGCAGACAAAAGGCATCTTTGTACATTTAAAAGAAGGTAAAGAAACATAGAATCATTTTTCCTGTAACATTCCCCCCTGTTTAACTTATTTTAAATGTATACAACAATTGTCTATGAAAATCATTTATTAAGTATGTTAGGCAATTTTTAATTTCCAAAATCTTCAAAATGTCATCATAGCAGAAATGGCAGTCATTTGGTCTAAAGAATAAAACAAAATAAAAAGAAAAACATAGTAAATGAAAATCATAGTAAATGAAATAACAAGTGGAATAAACAAGAAAAAATAATAAAACTAAAACTACAAAAAATAAAAGGATGAAAACTAAAATGAAAACTTCAAAAAATACAAGGATAAAAACCTTATATTTAAAATGATGCAAACCTTAAATTGAAAACTTTATATGTAAAATAATGAAAACTTCATATTTAAAATGAAAACTTTATGTTTAAAACTGAAGACTTCAAAAAATAATAGCATGAAAACTTTATATTTAAAATGAAAAACTTTATGTTTAAAAGTCAAGACTTAAAAAAAAATAAAAGCATGAAAACTTGCATAACCTACTAATGTTTTAATCAGTGCATGATCACTTGACAAGTCATTTTTAATCACCACGTCATTTATTAGCAGCTAGTACAAGTTCTCCTCTAACAGAATTGCAACGGGATGTTGTTCTTCTTCAGGCACGGCAACATAAGCAGTCATTGTAGTTGTTATCATCTGTGAAATCATTACTCTTAGGCATGGCAACACACACAACACTAATATGAGCAGTGCTATCATGATGAGACCTAGAAGGAAAAATGGCTTTGCTACAGCAGCCAGCCATGAACCGCTGAACAGCCAGTCCAGCCAGCTTTGTGCTGTAGCTGCTCCAGGTGTGTGTTCAGTGACATATTTTTGCAGAGCGGTCAAATTCTGCAAAGCTTCATAAATGTCTCCTCCAGTTTCGTATCCATCAGGGATAAAAGTGCAACATGTTTCCCCGATCAGCTTGCAAACTCCTCCTTGTGATGCTGTTAGCAGGTCTAGTGTCAGTCTGTTCTGCAGCACCATCGTTCTGATGGCCTGCTGTTCTCCTGCTAAGGCGGTTCCCAGGGTCTTAGTTAAGTTGATGTGTCGTAGCAGAGCATATCGGTTGATTTCCACGTGATCCCGCACCTCGGCAACTCCAATGCCGGGGATCAAGCTCTGTAAGAATTTCACTCCTCCTCCCCAGATGCGAAACTCTCCCGGCACTCCAGTGTCCACGGTAATGCCGAAAGAATTGGGGGAGGCGATGTCCACTTCACGTCTCTGCCGGCTGCTTGGGTGATGTGCAACACTTTGCATGAAGAAAACGTGATCTGATAATTCCACCAGGGCGCACAGACCTCCCCAACCTTCAGGGAGTGACAGATAAGCCTTGTTGCCACATAGGAAGTACCAGTCAGCCAAAACTCTGGTTCCTCTGCTGCTGGGTGCCGTCCGTGCACATCCTGTCTGGTACTGAGTCTTTGTTTGTAGTGGCATTCGGTAGCTGTAGTCAGAGCGACAGTTGAGGCTCATCAGTGTCGCGTTACTGGCACAGGTTTCGTTGAGTGAACAGTCCATACACTTCCTCTTGTTCCTTGGTGGGCAGAAAGTGTATATGTATTTGCATAGCAGTCAGTTTTATTATTCAAGTAAGCTGTAGTGTTCATAAACTGCCACCAGAAATTAGTGGCATAGCCATGGGGAAACTTGGTGTACTTTCCTTTGTCATACAGTGTCTGCCTTTTCTCCATGTAGCGTGACTTGTTGTCCCTCATGGAAGCAAAGGTGAAGAGCCCGGCCATGGTCAGGGCCGCTGCAGTTGATAAGAGCCACCACCTCATGACGACGGAACACACCCTCCTGTCGCGAGTAGACCCCCCGGCCAGGAAAGCTGACCCCTCCACCGGGCGAGATCACAACAAGTAGGCACGCCTGCCGTCAGCTGTGTTTAGATGGCTTCACTGACTCGCCTGCAGTGACTCTGATGGACCCAGGATGGTCGTTCCGCAATTTTGCAAGCGGTCGGTGTAGTGAGGAGGACTTGGTATGGCCCCTCCCACCTGGGTGTGCTCCAGTTTTTCCTTTGGAGCACCTTGATCAGAACCCAGTCACCGGGCTTTAGTCTGCAAGACACTGGAGAAACATCATCAGGTTGTTGATTATGTACAATGATCTCTTTGTTTTCTAACAGCTTAGACATCCATTCTGCTAATGTGTTTTCTCTGATTGCTTTGTCTATTGGTTGACTGGTAATAGGCAGTGGAAACGGCCTGCCATGAATGATTTCAAATGGAGTTAGTTTATGGGAGCCTTGTGTTAAGCGCATCCACATTTTCACTAAACCCAAACATTCAGGCCACGGCCTTCCTGTTTCTGCCATGCATTTCCTGAGCCTTTGTTTTATAGTGCCGTTAGTTCTCTCTACAAGGCCTGCGCTCTGAGGGTGATAAGCACAGTGGTGTTTTATGCTGAAACCGAGTGCTTCAGAGACCTTAGTGATGACATCATTTACAAAATGAGTGCCGTTGTCTGATCGTATCAAAGCTGGGATGCCATATGTGGGTATGAAGTGATTGCACAGGCATTTTGCTACTGAAATTGCATCTGCCTTTTTCACTGGATAGATTTCTGGCCACTTTGAGAATACATCTATAACCACTAGGGTGTATTTTTACCCTTGGCATTCATTTAGCTCAATAAAGTCCATATGAATTGTGTGAAAAGGATGAGGCGGAGTTGGAAAACGGCCTCTTTGTGGTCGCAGGTTACCCTGAGCATTATATTTTTGACACGTCATGCACGTTCTGACAAATTGTTTTGCTGAAGTTTCAAAATTTACAGTGTAAAAATGAGAGTTGACAATACAGGTCATTCCCCCCGATGACAAATGCGTACAGCCATGAGTCACTAATGCCGCCATCCTGTGGAGCGATTTTGGCAACACTGGCTTGCCATAACACATCATTAAATCGTTTGTCAGAACTGCACCGTGTTTTAGCCATTTTGCCTGCTCTGCTGTGCTTGCTGCTTTTTGTTCACTTTGCAACACATCCAGTGGAATCTGATGTGTGTTTACTGCCATCAATGTCATGTTTGTCTTTTGTGCCGCCTGTTTTGCGGCTCTGTCAGCAAAATTGTTGCCTGTAGTAATAAAAGAGCTATCAGTTTTGTGTGCTGCACATTTACACAATGCGAGTTGTTGTGGTAAATTTATTACAGTCAGCAGGCGTTGTAAGAGGCTTGCATGCTGGACTGGTTTACCGGTTGATGTAATCATTCCTCTGTTTTGCCAGAGCTTTGCGAAATGATGCACAGCAGAGAAAACATACTGGCTGTCTGTATGTATGTTTGTATTTAGCTTTCGCGTATCACAGCTATCAGCTCAGCGCTCTGTGCAGAACATGAAGAAGAAAATGGTTTTGCTTCCATTATTTTACTATCTGTGGTTACTGCGTAACCTACACAATTTCAGCCTGTGCTGTAAAGTCAAATGCTGTTCTCCTAGCTTCCACACTTGCTGATCATAAGGTGGATCTGGGCCTGGAGTTTGTTTAAATCTCAGAATGTTGTGATACTCGGTCGGTTTCTGGCACTCAGGTGTAATACCAGAAAAGAATGGCATGACTGCTATCTTAAGTTTTGTCAGAGCGTCTCTACCTAGCAAATTTACTGGACACAACGGGTCATATATGAATTTAATAAAGCACCTGCGGCCACTTGCTGTGTGTACTAGTTCTAAAAGGGCAGTTAATTGTTGTACAGTTGTGTGGCCTGAAGCTGACTTTACAACTAATTTGTCCTCTACTCCTACAATCTCGTGGGAAGTGACCTTCCTCTCCATGGTTCTAGCAGGCGTTGTCTCTATGTTATCTGCTGTTTCTGCGTGGCTGTCTGCAGCCGTAGTGTTTGTGACTTTGCTCGCCTCTCTGTTCCTGATAGCCACCTGTGGATTAGTGTTTTAGTCTATTGTCAACAGTCAGCCTTATTTTGAAGTTACAGAAAGCTTCTTCTTTTTTGTTCGTCTTGGTCTGGGAGAATAGATGCAACACTACATTTTCACTTAAGGCAGTTTTGAATAATTTCTAGTTTTTCAAACAATTCATGGATCTCACACATTTCAAACTTTGAAGTTAGGGTTGTTTCCCATTTATACATATATATATTTAACTTTGCATTGCTCACAGCTCATAGCTCACAGCTCTAAACCTAGGCATTTTTCAATCATATGCCTAATCACTATGTGTCACTGTGATTCTCAAGTATTGTCACAAGTTCGTTTAAATTCGTTTCCAAAACCAACAAAATAATCAAACAAAAACAAAAAACATAAACGTGTCAGGACACAAAAGAAAAAAGAAAAATGCTGCCACCCGAACAAGGCAGAAGTCTGCATATGTTGGCTTGTAATAGCATGCAGCTTGTAACATGGTAGACTAATGTGCCTGTGTTAATTCAGCTCCATATTATTGTGTGAAGTTGCACTGGGTTGGGAGTGGTTTTGTGTGTGTCACATTTTTGGTGAGCCAATGGCTGGAATGAGGTTGGACTAATTAGAGGCAGGTGTACTTGATTGCACTGATACACTGGTCTACTTATAGCCCACACTACAACCACTGCTGTTTTGTTTTGTCTCTCTGTGCAGGTATGTAATGTGATGAAATCAGATATGATTGGGATGGATTGGTTTTGCGCTATGAATTTTATATTAAGTGTGTCGTTTTGTCTCTTGATATATTTTTTGTCAATAAATTATCTTTTAGAATTTTATTGACTGACATCTTTTTGCCCACGACTGAGACGGTTGGTCAGACCTAGAGTCTTTCTTTGGGTGTGTTACAGCAGCTTCTGCTCTAAAAGAAACAAATAAATAAAAAGAAAAGAAAATGTGGAACATGCTCATCAGCTTAGCAGTGTCTACATATTTAATTCAGCTTCTCAATCCTGTAGTTTTAGCTGTTGTCTACAGGGTTTTGCTTATTGGTTGTTATTATAGGTGTGCTCTATATCTCAGCAATGTGTCAGTCTAGGATGATAGGTTTCAAGCTGGTCAAGTGCCTCTATGCACTTCATTAGTTTAGTTATTCTCCGTATTGTCTTCATCTCACATGTCATTACACTGAGTTTCAGCAAACCTTAAGCTTGATGCAGACTACTGCTTAACAATTATTCACCACACATCATAACAGATTAAGGTGCCTCTTCATATTAATATTGTCATTGTTAATATTATCCTCTTTGTCTTATATGACAGCAATAGCATATTATAATATTTTAGCAGTGTGTACCACTATAGTACTACTGAGCCAATTTGATAGTTAGGATCATCTTATTCAGCAAACAGATAATTTTGAATTCATCCAATCTGCGGTCACATTTGTTCTCTCTGTTGCATGGCGGACCAGGCAGTTCTATTATAATATATTATTTATATTTTATTTTGTATCCATCAAGGGCTTCAGATGACCTGCAGAATCATCCTTTTCCCAAGGTGGAGACAGTTACCTTTTCACACACTGTCCTTGGCTGAACAGTGACACAGCCTTAATATACCTTATTTATTTTATTAAAATATTTTCGTGTGAATTATTTGCTTTATATTCATTTTATACATGCTGGGCATGGTCATCATGCCAACTGTGTTTCATTGTTAATATCACTTTACAGGTTGTTGTCCTTGCTATTATTAATGTCAAATACTCTAAAGATCATTTCTACTGTAATTTTCCCTTTGTTCATCTTTATTTCGTACTTTTTATATTTATATCTACTCAGTGGGGTCTGTTTTCAACCCTTTTAAACTACTTCAAACTACTGTGATCTCTAGTTTTCACTTAATAAGGGATTATTAAGTTCTTCCTGATATGGGTGGTGCTGCAGATGCGGCTGCAGGAGTGAGTGATGGTTTACTAAAAGGATTGTGGGAACTGCACAGTGTCTTGTCTTCTGGTTTTACTAAACTGGCAGTTGAGTTCTGTCCTTCTGACTGTTTATATTTTGTTTTCTTAAATCTCTCAGTTTACAGACACTGTTTTTGTCCGGCGTCTGGACTTTTCTTTTCTCACCACTGCTCGTCAGCAGGAGTGAGTTTTAATTTCACTTGCTTGATTACCCATCTTATTTATGTATTTACTTATTTTTGTTTAAGTAATATATACACAATACAGCTGCTATCACCTTCGCTGGTATTAGAGATGAGAGTGGTTGCTCACACGCCCTTCTACTTTCGGACTATTTCCAAAAGCGGTGTGAACTTTACGAGACGGAACTCGACCGTTCTCTCAACTCACCAGCACGTCAGTGAATAGCAGTAAAAGAAAAACACAGTAGGAGCAGCTCAGTCTCTTATTGGACCGTGAAAATTCAGCTTGCTCCATTAATTAAAACAATACACACACACACATTCACATTCACAGCTTCGACGCGCGCGACCGGAACCCTTATAATAAGGGGAGCTCCCAGAGCTACTTACTCCCTAGACCCAGTCTAGACCCAGCTGGGGGAGCTACCCAGAGCTCCAAAGCTACCAGTCGACGAGCTTCCAAAGCTTCCAGTCGACGAGCTACGCTACCAGTCGACGAGCTCCCAGAGCTACCAGTCGACGAGCTACTTCCGCTATTTTAAATTCCCTGAATTCAAAATGCGCTTTTACGCAAGATTGTGTCAGTGTGTCTGTATCTACCTGGTCGGTGTCGCCGGGTCTGGTCCACCTCGATCGGGTCCCACCACCGTGGGTCGCTTTCTAAGACGTTGGCCAAGACCCGAATTTAACGCTCTTGGTCTTTTTCCACACACCTGGTGTGTGGGCTGTCGACAGGCGAACAACGTGGACTGGTCACGGAGATAGGACACGATGGAGGTGATCCGGCTGTCGAAGGACCAAGAAATGTTGGGGGAAAACTCTGTAAAAGATCCAGGAGAAATAAAGACACAATGAGACAAAGTTACTTTCTTTATCAAACGTGTACACGGGTGAGCTGCTAAGAACAACTCACCCCATGCACAGTGGCTTGGTAATTTTTATAGGAAAGACAGTGAGAACAGGATAAGAAAATACAAAACAAATAAAATAAACAACTCCATATGTGGCGCTAGTCTCGTCAGCAGAGAGCTGGGAGAAGGCTGTGAGAGATAAAACAATCTAAAACAATATGTCCCAAAACAGTATGTCTTTGCTGAGAAAGTCTAAAAAGATAATTCTAAACTAATCTAACCATAGGCAAAGGGCAGACAAAAGGCATCTTTGTACATTTAAAAGAAGGTAAAGAAACATAGAATCATTTTTCCTGTAACAAGGCAGAACACTTGGATAAACAGGAAGATGATCTGAAACTCGACACGTTTAGTAATTTTGAGGATTTTGAGTTTGGGTGCTCTGTGGTGAAATACTCCTAAAACAAAGAGAGGAAAGGGGGTGGACGGTGGGTGATTTGGGGGCGGTCTTTACCATTCTGCATGTAAGCACTAGTGTGTGTTTGTGGTGGTACATTTAATCCTCCATCTGGTTGCGGTTAGATGAAAGAGACCAAGCTCGTCCGCAGGCTGATTCTCACAGTTTCTGCTTTTTAGTCCACGACGGCTGCAGATACAGTCTGGGAGTACATGTATGTTCTTATAGAATTGACTGGCACATTATCCAACATCAGGAATATGACAAATGAGCAGCTTCCTATAGCAGGTCTCCAGATGTGCACTGACAAATGCTGTTAATGAGAAAATAAACTGGTGTTTCTGCTCATCCCGTCACTCTGCCAAAGTTTTCCACAATCCTGCTCGTACTTGAGCTTATCCAGGTTTTGGCTGTAAAGATCTTTTATGTTTTACGTTAAATTAGGGTCAAGAAAAACTTTATTAGTGCTGGTGTGAAATCAGGTTTTTACAACAACATCTGATAAAAACACAAGCAGGAAGCGCACAACATCAACAGGATGTTGTCAGGGTGAGGAACAGGATGAGGAGTATATCTCTGTGTTTTCCCCTCACACTCTGTCCAGCAGACAGTGTATTTACAGTAGATGAATAAATGAAGTCAGACATGTAATCATGTTGAATGTTTGAGTGAAAACACACAAACCAAGGTTAGAGCTCCGAGACACACCCGACATTTACGCCTCTGACATCGACTCGCCCGCCAGGCAGCCGGTAGGGCCGGGAGGAGTTTTGTGTCAGCGTGGACGTGATCGTCGGCATACGGTCCAAGCATGCAGGATGCAACTGATGGAAGAAGAAAAAAAAACTTGTTTATAGCCGCCAGATAAAGCCACTGTGTCATTTCCTTCTTCTTGTGCATCCTTCATGTCTGCCCTCACCTGTGAGATATATTATAATATTACACTATAAATAACCTGAGATGGTTTGAGGACAAAGCTATTGCTTCTCTTTCTGCAGATGATGTTTTCTCAGAGGTCAGTGACCCTTCCTGGATGGCCAGACTCTCCCTCCCACTCACCAGCGATTACCATGACAACGTGTTTGTCCCCAACAGCCCTCCATCCCCCGAAAGTGAGACCCTTCCTCGGGATGGCCTGGAATCTTCATCCTTCTCCACGTTTGGTAAAGTTTGCATTTAAATTTATTTTACTCTTTTTTTTCCCTCAAGTTGAAATATTATCCTGAAAATAAAAAGATAATAGTTGATTATCATTGAAGATCGTGTTGATCATGTTCACTTGAACCAGAAGCGGGATTTATAAAAAGACGAACAGAAATCTGGAGTTTCTGACTCTTTGTGTTCTCCTCAGGTAAAACCCCAGAGAAGGACGGCCCACTGGGCGGAGCTCTGCTATCTGAGGTGAGCACGCTGTTCGAGATGCTGATGACGCAGAAGGCCGATGCCCACCCCGGCCCTCGGCCTGACGTCCTGTACCGGCTGTCGGCGGCGTACCGTCGCTCTCTGGGCCTGGACGGTGGAGCCGCTGGCAACGCAGCCAAAAACTCTGCGAGATCTGGGCCTTCCGCACCCTCAGGACTTTGTCAATAACCGTAGCATGTGTTCACTGAAGACTGGAACAGACTGGCAACTGTGCAACAGACAGTGTTTTTCAGGTGTCTGTTTTTGTGGAGGATTTTAGAGGCATTCAGTCACAGAAACATAATTCAGGCATGTGCAACAGTAAATAACACCACAGTGGATCTGTGATGGATTTAATTAACATACACTCGGCCCTCACACTCCCCTCAGCCAGCAGCACTCTTCCCTTTCCTCTGCTTGACTAGTTTGTGCACTTAACCATCTCCCACTGGCTGGAAATGAGCTTATTTATTTTACAAACCAGACTGAAGACAGCACCACAAAGATAACACGTTAATCAGAGTAAAATACATTTATCCTATAAGCATGTTTAAAGCATTGCCAGAGACCAGAGAAATTACATGAAATAAATATTACATTTTTTGTTTTAATGAAATCATCATATGGTGGGACAACCTCCATGATTCTAGTTCCCAGTTCTGTACAGTACAACTATAATGAGCTGCCAGGATGTTAAAAGAAAACAATACTAGGAAATGTAACTCAGGAAATAAACTACCTCTCTGATGCTAAACACAACCACAAACTACAGACAAGAGGAGCAGGAAGACAGAGCCTCCAACATTTGAAATCATATATAGGTGCAGCTTCGCCTCAGTCCTCTCTGCCCTATAATGAACGTGGATTCAGGACTTTATGTTTTCACCAGTTTACCAGTCACCAGTTTCCACTTCACATTCTTCCTCTACAGGCTGCACTATTGGACACAACATCATGCTGATGTGCAGTTTTTAAGATAAAATATAGACGTTATGCTTGGGGTCAGGGTTTAGACAGGTGCACAGACTGAAGATCAGCTCAGATTTTGTTCAACTGGTGCTACAGTATCAGATTTTTTCAAAAATTCACCCGTGCGTTGTGATGTCAGGTTTTAAAATACGTGCAGGGAAAACACAGCCAAAGTGGACCTGAAGACTTCAGCATCTCCATTGTCCTTAACTCGGACACAGGCAGTAACCTGATGACCTCCTTCTGTCAGGACCTAATAAACCCTGTTGTTGTTCAGGGTTTGGCTGGCAGAAGGCGAACCAGTGACTGGGAGGAAATGTCGCTTTGTCCTTTTGTTTTTCCTCAAGAATGAACTAAACATCACGCTGAATGTCAGACTGAACTTCCTCCTCAAAGTAAGCCAGCAAACTGCTTCAGTCCTTTAACCTCTGGCTTAAAACGCTTCTGAAAGTTGTCTCACTATGTAGCAGATTTTATCCATTTAACAGCCAGCACTGTGTATATAGTTTTACTTTTGTAATATGAACTTTTTCAATAAAATGTGCATCATATTTAAACTTGTGGATCTTTATGAACACAACCTCTATGTGCACTTAAGAGCTTCACTGTTCTTTGTATATTTTCAGGTCGTTCCTTTGCACAATTGTTTACACTCATCCAGCTGTTCAAACATCTGCTTCCATTAAGCAGATTTTCTTAATTTTTTATTTAAGACGATGATGATTACTACACACTAAAGCCACCACGCAAACAGTCTGTGTGGACTTTGATTGCTCAGATGTTTTCTTTGTGCAGAGCACCCTCTGCAGCCTCAAAGAAACAGTTACACTGCGTGATGGTAAAAAAAAAAAAAAAAGTCATGCCAGCTCCTCCTGCAGAAAGCAACAGAAATGATTTTCTGATCAAAACAGTGTTCCTGCATTAAAAATAAATTCAAGGCCAGACCAGTGATGTCAGAAAGGTCAAGGAGGCTGTTGTGTTGGTTCAGAGACAGCATCAAACTCTATGCTGTGATTAGTCCTGAAAAAGCAAGAAACACAGGAAAAGTAACGGAAGTTTAAAAAGATGAGTGACAGAGAACACCGAGTCCACAGATCTCAGGCTCACAGGGAGTGAGCTGAGCTCGCCAAATAGTAACTCAATATACTCACATTACACATGCATCACAGATCAGATAGTTAAGGTTATAATATGTAATGGAAACTTACAGGCATGTGGGCAAAAGTTTCACCTCCACTGCGCACTTGTAGGAAATTAGCTGCGCATAACAAACTTCCCAAGTACCAACTGTGGCCACAAGAGGGTGCCAAATCATACAACACAAAGGCATATTAACACATTAAAGTTATAACAACACACTCATCCTGATCTATATGTGCAACCTCGAGGTCACGTGTAAAGTTTGTATTTATGGGGCAGCTAAAAAGTGAAGCAGCTGCAGGTGAGGCTGGAGGAATCAGCTGATGCAATTCGTGAGAAAGTGGGGCAGGTGGAAGCACCTGTTCTGAGATCAGCAGGGTCAGTGAAAAAACAACCAAAACAGACTAATGCTTCAGCACAGTCCTGCTTCACCAAGTAACACTCACACACTGAAAGTTCACCGTCAGCCAGTTACAGGCCTTTACATTGTCACGCAGAAGAACACAAAAGAATAAAAAGTTTAAAACATAAACTAAAATGGATCAATCTGTTGACAGAATAAACAGCATTGATGCAGTGAGAGATAAATAATGATCCCAAACTGAACAGCTAGCAGCAGAACCCTGATTTAAAGTCTGCTTGGAGCTGTTTGACTTGTTCTTGTTCGTGCCAGTGATTTAATCATAAACCTCCATGAGGAATTCAACTTAGCATTCAAAGTATTTCCTGTGTCTCAGTTCAGATTCTTCCTTTAGTAGTTTTGCAAATACACTGCTAATTTCATTAGCTTATTGCTGATTTACAGCTCTGTGTGCCAGCTGCTGCATTTTGCAAACACTGAATATTTATGATGCCTCTGAACGTTCATATTATTAAAGTTCTCTACAGCAAAGTCAACAGTGTAACTTTGCATAATCACTGAACAAACCCCCCAAATACCCCAACACATCAGTGATTATGAACGTCTGTTGCTTTTTATAGTAGGTAAGCATCTGTGTTACCATCAGTGCTGATGTTGTTCCCGGCCTTTCCGTTGAATGACGAACACACCATCCTACACTGATGGAGTCAAACCTGATAGTTTGGACACGTTCAGTTGTCCAATTAGGAAACATAAGACAGCATTAAACCAGGATAAACTGGAAGTTCCACACAAGCACAGGGAAACATGCAGACTTCCCGGAGAAGGACCCTGTGAACGTCTGAGCCCAGGATCAGCCTGCTGATGTAGACATTTCATCCAGCTCACAGATGGTAAGTTTTATTCCTAAAAATAAGTTTATTTCCTTCTGCAGATGCTCGATGACCAACTGAGAGTGCAACTTCAGTGAGAATATTTGTAAGTGTGAATATTTTGTATGTAGACAGTGACAGCAAAAGACAAAGAAGCAGTTTTTTGATTTTTCTGCAACCTGTTAATGGCTAAAATATTATATTTGCTATGAATTTTTTGTGAGCTTTTGAGACTTCTACATCATCCGTGTGATTTCTTGCCTTCCTCCAAAGAGTAAATTAATCGCTGAAACCATTTCTAAGAAATAAGCAGCAAAAAAAGAGACAGAAATGCTGGATGTACACATATATGCACATTAATATGTAAATTATTTCTATCTGTTCTTTACATGTTCAATAAACACACACACAATAATAAATTCTAATGATCATGATTATCAATTCATGATGATCATTTAGTCTTTACTGAATTGTTCTCTGTGTCCTCCTGACATTTGATGCAAACTTAAAGGTCTTAAATTTCTTCTTTAATTCAATTTTGTCTAATGATTCTTTTTTTAGGAGAAGTTTCAGATATTAAAAATGTTAGATATTTTAATGTGGTTCATTTTGTCTATTTTTCTGTGAATGATTATAAAACTTTGAAAAGTGTTCACTGATTTGTCTCAGTAACTTCTGTTCACTAGTTTCTTTAGTATTTGGATGTCGCTGTAACGCGCAGTAAGCAAAAGTCTGCAGGACTTCATTTTGTTCTGTAGCCACTTCAAAATCTCACTGGGCTCAGGAGAGACTTTTATTGCGCTCCAGGCTTTTATAGTGATCTGAATTTAAAGGAAATATTCATTTAAAAGACAAACTGGTTCAGTTTAGATTTACTGAACAACAAGAACAAAAACAGCAAAGCAAACAGTTTCCCCCCAAACCACCAGGATTAGGATCGGTGGCCCTGTGGTAGGAAATAGATCTGGAAGCTGCTAATGCGCACTTTGCTATTAAAGCGTGCCACCTGTGAGTTACTGAATGCGAGAGAAACCAAAAATCCAATAAAAACTCGATTACAACAACACTTTATTTGTAAGCTCCAATAATACGAGCAGAGTATAAACTCATTTCTGGCAGAAATACGAGCATGTTTGGAAGCAGAGTGAATCCCAAAAGGACGACGAGTAGATTCACCTGCTGCAGAATAAAACACAGCCAGCCGGTCCTCTGTGAAAATATATAAAGAAATGATAAATAAAAGCAGCGGCAGAAACAGCATTAAAACAACAGGTGTTTAATTTTGCTGCAGTCATCTTGGATGATGAAAGAGCCGGAATATCATTTAAAGCTACAGAAACGAACTGTTGTTTGTGCTGAAGGGAAATGACAAAGGAGATTCATTTTCAAGCTGATGGACGTAATCGTTCACAGATATCTGCCAATCATGTTCATTTATTTCTCTGCCTCTTTGGCCCACAGCAAGATCAATTGATTGATTAAGATTGATCAAAAAGTAACATTTAAAGTCATAAAAGTAGAAAAAATGCAGTCTCCTGAATCTAAACTGGCAGCTGATTCTACAGAAGAAGAGCCTGAAAGCTGAAGACTCTCAATCTAGTTTGACTTTTGGAAACTATGAGAGTGACGTGCTCTGTTAGAACAAAATGATGCTGTGAGGTCTCTAAGATTTTAACCCAGTGAAGAGTTGACGAAGGAGTTTTTAGGACAAGCTGATAATAATGCATTGCAAAGTCCAGCAGAACCAACACATGCATGAACTAGTGTTTCAGCATCACTGCTTGCTGGTCCGATATGGTAAAAATGGTAAATGGCCTGTATTTGTATAGCGCTTTACTAGTCCCTAAGGACCCCAAAGCGCTTTATACGTTCAGTCATCCGCACACATTCACACACACATTCACACACACATTCACACACTGGTGATGGCAAGCTACATCGTAGCCACAGCCACCCTGGGGCGCACTGACAGAGGCGAGGCTGCCGGACACTGGCGAAACCGGGCCCTCTGACCACCACCAGTAGGCAACGGGTGAAGTAAACTAAATTATAAAATCTGTTAAGTAGATTTCAGGTGACATGTCCATGATAATTTTGAGTTATTAGAAATAAATACAGGTAAAGTTTGGGGATATTTGATCAAATTTATTGTGATTAATTTTAGGGTGAAGTTGAAAGTTGTTGTGACGTATGTTTGAAGTTGATGTGTTATGTGTGTGTTACGTCAGCCAAGAAAAGAAATTAGATTAAGAAATTTGGTCAACTGGCGGTTAGAGTCCACAGTGATGCTTCCAGAATTATTTAAAGTACTTAGGACGGGAAGTTGGACTTCCTAGGGGTGCAAAATGTTCTGAGGGTTATGCCTCCACTCTGTTCCGGACGTGGAACATTGTCCTTGGGCGAGAGGGTTAATTCAGTTGACAACTGCGAGCACTGGGGACGCTCGTTAATAGCTAGTGGTCAAACACCACTTTTCTTGCACTGTTTGACCGACAGGGGCGGGGCCCCTGGGTGTGACCATTTTAAACGTGGCTCACATGTAAGCTTTACGGAAAGCTTCAGGCGCCAGCAGGACGCTGGGTGTTCATGAGGTGGAGCTTCTTGTCAAGCTGCGGGAAGCGCTTATAGATTAAGATAGGACTTAGTAATCAGGCCACTGTCCCGGACAGATAACGGCTACAATTGACCAGCAAGGTGGGCGAACCTGGGCTTAGATGCTTTTAAATTAGTCAAAACGGTAGGATGACTAGTACTAGAGGAAGATGAAGTGAAGATGTGAATATGGTAATGGAAATAATTTATCTTGGCGGTTACTGGCAGTCTTTTGTTATATATAAATGTGTGAATGTATAAATGAAGGGTAAAATTGTCATTTGGAATGAATGATTAAAGGTGAACATTGTTTTGAGAGAAAAGTGTGTGTGAGATGACGAAGTTCAGGGAAGTGTGTAAAATGTTGATGAAAGTATTGCGTGGATGATGCTTCAAAACTGAGCTGAAAGAATGGTGATATGTGTGGAAAATTGTTAATTGTCCTGATGTCTGAAAGAGCTTTGCTGAGCACGTTGAAGATTGTGACGTGAATGCTTGCAAAACCAAAGAGCTTAGTATATTTAAAAGTGTGTGTGTGTGCGTGAAATAAGGGTGCATTGTTTTTAGATCAAGACTCAGCAGAATTACAGAGGGTTTATAGACTGTAAATACAAAAAGAAAAAAAAAACAAGAGTTCGATTAGCCTGTAGAAACAGGAAAGAGAGAAACAGAAAAATATGAGTCTGTGTTGCTGTGTGTGTGTGACAGGAAGCAGTGTGTGAGATAGGAACATTGCATGCCCATAAAAAGAAACTGGCTGGTGTGTGAACTGTCCAGAGAGAGAGAGACGAGTTAAAATCTAGGCAGATGAAGCTAATGGATGTATTAAGAACAAGTGATCAAATTATATTAATTGAATGTTTTAGTGTTAATACAGGTGGACTCTTCTCAACCTGAAAATGTGAGTACAGCGGCAAAATGATAGATTAACAGAATTGGGATGAAAACAGGCCAGGCTTTGGCTTAAAATTTGACAGCTTCACCTCTCATTGTCTCCTTATCCTGAGAAGAAGCTTAAAGGACAGTCAATCTCCTGATGAAGACAGAAGACAGACAGAACACAGTGTACTTGAAGAATTAACAGCAGGCAAGGCCCCACAGGAAACTGTGAGAACAGTGAGCGGTGAACCTGGACATTATATAGTGAATGCATATGGGAAAATTGGATTGAAGGCTGAACTTATGCAGGTTTAGAAATTTTCACCACATCACAACAATGAGGTTAAAAAGCTAGACAACACACATATAGAAATGGTTACATGTGAAATTAGTTTTGGGGAGAAGCAGAATTGAGATAGTTTGAATCCACAGCTCAGTGCAAAGAGGCATGAGTTAAACCTGATTATAAAATACATATGCAATGAAGAAGCAGCTTACACTCCATTAACATGATCACATAACATGAACGCAAGGAAGAACACGCTTACATTTATCAAGGTGAATACATGAAATAAATTGGTATTTTTGGCCGGAGAGAGAGAGAGAGAAGTGGGTTGTTTAAGCACTGATTATAATAATGAAAGTGTCTAAGTTTGTCATTTTTAGGTCCATTTGGATCAATTTTCTACATGCGACGGTCGGTTATTGGTTAACATCACTGGAAACATTCAGGCCTGGTTGTTTACAGCGCCATGCATCACTAAACCTGACAAGAGAGCTCTAACTCCTGGCTGAAGATAAGGAATGCTGTTATTTAAGGTGGGAAATCAAAATTTGGGTTAGCAAACTTGGGAAAGAAAAAACTGACTGCTTAAGTGGGAAAATTGTGAAGGAGTCTGAAACACCGCAAAAAGAAACATATACAAAATCACACACACAAACAGAAAATGCATTAACCTTACAAATACAAGAGAGCTCATGAAGATTAGACAGCATGTTGAGCATGGGAGTCTGTTTATTAGTGTTAAAATAGTGTGAACACACTTAAACCCTGAAGTTGAGGAATAACGCTGGAAAGTTTCATGACAAGAGAGTGACGTTGGTGAAAATGAAAAAGTGATTAAAAGCTTAAAGTAGTTTTAAAATAGTGAATTGGAAGTGTTCTTGTGTCGATTGAGCAAAACAAGTGATTACTCTAGGAAGAAAATAAAATAATTTAATAATGTTGTAAGATTTAAATATGTCTTCCTCTTGTCACGGTAACGTCTTGTGATATGACTCAGTATGCAAATTAGCTGAAATGAGTGGTGAGAAAGAAGCTTCCTGTGTGGCTGTGTGACTGAGGCTTTGAATGGAGGAAACATAGCAGAGACTGAGAAGAATTAGTTGGTGAAATATAATATAATGGTAAAGTACCAGGATAATTAAATAAGGTGGTCAGGTCTGTTCAGAGGTGCAGAGTTGGACAAGAAAGTTATAATTTAGTGATGACACATTGTTATAACGGGTTTATATGTTATGCTAAATCTAAGTATGTTAAAGTGCTTAAAGGGGATTGTGTATTTAGCAGGTGAAATTATGTCAGAAAATGAACAGAGGGAGTGAGTTTAAGTCTGATTTCAGACTATGTAAGTATTAGTTAAACCAAGAGTAGGGCAAAACTTTTGTGGCCCTGAAGTTCTAACCTCCATAACATATTGATAGATAAATAAGAAAGAATTTTGTGTTTAAGATCTTTGGGGTTGTTGTTTGAGTGATGGGTGGATTGTGTCAGTTAGGTTTGGGTTGTTTTCTTATTTTAACAGAGGGAGTTTTAGTAAACATGGACATGTCTAGAATTGGGCCCATTATTTTTGTAACAGTGCACTTAGAGAAAACCTGTCAGGTGATTATGTGTCGTGTTTTGATGAGCTAATAATCAGCTCTCTTTTTTCTCATTTTTTGTAAGCAGGCCTGCAAGATTGAATTAACAGCGCTGAAAACTTTTTTTCGGGAGAGCAAATATAAGGTGACCTTTTCCAGATTACAACTGGCTGAGGAGAAGGCCACCTGTGGGAACCTGGGAGTTCCTGTCTAAAAGGATTGCAGCGTGTCAATCCAGACCAAAAATGATAGATAAGTGTTTTTATTTTGAGTGACTGTGTGTGAATGAGTGAATGAGGGTGAGCATGAATAAAGGGGGACAAACAATTGACTAGGTTGGGGAGAGAAAGGGGATGCTTTGCAGACTTAATGTTTTGGCTGCTGATTTTGGGTTGCTGAGGTTTGCTTAAGAAAATTCTGTTTTATTGACTGGGTTTAGATTATGGTACTAGATTATATTGTTGGGAAAATGCCAAATGCTAAAGGGGAGAAACTTTTTGATATAACTCATGCCATTAACAAAATAGGCCACTGTAGAAGTCAATTAAAGTTTATAGAGGAAAATAACTAAAACAAAAGTAATATTTATGAGTCACATAGGAGATTGCTAGACTTTTCATATAAAATGCAGTTATAGAATAACAAACACTTGACGAAGTGACCAAGGTTTTTTCCTTTAAAACAGGAGCAAAGTAAGGAAAGGACATATATTTAGGTTAAGTCTGGTAAAGTATAATTAGAATGTACCGTTACATTAAGAGGAGCAAAATGAAATCAAAATATGATGTATCAAGAACATGTTATAACACATGAAATGTGAGTTTTAAAATGAAGTTAGTGTTAACACACAGGTGTTGTTTCTAGGCAGGTTTGAATGGAGCCAGTGGTGTAAAAGGTTTAACATGATGATTAGACTGATCTTATTCCTACAGGTTTGGAGGTCTGGGGCAAATATACCCTAGAGGAGAATTGCTGAGAGTTTTAGAGAAATGATGTGACTAAGCTTTTCCTGTCATTTTTATAAGGGGTGGTGAAGTATTTTCAGTATTTTCAGTTTTAGTAGCTGGCTTTAGCGCATTTGACACATGAGATGTGCCAAGAAGGGGTGATTTTGGGTTTAATTTGAAATAAGGGGCTTTATCAAGGGAGCTTGATAATTTAGCTATGATAAAACTTACTCATAAGTAATTGCTTCTACGCTTAAACTTAATTGATTGAAAATGCTCGTTTGTTTTCCCTTTGATTTTTTAGTAGAATGTGGGGGGTCAATGTAAAAACAAAATGTTTCTAGATATAGATAACATGAAGGTTTATTTGTAGGTAAGAGTTAAGACACATTTTGCGTGGAAACTTTTGCACTTGCAAGAGTTTTTTTTTTAACCCTTTAAGACCTACCAAGGCCGCCAGAGCTTACTTTATATTTTTACATGCTGTAGTGCCATTTTTGGGAGCATTTCAAGTTGCTATACATCAATACAACTGTTATAGCCCATATTTTAATAATATGTATGCATTAAGTCCATAGTAACTACATAAATTGCAAAAAAGTGCAATAAACTACAAAAAAATTGAAAATCTTTTTTTTTTTTTTTTTTACATATATTTCTACTTGGAGAAATTTAAGAGGTTTATCCCTCAAAACTTTAAATACAAAAAAGTTGCAAAAAATAGTTTCCCACCACAGGAAATTTATTTTGAGTGTCTTCATAGTTTTCATAGTTTTGAAATACACCAATTTTTATATACTGCAGGAAAAACGAAAAACAATCCTATGATGCAAATTTGCGAAGAAAACAGCATGTGCATCAAAATAAAGATCATTTTTTAAAGTAAAAAGACCACTTTTGAGCCGTGTCTTTCTTGGCCCTAAAGAATCCAAAAGAACTGGAATTTAATACTAGCCAGCAACAGCTCTCGTCACTCCACTTGTTATTGCTCTCGCCGGCTCCCTGCAGCTGTCCACATCAAGTTCAAGGCACTAATGTTTGCCTACAAAGTGGCCACTAGCGCAGCACCCATCTACCTGAATTACCTCATTCAGATTTATGAGCTTTCACTACAGTCTGCTGAAGAACAATGACCTGAGGTCAGTGCGAGGCATGAAGTTTCAATCCGATTCTCCACAGTCAGCAGAATCGCCTACAAAGTAGTTACTCCCCTTATATGCTATTTACTCCCATACACGAATGACTGTACAAAAGTTGTGGGTGCTTTAGGTGTTTAGAGTCTTATTTATGAAGTCAGCATGGTGTCTGATCATCATACAGCACCGAGTGGCTGAACAGGTGCTGTACTGAATGTATGAATGCGACGGTGTCTTTACCGGTAAGTCGTGTTTTCAAAGGAAAAAAAAGGAATTTCCCGTGTTGCTTGCAACCTTGAGGTACTTGTATCATGTTGATCTTGGAGGCTGGGTGTAGAGGCATTTATTTTCAAAGGCTTCTCTGTCAGCTACTGTCGCTTTGATTGGATCTCATTTGTAATTTACTGTGAACAAAAGCCAAATGAATACATGTAAATGGAAGATGTAAAGAGTGCGGTCAGGGCGAGGAAGGAGTTGCGGCAGCCGTCACTTCAAGGGTAAGATAGCGAGCACTTTCTACATGCTTCAGTTCCAACACTAAACAACTTATACTGTATACCCTGTGTCAGAGGGAGCAGATAAGCAAAAATGAAAAGCTAACCTCGCTTTGATGTGACGATTTTATGGTAAAGGCTACATTTGTTTTACTGCAAGAAGAAAACTCAACAGTCAGAGATCTGATTTTGAGATGATTCAGTCTCATGTAGTTCCAGATGAATGCAGTTAGTAGAAATCTTTTCACAGTCTTGATTTGTGTCACTGAGGTAATGGTGTTTGATTTGGAGACAGTGGCTGTGACACAAAGCTGAAGATGCTCAGATGTTCATAGGGAGTCCATCAGAGGGACAGCTCAGAGTCAGAGATGGTTTGGATCTGTGCAGAGGAGGGAGGGGGGATATACTGTACTGGATAAACGATTAAGGAGGAAAAGAGGAAGATCTCAGAGAAAGTATACGGATGTAGTAAAGTGAGACATGCACAGGGTTGGAGTGACAGTGGAGGATGGTGGGATAGGAGGAGATGGAGAAAGATGATCCACTGTGGGAGTAGCTACAGAGGAAGGTAAAAGTCTGTTATTAAGCATGTGAGACTACAGCGTTTCACAGGTGTGACGGGTTTTGTTTTTAGCTTGGGTTTCAAACAATGAAGTGCTAATACGAAGCATCTGAGCTTTAAATCTAAACTCTGAATGTTCATTTTGCTTCTCCCGCTCATGTTTCCATGAAAACAGCACGTTTCAGTATCGACAGAAGAAAAGACACAATTACTGTTCATGCCTCTGATGGTTCATTTCTCCATTGAAATTGCTCACAATGAAACCATTAGAACACTTCAACCTTTGTCTGTGACCATACTCATCAATAACAGGAAATATCTGTATGAAAGCAGCCCTTTTATTCATTTGTGTCTGAGCTGGCTCTTGATATGTCTCAGTCCAGGTCAGGGTCAGTATCTGAGCCAATTTTGAAAAGCTGTTGTTCAAAAAAACCTTCACACCAACTTCAAATTATTGCTGCCAGAGAGGCTCATGTGAACACGATGAGTATCAGATCCATTTCTAATACAATAACAAAAAAAAACATGCAATCTCTTTTATTCTTCAGTCACCTTTCTCACTCACTATGTGCTAATAGACTTCCCGTCTTCGTTCTCTCACCCCAGCCCGTCGCGGCTAGTGGCCGCCCCTCCCTGAGCCCGGTTCTTTCTGTTAAAAAGGAGTTTTTCCTTCCCAATGTCACCACAGTGCTTGCTCATAGGGTGTCATATGATTGTTGGGTTTTTCTCTGCATGTATTGTAGTGGGGTCTACCTTACAACATAAAGCACCTTGAGATGACTGTTGTTGTGATTTGGTGCTTATGTATAAATAAAACTGAATTGAATTTTATATTAATATAATTCGGACAAAATGTCCAACAGGGCTGTGTGGATGTAAGAAGTAAATATAAAGACAGGCAAAGACAATGCACAAGACGGGGTAGTGACATAATCGTGACTTCATTCGATTCATTTGTTTTACCATCATTTCAGGGTCGTGGTGTGGCTGGGGCCTATCCCAGCTGCCAAAGGTGTGCTACACTTTGGACTGGCTGCCCACTTATTGAGGGTGGGCTGCCAATTTAATTATTATTTATTAAAACAGTGACAAGGGCAGACATTTACACCTACAGTCATTTTGGAAACACCAATTAACCCAACATGGATGTCTTTGAACAACTGTAGAACCTGCAGGAGAACCTGCAAACTTGGTGCCTGGCCATGTTCACACACAGACCATTGGAAGCGGCGAGGAACAGAGCTGACATGATGATGATACAGCATGGGCTGGGCTAGAGCAGGTAACTGTGGGCGGGATGAAGGATTAACAACACGCCCTACAGCCTGTTGGATGTGCTGAAGGGTTTGAGCTGAGCTGAGTGTGACTGCCTGATCTTATGCTGTGATAGATTTATTAATTATTACCAATGAGTCATATTATTATTATGACTCATTGATTCAGAACTGATAATAACAAGTAAAAACAGGCAAAAAAAAGTTCATCTCTTCAACTATCACCAACTTGTCATCAGCAACCACACCCAACCCTCTAACCGCTAAAACCAAGCAGTGCTTTGCTCTGTGGCGCTGTTAGCGTAGCATACTTCTATAAATGTGCATATGATTACGAGTATGAATATTTCTGCTACACGTTAACATCTGCTGCTCTGACACGTTTTTTGTAAACATACTACATAACACAGTGAAACTATTTTGTATTATCTAACTCTTCCACGCTGTTAAAACTGCCGGGGGCTTTTGGCCTCCAGGCTTGCCGTAGGCAGCTGCTTTGAGCTGTCTTTTGCTGTTTTGTCTTCACGCTCACGTCTTCCAAAAAACTCGGTTACTTGTGTGCAGCTTGGGCATGAGTTATTGATTATTTTGGCAAAAACTCCTGCCAAGCGGACTAAAAGTGGAATAAAAAAGAAAAGATAAAAAGCCTTTGTTGGGCTGTTCTCTTCACTTGCTGTAATTCACCTTAAGTTTACAACCTTGAGCTGCAGGAAAGGGTATTTATGGTGCTTTCTTTTACAGATTCTCATTTCTTTATTCAGACAGGGCAGGATGACTAATGAGTCCTTTTACTTTATATCTTAAGTTTGGTGAACGGTTGTTTACAGTTCAGTAAGGTTAATTCATTTTTATGTACAGACCAAAGAATTTCTCAGCCTCATTTTTGATCTTGTATCTAAGGACGAACCAAACAGATGCTGGTAAAGCTTTGCTTGAATCAGGAATCTTTTTTTAAAAATATACACTTTATGTGCAAATGCTCAAAACTCTACCCAAAAAGCAGTTTAGCTTTACATCCTCACAACGCTGCTAAAATGTAATGTGGTCCAATGGCAGCCACATTTGAAATGTTTGACAGTATATTATCCAAGTTTACAATAATAGCTGTTTATTTTCATTAAAGACAAAAAAACATATATATTTTTAAAGCATCATAGAACCCAACGGGAATTCTGCAAACAAATGTAAATGGATCAAAACATGATTTCATTCTTGTGAGGTTAGCGGCCTTTTCTTCGAGTGACAATGATGGCAGAATTACAAGGACACTCTAACAGGCTAAAAAGTGTGATCAAGATGGCGCCGAGTATGGCAGCCTCGTCGCGAGCTCCCCCAAGCAACGGCTTTCTTCTGTGTTTAATTTTACTTTTCCTTTATTTTTTCACGAGCAGCACTTGTCTCCTTGTGTACGACCGACAAACCTTACTGGACATAAAAGACGGTCTTTCTTATAACTTTCCGGAGTTCAAGTTTTGCAACACGGACGCTCCGTTTGCAGACCCCCCATTCATCTCACCTGAGACGCCTTTGTTCTCTGGCCCTGGAGGCCGCAAACGCCGACGCAGAGGGAGAAGATCTGGCGTTCTGGTTCGACTGAGACGGCGCACTTACAGACCACCGTTACCCAGTTTATTACTGGCTAATATGCAGTCTCTGGAGAACAAGCTGTGCGAGCTTCGGGCACGGATCTCATTCCAGCGAGAGATGCGGGACTGCTGCGTGATCTGCCTCACAGAAACCTGGCTATCGGACAAAGTACCGGACTCCGCAATACAACTGCCGGGGTTCTCTGTGCACCGCGCGGACAGGTCACAGGATCTTACTGGGAAAAGCAGAGGCGGTGGTGTGTGTTTCATGATCAACAACAGCTGGTGTGATTATGCGAACGTGCACCCGGTCAAATCCTTCTGCTCACCGGACCTGGAGTACCTGATGATTAAGTGCCGGCCATTCTGGCTACCGAGGGAATTTACAGCAGTGATTATTACGGCTGTTTACATTCCCCCACAAGCCGACACTGACCGAGCACTCAGGGAACTGTACAGCGCGATCAGCAGCGAGGAAACCGCACACCCAGAGGCAGCGTTTATCACAGCCGGAGACTTTAATAAGGGAAACCTGAAGAAAGTCTCACCAAAACTCCATCAACACATCCTTTTCAACACACGTGGAAACCGGCAACTCGACCACTGTTACACCTCTTTCCGGGATGCGTACAAAGCCCTCCCCCGCGCCCCATTCGGCCAATCAGATCACTGCTCCATCCTGCTCCTGCCCGCCTACAGGCAGAAGCTGAAACAGGAAGCTCCAACCCGGAGGGCGGTGCACTGTTGGACGGACCAATCGGAGTCTGCGCTGCGGGACTGTTTTGATCACGCGGACTGGGAAATGTTTCACGTGGCCGCCAGAGACATTGATGAATACACAGACTCAGTCTTTGGATTTATCAGGAAATGCGTGGAAGATGTCGTCCCATCCAGAACAGTCAAATCCTTCCCAAATCAAAAACCCTGGATTAACGGAGATGTTCGCGCGGCACTGGCGGCACGGAACACCGCCTTTGCCTCCGCGAACACATCGGACTACAAACACGCACATTACCAACTCCGGAAGACGATCAAAGCAGCCAAACGTGAGTACAGGGACAGGGTGGGACAACAGTTTGACAACTCTCGGAGTATGTGGCAGGGACTAAACACGATCACAGACTTTAGAGGGAAAACCAGCACACCGCAGACCACGGCCTCTCTGTGTGAGGATCTAAACGTATTCTACGCTAGATTCGACACAGCGAACACCATGAGACCGGACAGTGTGCGCACCGCGGATGACGTCAGTGCGCACACTGTGTCTGAGGAGGATGTGCGGAAGTGCTTCAGGAAGGTGAACGCACGCAAAGCTACTGGTCCGGACGGGATTCCCGGCCGCGTCCTCAGGTCATGCGCGGCTCAGCTGGCTGGAGTGTTCACGCACATCTTCAACCTTTCCCTCTCTCTGTCTGTAGTCCCAGCCTGCTTCAAAATGGCCACCATCGTCCCTGTACCCAAATCCTCCACCATCTCCTCATTGAACGACTGGCGACCTGTAGCCCTGACCCCCATCGTAAGCAAATGCTTCGAGAAGCTGGTCAGGGACTTCATCTGCTCTGCACTACCCGACTCACTGGACCCTCTACAGTTTGCATACCGCCACAACAGGTCCACTGATGATGCCATAGCCCTGACACTACACACTGCCCTGTCACACCTGGAGAAGAGAGACACGTATGTGAGGATGCTGTTTGTAGATTACAGCTCAGCATTCAATACCATCGTTCCCTCGAAGCTGGACAGGAAACTGCAGGATCTAGGACTGAGCAGCTCCCTCTGCAGCTGGATCCTTAGCTTCCTGTCTGACAGACGCCAGGTGGTCAGACTGGGCAGCATCACCTCATCCCCCATCACACTGAACACTGGTGCTCCACAGGGGTGTGTACTGAGCCCTCTCCTGTACTCACTCTACACCTACGACTGCACAGCCACTAACAGCTCCAACATCATTGTGAAGTTTGCGGACGACACTACAGTGGTGGGTCTTATCACCAACGGTGATGAGACGGCTTACAGGGAGGAGGTCAGCGCCCTGACCCACTGGTGTCAAGACAACCATCTCACCCTCAACGTCGCAAAGACAAAGGAGTTGATAGTGGACTTCCGGAGGTGCAGAGAAGTACACACCCCCATCACCATCAGCGGCGCTGCTGTGGAGAGAGTGAGCAGCTTCCGGTTCCTTGGCGTACACCTGGCTGAGGATCTTACGTGGTCAGTACACATAAACAAAACAGTGAAGAAGGCGCAGCAGCGCCTCTTCTTTCTCAGGAGACTGAAAAGATTCGGCATGAGCCCCCGCATCCTCAGGACCTTCTATCACTGTGCCATTGAGAGCATCCTCACTGGATGCATCACCACCTGGTATGGCAACAGCACCGCCTACAACTGCAAAGCTCTCCAGCGAGTAGTGCGGTGCTCTGAACGGATAATTGGAGGTGAGCTTCCCTCCCTCCAAGACATCTACAGGAAGCGGTGCCTGAGGAAAGCGGGGAGGATCATCAAGGACTCCAGTCACCCCAGCCATAAACTGTTCAGACTGCTTCCATCAGGAAGGAGGTTCTGCAGCATCCGGTCCCGTACCAGCAGACTGAGAGACAGCTTTTTCCATCAGGCCATCAGACTGCTGAACACGTCATAGACACCTCAGCTTCACTACTGGAACTTCAACATTATGCACTCCACACTGTATATAAATGCCACTTGTTTTGCACATATTCAACTCTGTATATTTTATATATTTTATTATTATTATTATTATTATTATTTTATTTTATTTTTTTACTATTTAATTTGTAAAAATGTGTATACACACACACACACACACACACACACACACACACACACACACACACACACACACACACACACACACACACACGTAGGAAAATATTTAGTATACACATCCAGAAATGCATACACTATTATATATTGTACATATATTTATTAGTTTCAGGTTGGCCATTCTTGTATTTTGCTCGTTTGTGTTGTTGTGTTTGCACATCTCTGTTGCTTGTGGGGCTCGCACACAAGAATTTCACTCGCATGTGCTGTGCCAGTGTGCCTGCACATGTGATGTGACAATAAAAAAAAAAAAAAAAGTGATTTGAAAACAAAGAGTATTAGTAAATAAGTCATCTATCAGTTTAGTCTTAAAATACCAGGGTTTTATATTTCCTGTCCCTCTGAAACACATCTCACCTATGACAAGCTGCTATCATCAGTAAGAGCCTATGAGTGTGTGTGTTCAGTGAAAAAAACACTGTCTACGTTGCGAGAGGAGGAAGATGCTGGTCAGTGTGATGCAGTGGCTACAGGAAACACTGGAGGGCAGCAGCAGCCTGCGAATGAGCAGGAGTGAACAAACCTGGAGGAGACGGGTGAAAAATGTACAGATTCTCCCAGAATGACTGAAGGATTTCAGAGGGAACGGCCCCAGTTACACATGACAGCTCAATAATCAATCACCCAGAAAATAAAGATGCATCCAAAAATATCATAACATATTGGAGAGACACAACAGGGTGGAGTATTTCTGTTAACGCAGCAGCTGCAAAGCTGTCGCCATAAACCACCAACTACACGCAGCAGCTACACACTCCGTCAGCAAAGTCTTTAAAAAAGGTGGCATTTTAATAACACAATCCTCTCAGATGTTACTGTCAGCTCCCTGCTGAGGCCTGAACAGGGCAGGGCTGTTTACAGCTGTTACCATGGGAACCAGCCTGGACACGAACACACGGTTTGGCTTGGATTTTCCAGTATCGATAAAAAATGTATTTTCTAACATTAATTGGTCACAGTTTACATGTCTGCTGCATTTTTAGGAGAGTTTCTCACTGTCTGAACGTTCTCACTATGCATGTAGCTTCTCAACAACAATCCTCTAACTTTAGGCCTCAGTAATCCCTAAAACAAAATACAATCACACTTATGAGATTCAACATTTCACTGCAATATCACTGCACACATTGGATTAAAAGAAATCCTTCAAAGTTTTCATCATCATCAACCTACAACTCCAAATTTTAAGTTTGTATATTTGTATCCAGCTGGTGGAGAAACTAACCGGCTCCAGGACCTGAGCGATAAAAAACGCACAGAGCAAGACGATATCCTAAAACTGCACGGTCCAAAAGGTGTAGGACTCAACAACACTGGAGAGGTTACATAAAAAATTCAATATGACAGAATTACTGTGAAATGGAAGAAATTCTGTTGCTGCGTGAGGTTAGAGTCTGAAGATCTTTTTGGAAAGATTAACATGAAATTACCTCAAAACTCTGGATCAGTTCAGCAGCTACAGAACAGCAGACTCAGCTAAAGCAGCAAAAGTACTCCAGCGTCCTCCAGCGTGTTCTCATCCCAGCGACTAACACGCTTCCCTTCTGTTGGACGGTGCTAATGTATCAGATGTCTACACCAGGTGTCCTTTGGATGTGAAGCTTTGACCCTCCGGTCACCACAGTATTGGAAATCATTTGATAAAGGAGCTGAATTATCTGCATTTGGAAGTTGGAAAGGTGTTTGTGTTAGAAACTGTCTGGTTATGTTTAAAAACAAGAATAAGGAAGTGAAGTAAAGGAGGACACGCACACGGTTGGTGTGACAGAGAGGATGTAAGGATAGGGAGATGGAGGCAGACAATCCACTACAGTAACAAGTTGAAAGAAGAAGAAGAAGAGCAAAAGTTTGTGGTTTTGGTCAAATGGTGGTAGAAAAATGCTGGATGTTCAAAAATGACACTTAAACATTGCATTAAATGTGATTCCAGGGGTTCTTTACAAGCATCCTAATGTGATCAGCTGGGAGAGACTCACCTGTTTGAACACCATCAGGCACTGGGCCAGAATCCCAGATGGTGACGCGGCTCCTGGTCTACATTGGATTTTTATTCTGGAACGTCATTACAAACTATAAAATACAAGTGAAACAAGTAGTTCTATTATTTTACGACAAAACTTCACTGAGTTGTTATTAGTGAAAAAAGTAAATGACCTTCCGCAGCGAGAAAAAGGACAAGGCTCGGAGTCAGTTGGCTCGGCCAGCGGTTACGCTCACTGCCAGGTAAAATCAGCGTGTTTGACAGGTGGCTGAGGGACAGCGCACAGCAAACAAACAAACAGCCAGACGCACATGGAGCTGAGGAGAATGTCCAACTGCAGGGACAGATGCAAACGATTCAGTTCCTGGAACAGCGCTAATGCTAACGGCTGCTACGCTCCACAGATCTGCTGTTAGCTTCTCTGTTTATCTGAACAGCTGCTCAGAGATGAGCACGTAAGTGTCCCTTCAGCTGGAGGCAGTCATGGTGCCTTCCATGCCTTCCATCCATCTTCTTAACCATCCATTCTGGTCTTTCTTACATGCCCGTTTACGCCATTTCAGGATTTTGAACATCGTTTTTAGAGCTGAATCAGAGTAATTAGAGTAGTTAATCGTGGAGATATTTCTGGTTTCCCGATATTTCTTGCACTGAAGGTTTTCTCCGTCTTTGGTTGTAAATCTTGTTGATTGTAGGGAGGGGGTGGAGCCTCATTTCTCCAACTCTAACAACAGAGTTTGAGAGTAAAACGTTTAAATAATTTGCACGAGCGTATTTATCGGAAAAATTTATCAGAAGCATGCTGTCATTTTTATCTTTATTACTGATTTCCATAACAGTGTTCTGTTATTGTTGCTGTTTGTTTTAGTGCTTATGTTTCAGTTTCTTTTGCAACAAAAGCTTTTAAATAGTCATCTGACCTGAAAAAATGTTTTATGCATGCTGTCAGTGCCAGTATTGTGTCTTTATGTTCATAGAGATGTTTTTTTGCTAGTGCTGCCATCGTTTACCAACTCGGTGTAACAGTTGCTGTTTATAAGAGCAACTTGTTTTGTTCAAGCACAAAATAAATAAATAAATAAATAATAATAAGCTAAAAACAGCTTCGGCACTGAACACAACCCTGAGCTAAAAATGTGTCGTTTATTACCAAAATCGCAGAGACCCTCCTGGGCTTTTATGTGCCATATGGAGCCAAAAACATACACACAGGTTTTTTACTGCTGCCAAATCCTCCACCAGATGATTTCAGTGATAAACACATGCGGCATCAGAGGAGGAACCAATCCAGCTTCATCTGAAATATGTTGTATTCCCGACATAAAAGCTGGCTTAGCGCTTGCTTCGGGACTCCGTTGTGGTCTTTTTGCTGGTTGCAAATAGAGAACTAAAGCTGCAGATAAACCAGATGGAGTCAGAGAAATGAGAAGAATGTAAGCATTACACACAATAAAACTCAAGTTAAACACAGAAGGAGCGAGAGGACGAGGAGATGATGAAATCCTGGCCACCTTGTCTAGCTTGTTGAATTAACATGCTCTTTTTTCCTCCCTATATTCCCGTGTCCACAGAGCAGATAAATGTTTATTTGCTCTCCAGGCCTCAGCAGTGGAGAGAGTATGTAAGAGCCCCATATGGGTTTTTTCAGATGCGAGTTCAGAGGCTGTAAAGCTCTGTGACAGAGCAGACTGTGGTCAAACACCAGCAGCCAGCAGGCAATTTACTCCACACCAAACATTTATTAGACTCTAAGCTGCTGCTGCTGATGGAGGTTTATCTTCCAGGTTCACTTCTCTCTCTCTCTCTGATCCTCTGCTCACTTCCCCTCCTTGAATTGTCTATTTTCATTCGTCCGTGTTTATTTGAAACAGAACTTTTTCGCTCTTAAATCTTCACTTTCATGCTGGACGTACACTGAGCTTAGAGTGTTGTTAGACTTTTTCAGCTAATGACGATTTCTAGGGAGTAAAATGTTCCAGCGTTCATGCACTGACTGATATTTTTATGCTGTTAGTGTGTGTGTGTACTGATACATGTTGTGCTGCATGCAAACAATAGAGGAAGAGCTGCTGGACAATGGGACAGTATTCTTTATGAATTAAATAGAGACTTTTTTCTGTATTATTCTCTGTAGAAAAACTATAAAGGCTGACACTTTAATACCTCACACACATTTAATACCTGATTATTTATGGCAGATACACACTGGCTGTGGGTGCTGTCAGCTGTAGTGGTTCTAATTCTGAAAAAAGACCTTCAGATCATCCTTCGGCTTTTGGATGTTGTGGCCAGTCTTTTTCCAGCCTTGGTACGTTCGTCCTGGCAAATTACTTGTGTGTTTACGGTAGCTGGGTTGAGGCAGCTGAGGGAATGACATAAGATTCACACGTCAGTACTAACGTCTCTCGAGATGCCAATCCTGACTAATCGGTGCTGTGAATATCTTTATGATCTGGAAATGCTTTCAACTGATCTGATATAGAAATGTTACAAAAAACAAACTGCTGATGAGTAACATCTTTATCTGAGGTGTTGTCAGAAAAATTCTCTGGTGTCAAAGACAACACTCTCCACCCCACCACCTGACACTCGACATGCTCCATTATGTTACTGTGACAGCTCAGAAAACCTGAATCTTCTGATTCATATTTATAGACACGGATCCACTTCCAGTTTTTCAGCATTTCTTAACATGATTCCTCATCTGTCCGGTCTCATGTACTGATTTGTGTCCAGGTACACCAGGTGTCCAGGTGTGCATACTCACACAAAGTCAGTCATGGAAAAGCTTCCTCCTTCTTCTACCTGCTTTGCTTTTATATCACCGAGCTGCCAGCTACATAAATGAAAGCCTTAAATAGTGTTGCTAACCCACCTGAGCTTTATGTGACAACATTTAGCTTTAAGCAGCTGTATGCACTCACTTCGGTGCCACAGACCCTCATGCTCAACTTTACCCGGCAGATGCTTTCGCCATCTCTCGAACAGACTACCCTTGAAACTCTCTGCACATGCTGAATTGCAGTCTATGCTCACTGAATCCAAAATGTACTTAAAGCAACATCTGCAGATTCACGTGTTAACAAGGTAAGAACCACTGATTTTGGCAGCCAGCAAACTTTGAAGAGCCTTATTGCTGCAGTTTTATTCACTTAGAAAATGGTAAATTTGATCTTCGCTTTAGGTTTTATTTTGAAAAATTTTATATTTTTTGAGAGGACAGGAGGATAGGATGGAAGTATTTTATTTATTTTTCTCAAGTCGAGGTAAAACTAAGTTAAAGTTATGTACAGCATATCTTCTGTGCATGACTTGGCTCAGATTTCTGTGGAGTAGAGACCTCCAGTTCGTAGCACGATTGCTAATTGCTAGTTGCCATTCCATTGACTAACTGCTTGTATTCAACACGACTTACAAGATGGTAGAACTGAAAAATGCAACATCTGGAGTGCTCTGCTTCTCCACTGTTTCATGTTGGATCGCTGCAATGTAGAGGTCAAATGTGCTGCTATCTGGTTAGCAGGCTAACTGCCTCACCAACCCAAAACATCTTTGCTTTTCACATTTGATTTATTGTTTTAGTTAACTGATGCAACTGATATAATGAACTTTCAATAGTACTCTTGTACACCAACCAGAAGCCAGGAGCCAGATACATACAGTGGGGCAAAAAAGTATTTAGTCAGCCACCGATTGTGCAAGTTCCCCCACCTAAAATGATGACAGAGGTCAGTAATTTGCACCAGAGGTACACTTCAACTGTGAGAGACAGAATGTGAAAAAAAAATCCATGAATCCACATGGTAGGATTTGTAAAGAATTTATTCGTAAATCAGGGTGGAAAATAAGTATTTGGTCAATAACAAAAATACAACTCAATACTTTGTAACATAACCTTTGTTGGCAATGACAGAGGTCAAACGTTTACTATAGGTCTTTACCAGGTTTGCACACACAGTAGCTGGTATTTTGGCCCATTCCTCCATGCAGATCTTCTCGAGAGCAGTGATGTTTTGGGGCTGTCGCCGAAGAACACGGACTTTCAACTCCCGCCACAGATTTTCTATGGGGTTGAGGTCTGGAGACTGGCTAGGCCACTCCAGGACTTTCAAATGCTTCTTACGGAGCCACTCCTTTGTTGCCCGGGCGGTGTGTTTTGGATCATTGTCATGTTGGAAGACCCAGCCTCGTCTCATCTTCAAAGTTCTCACTGATGGAAGGAGGTTTTGGCTCAAAATCTCACGATACATGGCCCCATCCATTCTGTCCTTAAGACGGATCAGTCGTCCTGTCCCCTTGGCAGAAAAACAGCCCCATAGCATGATGTTTCCACCCCCATGCTTCACAGTAGGTATGGTGTTCTTGGGATGCATCTCAGTATTCTTCTTCCTCCAAACACGACAAGTTGAGTTTATACCAAAAAGTTCTACTTTGGTTTCATCTGACCACATGACATTCTCCCAATCCACTGCTGTATCATCCATGTGCTCTCTGGCAAACTTCAGACGGGCCTGGACATGCACTGGCTTCAGCAGCGGAACACGTCTGGCACTGCGGGATTTGATTCCCTGCCGTTGTAGTGTGTTACTGATGGTGACCTTTGTTACTTTGGTCCCAGCTCTCTGCAGGTCATTCACCAGGTCCCCCCGTGTGGTTCTGGGATCTTTGCTCACCGTTCTCATGATCATTTTGACCCCACGGGATGAGATCTTGCGTGGAGCCCCAGATCGAGGGAGATTATCAGTGGTCTTGTATGTCTTCCATTTTCTGATGATTGCTCCCACAGTTGATTTTTTCACACCAAGCTGCTTGCCTATTGTAGATTCACTCTTCCCAGTCTGGTGCAGGTCTACAATACTTTTCCTGGTGTCCTTCCAAAGCTCTTTGGTCTTGGCCATGGCGGAGTTTGGAGTCTGACTGTTTGAGGCTGTGGACAGGTGTCTTTTATACAGATGATGAGTTCAAACAGGTGCCATTCATACAGGTAACGAGTGGGGGACAGAAAAGCGTCTTACAGAAGACGTTACAGGTCTGTGAGAGCCAGAGATTTTCCTTGTTTGAGGTGACCAAATACTTATTTTCCACCCTAATTTACGAATAAATTCTTTACAAATCCTACCATGTGAATTCATGGATTTTTTTTTCACATTCTGTCTCTCACAGTTGAAGTGTACCTCTGGTGCAAATTACTGACCTCTGTCATCATTTTAAGTGGGGGAACTTGCACAATCGGTGGCTGACTAAATACTTTTTTGCCCCACTGTATGTATCTGGCTCCTGGCTTCTGGTTGGTGTACAAGAGTACTATTGAAAGTTCATTATATCAGTTGCATCAGTTAACTAAAACAATAAATCAAATGTGAAAAGCAAAGATGTTTTGGGTTGGTGAGGCAGTTAGCCTGCTAACCAGATAGCAGCACATTTGACCTCTACATCGCAGCGATCCAACACGAAACTATCTATCTATCTATCTATCTATCTATCTATCTATCTATCTATCTATCTATCTATCTATCTATCTATCTATCTATCTATCTATCTATCTATCTATTAGGGGTGCAACGATACACAAAATTCACGGTTCGGTTCGGTTCGATACTTTGGTGTCACGGTTCGATATTTTTTCGATACAAAAAAATGTTTATGCATTTTTAATTTGTCATTTATTAAAATTATAAATATATATTTTAACTCAAAAGTACAGTTTTTGAATTTAACCCTAACCCTTGTGCGTGTTTTTTATTTTGACAGCGAATGCGCACCTGCGGACCACTTATGTGCAGCCCTGGTTATTTAGCTCATCATATTGCAGCCACAGAAATTCTTTTGTCCATGAAACCATAAAGCTGCACTTTCTTTTTGCCTCATAGTCTGATTTGTCATAACTTCTCCGTTTTGTGGTAAGCTTTTCTTTGGCTGTCACTTCTTCACCCTGACCTGTCTTATTTGGCTCAGCAGAACTGAAATGCTTTTATACACTCACTCACATAAGCTCAGCGATTCTCTGCACGATCAACCTCTCACATGTTTAAGCTTGCTGCGGGAGATTTCACTTGTCATGTTTGCATAGTAAGCTAACGATTAATAAGACGATGTCAGAGGAATTGGTGCACAAATTATCATCACTCACAGATCAGTGCTGTCGCTCTCTATACACAGTTCGCACGATTGCAAAGTGAAAGCAAAAAAAAAAGCGCGAATTCAAACGCGACTTCAATATGTCACATATTGACAGTGGCTCACCGATGCCAATGACATAATTACCCAGCTACATTTCCGAAAGAATGCAAAAGCATTGACATATATTTTTCCTACAATAGCCCGATGGGCAGGGAAGAGATAGATTTTGGTAGCCCGACTGAAAAAATCGCTAGCTCCGGGACGTCGGGCTAGCGATATTGCAAGCCCTGTATCTGATTGAGGAATCACTCATCTTTGGAAAAGAGAGTTTATTACAGAGAAATGTCTCTTTCCAAAATAAAAGCTATACTATCCGCTTCTTCTGGGCTATATTCTCAGCAGCATAAGGAGAATCATGTGCTAACAGCTGTCTAAATGACTCGGCTAAAGTTAGTAGCATGCTTGCTTTTTTTTGTCTGCTTCCACTTGTCTTTGCACTACGATGATGTCGGCGTAAATGTGCAGTCATATTCGTTGTGTTCCCGCTAGTGCTTTCAGGTTAATCTCGTTGAAATTACCTTAACGCCACAACACGGCAAATCTCCGTTAACGAGCTACCGCCGATCACTCCGTGCATGGGGCTAGACGGCCAACATGTTAACGAGCTAACTGCGCTAACACACTAGTTCACACCAATGAGCATTGAGCATTGCATGGCACATTCAACATACTGTTTTACTTTAGTCCATGACTCGCTTACCTTCAGGGTCATACGTCACATGAAAACCAAAATAATTCCAAACGCCAGATCTGAATGACGTTCAATTTGCCTGTTGCAAGGAGAGCTTAACTTCTGTCTCGCTAGCTTGCCCTGCGCTCTTCCCTCTGACTATGCTGTCTGTGTTGAGCGCTCAGTGGATCTGCGCTCGACAGTGCAGCCTAGGCGGAGTAGTCGAACACAGATTCACTGAGCGCTCAACACAGACAGCATCGTCAGAAGGAAAATTGATAAAATAAATTACAAATGTTGTATTGTTCGATACATATGCGTACCGAACCGAAAGCACTGTATCGAACGGTTCAATATCGATACGAATATCGTTGCACCCCTACTATCTATCTATCTATCTATCTATCTATCTATCTATCTATCTATCTATCTATCTATCTATCTATCTATCTATCTATCTATCTATCTATCTATCTACAGTGGGGCAAAAAAGTATTTAGTCAGCCACCGATTGTGCAAGTTCCCCCACTTAAAATGATGACAGAGGTCAGTAATTTGCACCAGAGGTACACTTCAACTGTGAGAGACAGAATGTGAAAAAAAAATCCATGAATTCACATGGTAGGATTTGTAAAGAATTTATTCGTAAATCAGGGTGGAAAATAAGTATTTGGTCACCTCAAACAAGGAAAATCTCTGGCTCTCACAGACCTGTAACGTCTTCTGTAAGACGCTTTTCTGTCCCCCACTCGTTACCTGTATGAATGGCACCTGTTTGAACTCATCATCTGTATAAAAGACACCTGTCCACAGCCTCAAACAGTCAGACTCCAAACTCCGCCATGGCCAAGACCAAAGAGCTTTGGAAGGACACCAGGAAAAGTATTGTAGACCTGCACCAGACTGGGAAGAGTGAATCTACAATAGGCAAGCAGCTTGGTGTGAAAAAATCAACTGTGGGAGCAATCATCAGAAAATGGAAGACATACAAGACCACTGATAATCTCCCTCGATCTGGGGCTCCACGCAAGATCTCATCCCGTGGGGTCAAAATGATCATGAGAACGGTGAGCAAAGATCCCAGAACCACACGGGGGGACCTGGTGAATGACCTGCAGAGAGCTGGGACCAAAGTAACAAAGGTCACCATCAGTAACACACTACAACGGCAGGGAATCAAATCCCGCAGTGCCAGACGTGTTCCGCTGCTGAAGCCAGTGCATGTCCAGGCCCGTCTGAAGTTTGCCAGAGAGCACATGGATGATACAGCAGAGGATTGGGAGAATGTCATGTGGTCAGATGAAACCAAAGTAGAACTTTTTGGTATAAACTCAACTCGTCATGTTTGGAGGAAGAAGAATACTGAGTTGCATCCCAAGAACACCATACCTACTGTGAAGCATGGGGGTGGAAACATCATGCTATGGGGCTGTTTTTCTGCCAAGGGGACAGGACGACTGATCCGTGTTAAGGACAGAATGAATGGGGCCATGTATCGTGAGATTTTGAGCCAAAACCTCCTTCCATCAGTGAGAACTTTGAAGATGAAACGAGGCTGGGTCTTCCAACATGACAATGATCCAAAATACACCGCCCGGGCAACAAAGGAGTGGCTCCGTAAGAAGCATTTGAAAGTCCTGGAGTGGCCTAGCCAGTCTCCAGACCTCAACCCCATAGAAAATCTGTGGCGGGAGTTGAAAGTCCGTGTTGCTCGGCGACAGCCCCAAAACATCACTGCTCTCGAGAAGATCTGCATGGAGGAATGGGCCAAAATACCAGCTACTGTGTGTGCAAATCTGGTAAAGACCTATAGTAAACGTTTGACCTCTGTTATTGCCAACAAAGGTTATGTTACAAAGTATTGAGTTGTATTTTTGTTATTGACCAAATACTTATTTTCCACCCTGATTTACGAATAAATTCTTTACAAATCCTACCATGTGAATTCATGGATTTTTTTTTCACATTCTGTCTCTCACAGTTGAAGTGTACCTCTGGTGCAAATTACTGACCTCTGTCATCATTTTAGGTGGGGGAACTTGCACAATCGGTGGCTGACTAAATACTTTTTTGGCCCACTGTATCTATCTATCTATCTATCTATCTATCTATCTATCTATCTATCTATCTATCTATCTATCTATCTATCTATCTATCTATCTATCTATCTATCTATCTATCTATCTATCTATCTATCTATCTATCGTATGGGTTTATTCCCAGAGAGGTTTATTCCCATACTTCATATACTGTAACAGTACATATGGGCACTTCAGAATCACTTGGGGAGGAACAACATGATCAAGAAGAATTGGCTGTGTGTGTGTGTGTAAAACCATGAATGTTGTCTGAAGCCTCAGTGATACAGCAGTGTAACCAGAGGGAGAGAAGCTCTAATGAAATAAAACAAAGCTCTCAGGGTTAAATATGTATGCAACGATTTTGAAAACCCCAAACGTACCCCCCCCCCCCCCCCCCCCCCTTGTTTTACATTAACAGAACAAAACTACAACTGCAGCAAAACCTTCAGCAACATATTACATATTACCATATTTAGGTGACCAACTTCTCTCATTTATTGAACTGGTTTGTCGGTCCCATATGGCAGAAAACAGTTGGAGGAAACAGTCTGCGTGGCTGCTTTAGGAAAATATTTGGATTCGACTCTTCAGTTTGGATCAGTTGCTTCCTGTCTGGAGGCAGAGATTTCCCACAAGTGGCCAGAATGACATCAGAATTTAATATGGACAGACTGGGAGCCTTAAAGTGCTCAAATTTTTACACCAAAAGATGGAGAAAATGGCCGTTCCAGCTATTTGGTCCAAATTGAGATATGCTGCAGGGCCAAAAGAAGGCTGACACATGGATGTTAGACCCATACGTGATAGTTGAGCATCGCTTTTGAAAATCACGCTTTTAGCCAGTAATTTGTTGCTATAACAGCCAGCACTCCTCTGATTTCAGACTGTACTTTTCCTTCTATTTGGACAAAAAGCATTTGAATGGTCCAAAGGGAGACTGGGTAACAAGGTTCCCGCGAATCCCAAAAGTGTTGTCAGACATATTTCTTCACACCAAACTTTAAAGAGCACTGAAGCAGAAGAAGAGCTTGTTTGGAAGTTTAAGCTGTAAGATTAGGATCCCTCTTTAAATGTAGTAACCAGTCTAATTTAACCCTTTAAGACCTACCATAGAACCAAATCCGCCAGAGCTTATATTCTATTTTTACATGCTGTGGAGCCATTTTTGGGAGCATTTCAAGTTGCTATACATCAATACAACCATTATAGCCCATATTTTAATATGTATGTATGCATTACGTGCATAGTAATTACATAAATTGCAAAAAAGTGCAATAAACTACAAAAAAATTGAAAATCGTTTTTGTTTTTTTTACATATATTTCTAGTTAGAGAAATTTAAGAGGCTTATCCCTCAAAAGTGTAAATACAAAAAAGTTGCAAAAAATAGTTTCCCACCACAGGAAATTTATTTTGAGTGTCTTCATAGTTTTATATTTGAAATACACCAATTTTTACATACTGGAGGAAAAACAAAAATAAATATTATAATGCAAATTTGCAAAAAAAAAAACAAAAACAGCATGTGCATCAAAATAAAATAAATTTCCAGCAGTGCAATTTGAGTTCTAAGCATCCCAGAAACGACACAGAAAAGCATAAAGTCAAACATAACTTTTAAAAACACCAGTTTAGGCTGATGAGGCCCTGAAGGTAAAAAACTACATTTCCGCGAAAATGACGTCACTTCCGGTTTTGGGCAGGTCATGGTGGACATGTGATAGTTCGCGCTGACATCGTAGGAACGTAGGAAGTGTTACGAACATCTGATCGGATCGGCAAAGCATGTTTCTGGAATATTATGTTTTTGTTGCTGCAAGTGCTTTTTATGCAATTTTTGCAAAACTATATGTGGAAGGAAACCGTGACCTAGGACAAGCTGATGGCATAAGATGTAAGTACAACTCCTCCATTGCAAAGCAAAATCCATGCTGTAGCTGGAAAAAAACAGGAAAGATCTACAAATTTGCAAATTTGTGAACTGAATCAGATCAAAGAAATTACAGGAAACTACATGAAAACACCCCTGGAAGACATTTTGACATACAGCACACATGGCACAGGTGGAAGCAACTAAAATCCACAGTCACCATTATTAGAGTGATCTGTGGAATAGAATAACTCAATTCAATTTTATTTATACACCTCCAAATATCAACAACAGTCACCTCAAGGGGCTTTATATTGTAAAGCAGACTCTACAATAATACAAATGACCCCCTATAAGCAAGCTCTTTGGCAACTGTGGGAAGGAAAAACTCCCTTTTAACAGGAAGAAACCTCAGGCAGAACCAGGCTCAGGCAGGGGCGGGGCCATCTGCTGCGACTGGTTGGGGTGAGAGAAGGAAGGCAGGACAAATGACATGACATGGAATAGAATGGCAATAGAAGTGTCTGTATCACTATCACAGTCAGTATACATATAACACCTGTGATTTTGCCTTCCTTGTTAAAATGCCCCTTGCAACTGAATTTGATTATTTTTTTAATATTTCGTTGATCTTTAGGACAATCACAATGATATTTCAGCTCAGCCATCACAACACAATACCGGCTTTGCAAATTTATGAATTTGTTTACAATGAAAGAAAAATGCAACTGGAAGAGGTCATGAAACACCCCAGACCAACAGCAACATAACAGCATACAGTAACATCTGAGTCCAAGAGATCTTTACACCACACAACTTCTGAATACTTCGTTGAAGTGAGGACTGCACTGCCCTCAGTGGATTTTTGGTTGAGATTTGTGTGCAATGCATAAAATAATGCACAACACACCTAATAAGTGAGTAGCTAGTGCCATCATCAAATCCATCTACTGCAAATAATATTCATAGGAATCCTCACAAAACACACACACACACACTACATTTATGCTCTGCATCAGTGACAACAGGAGGTGTGTGAGGGTGTATAAAGCACACATCAGACACCTGAGTTCACACAGTTCACATCAAGACTGCCATCTGTGGCTGCATTCAGGTAACACAAGTGGCCCGGTTAAGGAAAAAAGAAAAAATCAACGTTTTTGTTAAATGTGAATAAAAGTGCTTTAAATGTTTCATGTCACTTTCATAGTGTGTTTCTTCTTTTGGGAAGAAAACAACCCAACCTCTCGCCCTGTGACAGCTGGGATAGGCTCCAGCCCCTGTGACTGATATGGATAAGAAGAAGAGAATGGATGGTAAACAAAACTGCCCGACTGTCTTACCCCTAACTACAGGTAAGGAAGGGTGGTGGTTACTGCTAGAGTAACATTTAGAGGTTAAAACTCCAGCAGCAGTGTCTTGATACATGCTTAATCATGTCAATCATCCAGGTTAGGAAATCCCAGAAAGGTGAATCTGTTCTTCTGGGTGTTATCGTTTCAGCATTTTCATCTACAGCTCAGCTGACTGCATGTTTCCAGCCTTTCAAACAGAACTCCAGCAACAGTTCATCCAGGCAATGTTCTAATTACTACGAGCTGATGGAGTTATAACATCTTCATATTATCCTGTTCTCTATGGGTCTTGGAATCTTGGAATCTTTACTCTGCAAAATGAAAATTCTGTGGTTTAAAAAAATGTAAGCAATCAGATAACCAAAAAAAAAACACCTATCATTATGGTTAGAGTCCACATTCCCAAAACTTTCAGTATCAACACATTTGTGTCACGCCAAATCAATCTGCCTGGAGGAAATAAAAGAAATAGAAAAATCAATAAGCACTTCACATGTTAAAGCCAAATTCTTTGGCTCTTTGTATATGAGGCACCTGAGAGAATATTTAAATATCGCCGTGTCAGAGCAACATGCAGACCTTGGAGAGTAATCAAACCAAAATCAACCTCGTCTTTTTGATGAATCGGAAAGGAAGACGCTTCACTCAGTCTGAGTGTAGTCGTAGTATGGCGTCCTCTCCAGCGACTCTGTCACGCTTGGTAAACTTCTCAAAACTGCAGTGACTTCAGTTTTAATATGAAGCTGCCGTCTGGCACTGCTACAGGAACCCCCAGGGTTTAAAGGGTTAATTAGGAATATTTTGCCCGCTCTTCACATAATATTAACTGTTGAAAATTAATTGTATATAAATGAAATTTATCAGAGAGTGCTTTGAAATATTAAACACCCATGGGTCCCAGGGCGAACCCATATCAGTGGCGTGTGAGTCCTTAGATATCTGCATGTGTTTTTGTACTGACGTGACATCACAATGTGACATCCAATCACAACTGTCCGTGTTTCCCTACATGTGCTTCCTGAAGAAGCTGCCTTTTTACTATTTTCACTCCCTGAATTGACACCGTTCGCATCAATAAACATTTTTCTAGCCCAGCTGCTCATCGTTTGAATTTATGATTTAGGCTGTGAGCCACCTAATGAACGGGATTTGGAATTGGAGACCTTTTCTTGAAGGAAGGACGAATCCTTAGACTCTACAATTTAATGCTTGACTTCATACATTACAGGACAAAAAGGTCCATCCTCGTCTTATCTCTCTCCATCTGAGTGATTTGATAGCTGATATAGAATGAGTGAACTAGAAGAAACACATTGCTTTGCACTGCAATGAGTTCCCTTTGACTTTTTTTTACCAATAAAACACCTTTGTATTGAAAATCAAATAAGGGAGAGTGTCGGTGAGTGCGTCCTACTGATATAATCATTTCCCTGTTTTATTAGCAAATTGATATGCCATCGGGCTGCACCATCGGCTTAACCTCCTAATCAGGTATCGCCTCGATCGCCCCACTGCTACTGCTTCAATTAAGCCTGAGACGGGGGAGAGAGGGATGGGCAGAGAGAGCGAGAGAAAGCAAAATAATGAGAGATGATGTAATGAGAGATGGTGAAGAAGATGCAGGAAAATGAAAGTGGCTGACAGAGACAGATAGATGGAAAGATTCTCACATATGAAAGAGCAAACAGAAGATAAAAAGCGATGGAAGAAGGGCCGGAGGATGAGCTTGTTTATATTTTCATTTATTCCTTTTGTCTCAGGATGCTGCGGCTGCCTGTGCTCGGGCCGTTTTCATACTTTTCCATCCGTATACCTCGAGGGTTTCTTTTAATCTCCGTCTCTGTTATGCTCTATTGTGGTTATTTCTGGCAAAATCCATACTGCTTATTGTTACTTTCACCTTACACTTGTTAGTTAATTACAGTTGCGTTTTATAACACAACTCATATCCTGCACTAGTTTCTGCTTGCATCTGATATGGTTTTGCAGGGGAATATTCTTATTCATTTGTAAGGATACAATGGGAAAACAACCAAATGTATATTGATGTAGGTGGCGGCAACATTCATTTTTATTTTATTTTCATTTTTGAACAGAGATATAGAATCCATTAGGAACCCTGCCTCCTTCTCAGGTTTCCATCATTATTTTTTCCCTTCACCTCCCATTTATGGACTCCTTTTACAGTATGTGATCAATGCCAAGTTCTCTGCTCCAGTGAGAAACTTTATTTCAAACCTGAGCGACTTCCGTGTATTATATTGGTATCCTATCATGTCACTTTTAAAATGTGCTTTTCTTGAAATTATTGTCAGATAGGTGTAGCTGTGGCCAAGGCAGATCTTTGAATCAACAAACAACAAGATAGCAGCTGCCATGAGCAAACAATTTGTGTTCATGTGCTTCAGATTTTTCAGAGAAAAAAAATAAGTGTGATAAGTTTAGAAATTTATATTGAAGACTAAAGAAGAGCAGCAATCAGACCAAGGATACCGCAGCAAATAACCCTGGTTGTGCTCCATATTCACTGCACAGTGTTTCTGTTTGCGTTGTGCTATGTGCCGATCTGATGACAGACACATCTCGGTTAAGATCGGGCCTTAAGGACTCCCAAACGGAGCAGACACTGTGCAGGTTTTGCTTCAGCGTCTGCCTTTGATGTTGCTCAACAACAAACCCCTGAAATGAGTTCCTCCTCTTCCCTGTATGGGTTTAACAGACTTGATTGCTTGTTGCTACACACCACAAAGATTGTACGACTTGGTTAGATGGCCAATTTTATTTCCAGCAAAAAGTCTTTTTGATCTTGTTTTCAGTGTGACGCACAAAGCAAGATCACAGCCTAGATTTTATTTTGATAACATAGGTCTTTTAATTTTTACTTAGTTTCTAAGTCTTGATATTAGTACTGAATACTTAAATGCATACTGGACTAAATTATATCACCAAGACACTGTTTGAGATGAAATGTATGCTACAGCAGTTTTGAGGTGTGAAAGCTTGTTTCAAGACCTCCTAGTGACAATTCACACACTTAGACATTTGCCATACAAACATTAGCACAGGGCTCGTGGTGATGTGGTAATTAGCGCTGCTGCCTCACAGCAACAAGGTCCAGACTTTAACTCCACCATCTGGCTTGTGCCTGTCTGTGTGAAGTTTGCATGTTGTCCCTCTGGGCTCTCTCCGGGTGCTCTGGCTTCCTCCGACAGTCCAAACACAAGGAGTTAGCGGGGTTAATTGGTGATTCTAAATTATCCATAGGTGTGAATGGTTGTCTGTCTGACCTTGCCTCTTGGCAACTGGAATAAGCTCCAAGCTGCAACCCCCCCTCCCCCCATGTGTGCGATGCTTTAAGAAATTGCTGCTATTTGGAGAAGTGAGTTAAATAAAGCTTGTTGTATTTTGTGCTTGCATTCAATTTGTGTAAATGATTTGTCTTGTTTTAACACAGTCGATCAATAACAATTCTTGAATTCAGATCAAAATTAAGATTTTTTATCTCAAAGTGCACTGAAAAAAAGGTCATGTTGGATTTACTTGATTCAGTAATGGACACTGGTTGCACACAAACGTTTTGCTTTGGCAGAAACTTAAACAACTGAGTTAAATCAACACAACTTATTCATAGTCAATAAACCTGTGCATTTTGTGTTCATAAAACATGATTAAAACATGTTTAGATGAAGTAAGTTGAGCTCTTGGAATATTTTAATCCTTCACAATTTTGTCATTTTATTTCAACACTATTCAATAACCTTTACCACAGTACTACTTGATTACTTAAATACTACATGTTGTCTTCATATTACATAATGTTCAACAAAGTCTAGATATCATAAAAGTTGAATGGATCTACAACAACTAACATCCTCCTATCTTTATCCTGGTTGCAGGGGGGGTAGGTTACGAGGCAGGGTACACACTGGACAGCTCACCAGTCAATCACATAGAGACAAACAACCATTTGCATTCACATTCATGGTGAATTTAGAATCACTAATCAACCTAAGCTGACTCTAATAACTGCATGACTTTCAACTGTGGGAGGACACCAGAATACCCAGAGAGAAATCAGTGCAAACTAGCCATATTGTGGATTTGAACCCAGGATCTTCTTACTATGAGGCAACAGCGCTAACCACCATGTCACCAACCCAGGATTGACGAAAAGCTATGATTTCAAGGCTTGATGCAGAATTTTCTGTACGTTTTTGTCCTTGACAGGTTAAACCACAATAAAAAGCAATAGCATACACGTTGTGTGTGTGTAGTTATCCTGCCTCTTATAACTCTAGTGATTTTCCTGCAGTTTGAAATCTCATGTGATCTTGTTAATTTCATGAGTCCAGAAACTAACCACTCTTACTAGATTGTATCAAGTCATCTCAACAAGAACAAATTAAGTTGTTGAATTTTGTACAGATCCTACATGATTTAATTACGTTCAAGATAGAAACATGAAAATTTTGTGTTCAAATTACAAGGTAGACTTTTTTTATGTAACAACCACCCAATTTACTTTTTTCTGTTTACCAAAAAAAGTAGAGGTGGCTGTCTGACTTGACTGAGATGGATGCCTTCCTCAAACCACGATCCAAAGTGTGCAAGACTGAAATCCCGTGCAGTGTCGTGAGATTTAACATTGTTATATCATTGACTACTTCACTCGAACATGATATGAACAATTTAATCTACCCACTCTGCATATTATGAAGTTTCTAAACTATATAGTGACACTTAACTTTAAACCATGAGGCAATTGTGTTAAATACACGCAAGACGCTTACATAAATCCAAGAGCTGGCCAATCACTTTTTTTCAGTGTGAGAAGAAGCCACACTGAAAGAAAAAAAGTGAGATAAGTTTAGAAATTTATATTGAAGACTAAAGAAGAGCAGGCTAGTTTTGTTTGACTTAATACAGTACCTGCAGTGAGTGTTTTAAGTGATTTTCACTGTCCAAAATATAAATGTATTTTTTTTTTTATTTCAAGAAATCTCACCAAGTGTGGTCATCTTACTGCACTGGCAAATAATTTGCACTCGATTATAATCTGGATCTTTTCAAATTAAGATTGTTTTCCTTTATATTTAGATTGTTGCAGAGCACACACTGTACAAAGGTTTATTCCATTCAGATGTTGTATGTATCCACTGATAATTTCAGCAAAATGCCAGTCAAACAAGATTCACATACATAACATATCAAGAATATCAACATATTCATGCTGAATCCTGGAAAATAGATTGCTCCAACTACAAAACGACCATCAAGTCCACTTTAACCCCCTTTAAACTGTGTGTGAAAACACAACAGATTAGACAGTAGTTCTTCTTGATTCTAACATGGATTGATTTTGGCTTCAAATTTGCAGTTTGTCTATAATCTTCTCTTGTGCTCCAGTCCACACTGGATGTTCCCCAGAACACCATGGTGCTTAGAGCTTGCTGTTGCTGTAAATACTTGGAGCATCTTAGCTAGTGAGGCTACCACGACAGACATCTGGAAACAGGCTAGTCCCCATCAGTAAGAAGCTGACAAGGATGGCTCAGCATGGATAGGTGAGCACTGAGCAGCTCCTACTCCAGCAGACCAGTACTGAATAAAGAGTGGATGGCTGAGTGATGCTCTGAATCCTTCTTTTGTTGGGACTTGGAATGATTAGGATTGATTGAGAGGGAGAAAAAGTCATTATAAAGAAAGGTTGGGACACATATGACAGTATGAAAAGATATGATACCATGTGGTTCAGAACAGCAAGACCATAAACCAGAGGCAAAATGTTTTAAGCCATCCGACATTCGGTGGCGATTTAGTAATGAACTTAAACATGACTGCTATGGTGAGCTCGAAGATTGTTGTGTGAGACTGAAAAACTTTAAACAGAGTAATAACAGTGCTTAATCTGAATAAGGGGTTACCACCCCTCAGAAATAATTTAGCTTCCTGTGAAGGTTTTCAGCAGCTCTTCTGTAAACTGCAGCAGTAGCTTGGCTCTGGAAATCACTGTGTTCTCTTGCTAATTACGCCCATGTAATGGATCCACCTGAGTGAGTTCAGCGCTGGCTGCTCTTTGCTGCAGGCAGGAGACTCCATCTCAGTTTAATGGGGACTTTGTCATTCAGGCCTGCAGCTCCCCGATGCAAACAGCGAGTGCTTAACTGGCTCTCTTTACCTTCCCCCTTCACTCTGCCTTTTATTTTCCTCCCTTATTTCACCTTCCACTCTGCTTCTACTTGAGATTATTCCTGTATCATTATTTCACATTGCTTCCCTTTCCACCCTCCTGACTCGATCCCGTTCATTTTAATTATTATTTCTTCCCGTTTGTCTATATCGTACCCTCCTTGCTCATTTCTCATATTTTTCGGGGTTTAACCAAGGCCTCCTGTTTTCCATATTTTTTTCTCCAGGACTTCTTTCAACATTCAAACTTGATCAATTACTGGAGACCTTCGGTCGGCACCAGACCTGCCGGTCAATAAGGACATTTCAAACATTTGTCAATGTGTTAAACATTTGGGAGACTAAACTGGGGAGGAATATATGAGGCGTGTTGTGATGTAGCCTACAGCTGGGGGTCTGTCACTGCTGTGCTTCACGCTGTGATAAATGACAGTCACAGCGAGAGCCTGGCTGCACAGCTAGGTATTGAAAACCAAAATTTGAATGAAGTTGAAAGTGGAGGATTGACTGAAAATTAAGGAACAAAAATGATGAAAGCTTAAAAGGAAAACCATGGTTCAGATAAAGTTTTAAGCCTTTGGGAATCTAATTATTATGCATTTTGAATTCAAGGTAGAAAACAAGATGAAGTGAACTTTAAAATGAATGTTTGGAATAAGATTACAGTTTGAAAGACGTCACCAATGAAAGGTGGCTTAAATAAAGATTAGTGGTTGGAAGACGCTGAAGTTCTGGAAGGAAATTCAAACAGAGATAATGCTCGGCTGATATTTTATATGCAGTTTCGAATACAATACAAATATAATGGATATGGTTCAAAGGGCAGTTTGGAGAAGTTGTGCGGTATTGACTCAGACCAAACTTGAAGGAATGTTTTTTAAAAAAAAGATAAAGACAAAGGTTTATGTGCAGGTGAAGAGTTTAAAGGTAATTTTGTGTGCATTTTTATTATGTGCCAATCCAGACAGATACAGTCAGCTTTAATAACCACCACCAAGCAGCCAGAGGCCTCCCTGGCTTCTTCTGTCAAATATGTTCGTTTTTTTTTTTTTTATCTAAGGTATACAAGTACGTTTAATCTTCCCAGCATCCACAAATGACATTTTAAAGTCTGTGCTCATTTTCCTGGCTGAGAGCAGCAGAAACAGCCAGAAAACTGCTCCCTCCCTCCTGCTGTTTCCCAAGTTTGCATTGACGCTATCCTGCTCGGCTCGGGCTGCAGTTATAGGACTCAATACTCAAAGCCTCTGGCCACTCATCCAATACACATAGACTCCCTGAGTTGGTGCAGTGTGATAATAACAGCCAAAGGTAATGTGCATGCAAGTGTAAATGTTAGAGGGTGTGTAAGCGTGCGCGTGTGTATATTTTGGGTGTAATCTATATTTCTGTTTCGCCAGTTGAGTTGCCAGCAGCAGCAGCAGATTGATGCCGGAAATCGTCAGCTTGCTGGCTGCTTTGAAACTCAGAACAAAACTGCTGCAGAGCTGCATGTACAGTCAAGTCCATATATATTTGGACACAATCTGTGTGTTTTTTTTCTTACCCGTTTACTGAAATGTATTCCAATAATTAATAATAATAATAATGATGTATACTTTATTGATCCCCATGGGGAAATTCCTCTCTGCATTTAACCCAATTATGTACCTTGCTCAGGGGTACATCAGGGTAGCCATTCAGTGGATTCAAACTCTATCCCTGCCCTGCCCAATTATAGTTATATAATTGACAAGGACATAATGTGTAGACTCAGCTTTCATTTGAGGGTATCCACATTCAAATTGGATGGATGGTTTAGGAGTTTCAGCTCCTTAACATGTGCCACAAGTAATAGAACAATTGACTCAAAGGTTATTTCATGGGCAGGTGTGGGCAGTTCCTTCATTATGTCATTATCAATTAAGCAGATAAAAAGCCTGGAGTTGATTTGAGGTGTGGTGCTTGCATTTGGAAGATGCTGCTGTGAACAGACAGCATGTGGTTAAAGGAGCTCTGCATGCAGGTGAAACATGCCATCATTAAACTGTGAAAACAGAAAAAACCCACCCCAAAAATTGGGAGTGGCAAGATCTACAGTTTGGAGATCCAGGGGCAAGGGTACCTAGACCCGGTTCGTAGAGTACGCTTGGGGAGTGTGATTGTGTGTACAGCGTCTCTTTATGTCTGTCTCCACGTTGGTTGAGTGTGGAGTAAGTGCATATGAGAGCATGAGGGTGGGAATGGATGTTTGTATATGTGTGTGCCTGTATTTCTGTGTCTATATGTCAGGTTCGGTATCAGACGCCACCTCTCTGGGGACATCTCAGGCCCTCCAAGGTTTGGAGGCCTATCTCCCCTCACCACCAATTCCCCTGCCGGTGGCGGACTCCCTCAGACATCGGTGCGTTGGTGGTTCTTTGTGTCCGGGGATGGGCGTCCAGGTACACACTGGCTCACTCCTTGGCAGCTGCTTATCGGGGCCTGGAGCATGGGGCTCGCTCGGGCCACTTCGGGGGTGGGGTGCCCCCGGCCTCTCGGCCCAGGGCTCGGTCACTCAGGCACAGCTGGCTGCCGGCGGAGCTCATGGACGTGTCACTGCAACCCCCCCTGGCTTCTGCTCCGCGGCTGCTGAGTGAGCCCTCATCTGGGACTCTCAGCTCTTTCTGGGACAGTGGCGCGGCTGCCCCTCTGTTAGTCTTCCTTGGTCTCTTGTGTTCTGGGGGCCTCTGTATGTCTGGAGTTTTGATCTCCTCCATACCTGCTTCATGCCCTGGAGAACGGGGATGTGCCCCCCCCACACCCTCTAGCAGATCATTATGTAACACTGGTGGTGCAATACTAGACCTGTTAGTGCTACTTCTTGCCTTCTTTGCATGTAGTACGGCAGTATAGTTACCTTTAACCACAGTACAAGGACAGAAGGGAAATATGGACCAGATCAGACAGGTTCTAGATTCCTAGGAGCCAAGGGTGTATGACAACAGAGGACTTGTACACAGTAGGTGCAGAAAACACAATTGCATTTATTAACAATTATTAAAGTTGTGCACATTTAACAAAAGTAGAGCGCTCTTCTTAAAAACAAAATAAAATAAACCCCACAAATAGTCGACCTAAGGATATATTGTCTTTTTTAAAGTCAATTTCAGTCTTTCAATGTTCACTAGTCACTCAGTGTGTTTGTAACCAGTCGGGTTACAATCTACCAGTTCATCCGGCTCTTTGGGCTGGGCTCGCCATCCAGTACTGGAAAAGGGATCCTCGATTCTTCTCAGGTCCTCAAAACCAATTCAATCCAAATAAGCAAAGGGAAAAAACCTGACCTGGGGACCAGGCCAGAACACAGTAGTTCAACATTTAAGCTATCATGCCTGTAACTTATTATTACTACTGGTTGCTTGTAGTGCTTCTAAATTTCTTTCAAAATATTCTATGTTGTACAACAAATTATTCTCATTTCAAAGGGAAAAAGTGCATAGGAAACACACATTTAAAGCAATACAAAATAGCTCAGTAGTGCATTAGAAATACACATTGGCTTGAGACTTATCAAGTTTCAGCTAAGTAAAGTGCAGGTGAAGGCACTTAATTTCACATTGCTAATACTTAGTGTGCAGAACTATAATTAGCACCATGAGAAAAGGGAACATGTGCTAACATAACAACATCGCACAAAACCATACATTATACATCAATACCACAGTAATGTGACATAAACCTTTAAAGAACATCTTGTATAAAGTGCAGCAGACTCAGTGCTAATTGCTTTAGCCTCGGAAAAGGCACTTTCATTGCAAAATGGCTAACGGAAGTTAGCATCGGAGCTAGCGCACGTGTGCTGCCTGGGACTTACCATGCGAAGCAACAAATGCTACACGGGGCTTCACAGTGCTCACGTTGGCTCACGGCCTCTGGAATACAGTATCACTCTTATTATTCTCGCCGAAAAAAGGACTTTCACTATCCAGCTAGCTTCTTCGCCGCACGGGTAAACTGATCTTTCACCGTCTGTGTCTCTGGCGTATCTGACTGGCACACGAAGGCACACACAGGTGTCTGAGCAGCGCACAGACTGGGGGAGGGTCAGACCGGCCAATGATTGGTCGCTCAGTGGATCTGACAAACACACTCTACAGGACTAAGTCCTGCCCCCACACCATTTATACATTACATATACATATGTACATATTAATTAAACTTATGTTTACATGCTTTTTATCAGTATTTATTATAATTAACTTTGTTTTTATCAATATTTATTTATACTTTTAATCCCGTTTTTAACACTGGGTTACAATTACATGAAGGAACCTTTTAAAAAAACAAGCGCGTCCATGCTCACAGGTGTACACACGGGTGATCACACCCACAAACTACACCCTTTTTGGCTCCTACCTCAAAGCACACTGTGTTCTGTTGATCTTATGTGCTGCACAATAATGTTTAATATTTAGTATTTACTGTCATATTCCCATATATCATTGTGATGTTGTTTATTCTATTACTCTTGTTCTCTTCTGCTTGTTTTCTTTTTTCTTTCTCAACAGGTGATCCAGGTGATCGATATATGCATTTTTTTTCTCTGCTTATTCTGTTGGTTTTTGTTTTTTGCCCTTCTCCCCCGTCCCTCTTCTCGGCTGTTTCTCTTTCCCTCTTTCTTTCTCCCCTTCTTTCCCCCAGTCAAGTCTGTCCCGTATTCAGCAAGTGAAAATAAAATAAACAATAAAAGGTGAATCAAATGGACCATTATGGCAAGGCTGGGATGGTCAATTTGGTAAAGTAAATCCGTTGGGCATCTTTCCTCGCCTTTAGACAATAATTCTGATGGCAAAAGAGCCAAACGGGACAGGCAAAAGAAAAAAAAAAGATCTACAATTTGGTACATCCCGAGAAAGAAAGAAAGAAATAACTGGTGAACTCAACAAAGAAAGAAGACCTGGACATCCACGGAAGACGACAGTGGTGGATGATCGCAGAATCATCAGAAAAACTCAGAAAAACTGCTTCACAACAGACGACCAAGTGAACAACACTCTCCATGAGGAAGGTGTGTTGATATCCAAGTCTACCATAAAGAGAAGACTACAGAAAGTAACTACAGAGAGTTCACTGCATGTGCAAGTCACTCATAAGCCTCAAGAATAGAAAGTTTAGAATGGACTTTGCTAAAAACATCTAAAAAGGCCAGCACAGATCTGGAAAAACATAGAGGTCAGAGGTGTTCAGATACATACTGTCTGCTCAAATCCAGCTAAATGCAGTTAAATTGATTGAGCAGAGTTTCATAACACAGATAGACAATGACCCAAAACACAGCCAAAGCAACCCAGGAGTTTATTAAAGCAAACAAGTGGAATATTCTTGAATGACCAAGTCAGTCACCAGATTGAGCCCAACTTAACCCAACTGAGCATTTCACTTGACTAAAAACAGGAACAAACAGGAACTGAAAGCTGCTGCAGTAAAGGCCTGGCAGAATATTAAAAAGGAGGAAACCCAGCATCTGGTGATGTCCATGAGGTCGAGAGTTCAGGCAGTGATTGCCAGAAGAGGATTTTCAACCAAGTATTAGATATGAACTTTTTATTTTCAGTTATTTAATTTGTCCAATTACGTTTGAGCCCCTGAAATGAAGGGAGTGCATTTCATAATGTTTTAGTTCCTCACATTTTTATGAAATCTGTTTGTTCAATCCACTGAATTAAAGCTCAAAGTGTGCACTTCAACTGCATCTGGGTTATTTCATTTAAAATTCATTGTGGTGATGTACACCACCAGAAAATCCTTTTGTTCTAATTAACCTGTCCAAATGTCTCCGTCCGAATATTTATGGACCTATCTACACACGAACAACCCTGAGTATTGGGAACTAAAGGAAAGTGTGTTTGTCTGTGTGTCCACAGGTGTAACTCAAAAGTTTAATGGTGCAATGTTGGATAAACTGCTTTGATAATGAAATCTTATTTGCAGGGTGTGTGGTCACTCTGACCTCATCATGTGTTGGAAAATCAATATGCTGCATGCAATCTGTCAGTTTATGTTCTGTGTTGTATCAAAGGTGCCAGGAGCTTGGATATGACTGCAGAAATACTTTTTTACATCGTTAAAAGCTGAAAGTGTGTCAGGTTTGCAGCTCAGACAGACCTGGGCAGCATAAATACACATCAGTGCTGGTTAACCAGATGCATCACCCATAGCCTATAATGGCAAGTGGAACAGACTGTGCTTTGGAAGGGCCGCATGGAGAAAGTACAAGGGGTATAAATAGGAAAAATTAGTCCTCAACTGCCAGAAGCAGAAGTAAAAGGCAAGATGTACGCCTACCTAAGTTGGATCTAGAGGTTTTGTGGGGAAATCACTCTTCAGAGCTATGAGCAAGGTTGGCAGTACAGTAATGGCAAGGGGCAGAACTATCAGGAACATCTGAGGCAGCAGAAAGAGTCTTTAGATAGCTGATGAACCTTAAAAATGTTACATAATTCATTATCCAATCCGAACTGTACCCACACTTCCAGCTCAAAGCCTTCAGTATTAGTCATGTAATACTGTAATAGAAATAGAACAGAAAGACTGCTTAACCTTAAGGTAAATATAATAAAATATGCTTGCTAATTATCAAGCAGTATGTGATACATGCCCCATAATAAAAAAAAAATCAATATCATGTTGTTTGAAAATAGCATGTATTGTTTAAATAAATTAATCCACAAGCTTCAAATCCACCTTGGGTTATTGATATTATACATCCCAAGTTGTGATCTAAAAGAGTTTATCTGAAACAAAGCAGAGGAGACTGCTTTTAGGGTTCATTCTTGATGAATTTGTAGCTTAAATTAAAACACTGATGTGTTCATGTGAAACAGGCATGAAGATTTTCACATTTCTTTTTAGTGGCAACAGTAAGTTGTCTCTGTTCCTATACACTGGCGTACATGAAGTGCTGTCAGGTGGCCCATAGGCCTTTCTACAGTAGCAGGGTATAAATATAAAGCTGTACTTGCGGACAGATGAGTTGCTCCGATCGCATTTTGACTGACAGCGATGCCGCCGGCCCTCTTCCCTGTTAGCGGGGATGCCCTCTGCTTCTGACGGCGTTTGAAAATCCTCTCCTTAGTTCTCTAGGAAGATGAAGAAGAGCTGGTCTGCCCGCAGAGCCTCTCTGCCTCAGGCATCATGTCGGAGAATTTGTTTTGTTTTTCCACCTCACTCCTCTTCTCTCTTTTCTCTGAGAGTCCTTTGCTGCTTCCCCATCTGCAGAAATAGATACAACCTCAGTGGGGTTTGGTGGTGCAGAAAAAAGACTGAATATCAAACCTATCAGGAAAGAGTGGGGTTTAGGATTTAGTGAGCCACTGTTGTGCTGCTGCTTCTGTCTCAGAGCATGTGTGTTCGCTTGTTAAATAAAAGGTGGAAACCACAAAACCAGACTGACTTTATCTGTATTTGAAATAATGAACTCAGCCCTTTGCAGAAGTTACTAAAAGATACACAAGGCTATGATAAGCCACTAATAACATGCACTTTACACCTTACTTCATTTTAGCAGTGCAAGTGAGTCCCATTAAAGCTACATTTAACAATTGTTTACCAAAGATTAATAATAATTTGAGATTATATGTATAAAAACACAGAAAAGGAAAAGAAAATCTGAGATAAATAGAAATAATCAGTGCATCACAAGAAGCCCTAGCAGCCTAAGCCTACTGCTTAGGGATCCAGCCCAATAAGCTTTATCAAAAAGGAAAGTTTTAAAGTTTGAAGCCTAATCTTAAAAGTAGTGAGGGTGTCTGTCTCTTGAATTCAAACTGGAAGCTGGTTCCACAGAACGACCTGAAAGATGAAGGCTCTGCCTCCCGTTCTACTTTTAAACATCCTAGGAACCACCAGCAGTCTGAGAGTGAAGTGGGTGATACGATACTATGAAGTCTTCAAGGTAAGATGGGCCTTATTATTCAAGATAATATGCTTGCCCTCCAATTAGTAAATACCCAAAATATTGCTGTAATAATATTGCTAAAAATCCAAGAAGTGAGTTGTTAAAAGACCTTTTGTGAAATTAACAGTGATACCTGCAAAATCAAATAGTGCAGAAGTGCCCAGATATAACATAATATAAGGATGTTGACAGCCATAATAAACAGACAAGCTGTCAAGCACCTTAACACTGACCTGTTTAAGTAGAATCAGAATTAATATCAGAATGTCCTTTTACAAGTAATGTTCATTAAAAATTCAGTAGAAGAGGAATTTATCTGGTGTTTAATTATCTTTTGCTCCCAGATGTTGCTGAAGAACCCAAGTGTCTTCATGAAATCTGCAACATTCAACAGTGCGTTGCTTTTGTGCTGCCAGTCTTTTTTTTGTGCTCTTCTTTAAAGTCTCATTTCAGACTTAATACCCTTCATATCAAACTGTGGCTGATCTTCCTCTCTCCTGATGCTAATACCATCAGAGACACAGAGCATCTGTTGAAAATCGCCCACCGGACCTTCCACCTCTTGGCATTCTTCTCCTCGCTCGACCGTTCACAGACTATTAGAGCGTTTATGCCGCTGGTAGAGAGGGAGCTGCTGAACTCATTTCACAGGTTAATTAGAACAAAAGGATCAGCCTTGCACCGGGCGAGAGGCTTTCGATTATTGAAAGGTTGTGGCTCGCTCTCCTCCCTTCAGGCCGCCAGAGAGAGGACAGAGTATATTGGGCTTCATCACTGCTAAATGCCACATATCAATCACCTGATCACGGCTGGCTGCCATCATTAGCGTCTCCTGATTGAGAGGTAAGCTTGTAATCATCCTCAGGCAAATGGAGAGTGAAAATATTAATACACTGCATGTCTGCTGGAAATGAAATGACAAGTTGGGTCAACTTTTCAAAATGAGAGTGAATGAGCAGACTTGAGGAGCTGAAGAGTTAAGTGTTGAAAGAGCCACATAAAGGACCAAGTGCCATATATAAACACAGTACCAGATACTACACAGCAAATCCAGCATGTCCAAATTAACACTGTCGGATTTGATTTCAACACTATTAAAGTGTCTATATGGGTCCACACCAGAGAGTGTTAATTTAACTCTTTTTGGAGAGTTGGTACGTTAACTCTGATTTAGTGTTAAACACCAAATCTGTCTGGAGTTGATAATTTAACACTTGGTGTTAAGAGTTTATATATTAACTCTCAAAGAGTATTTTAGTTTAACTACGTAAGAGTTATCTTCTAATTCATTCTAAAAAGCAGGAATTTTACTGTTCTGAACTTCTAGAAATTTCTTTTGGAAATAAACATTTACTAAAAAGACGCAATGGTTTTTGAAAAACATTTATTCTGAACTGTGCACCACAATTTCAAAACATTTTCTGAAAGATGTAACAGTATACATGTTCTCACTTTCATTAGAATTTTGTTTATCAAAAGGTCTGACATGGTAAATGCAAATAACAGCATTCTCATCACATTTCTTCAATACAATATGCATGTCCTTCATTCATCCCTTTGTGGAACTTCAACGCACTTCTGCTCTCCCCCATATTCCATCTTCACAAGCATATCCTGTGTGGAGATTGAATAAAAATTAGTTGAGACTAATTAATGGCACAAATAATCCAGTAAACAATTGCAGCACAGTAAAAAAAAAAAAGGAATCCTCTTTGAGCCATTACTTGTGTAAAGTATTTTCCCAAAAGACAAGGACACAGGCAACAGGTAATACTGAACTAAATGTAAAACCTCAACCTTTTTAATTTTTACCTAAACCGTGTGCACAAAACTCTGGGGGGATCTATGCTAACGTAGAATCCAGTCAGGACGTCTGCTACTGCTGTTTGCTCGTTTTTTTTAATGGGCGATCGTTTTCAGGCTTCAAGTAGCACCATTATACCAACGTTTCACATTCTACACATTGTTTTAGGTGTATTTGACCAAACGTTTGACTGAAAATTCACATGCAAGCTTTTTTTCAAGGCTGTGGTATTTGCCTGCAAACAATACCTTTCAGCTAGCTAAAACAGAATATTATGCTATCACCGAGCAACATGGCTAATGCCTTTCACACAGCTTTGTCTCAACTCCAAAGAGCCACAGAAGTAAAAGCTAATAGAAATAATTGAAACAATCTTTGAAAAAATGACTTACCAAGCATGGCAAACAACTCAAATATGTAGAGCAAAATGTTCTGAAACGGCTTCACTTCAGCTTCGATTGGAGCCGTGCTGGGGGCGGAGTCTGTGAATTTACTCTGTTGGTGTCATAGCCCCTCTAGGAGTTCAGAGTTAAGAGGTCAAGAGTTAATGTTTCCATTGTAACACCTCCAGATTTGACAGAGAAACACTCATTTTTAACACTCGATTTTAACTACTATCATTTTACACCTCAGAGTTACATTAAAAGAATGTGACTCTACTTAGAGTAAAATTAACTCTACTTTTGCAAGAAGACTATTAACACCAAAACATTTAACACTTTTGAATTTGCTGTGTATAATAACTCACTGAGGTTTATGTGATCCCATAAATTTGTAAATATCACAGATCAACTCTCATTGCAGCATACCGTATGGTGGCACAGAAAGTGCATCTTCAAGATAACAGATGAAGATGAATAGCAACAGAGAGAAGTGGAAAAGTATATAATGTCATATTACTGTGGAAGTCCTTCAGGGAAAGCAAGGCTATTGTGCTTGCCCAGTGAAATCTGTCTTACTCTTTATCCTATCTCCTCCCATCACCTTGAACTGGTCAAGGCAGATGGTGGACTTTCTTTGAGCCTGGTTCTGCCAGAGGTTTCTTCCTGTTAAAAGGGAGTTTTTCCTTCCTGTTATTGCCAAATGTTTACTCAGAACAGGTTGTTTGATTTTTGTGGTTTTCTTTCCATTATTGTAGGGCCTTTACGGTAGAATATAAAGCACCGTGAGGCGACTGATGTTGTGATTTGGGGCTTTAGAAATACAACTGAATGGAACTGAACTAAGAACTGAGAATTAATTAATGTGATCTTTCTCCTTACATCTAAAAGATTTTCATGTCCCACAAAGAATCTCATTTTGTCTGTTTACATCCATCCTATAAAAATAAAATGCCATCTTGTGGCACCATATTTGGAAAAAAAAAATCACTTCCTTATTCCTTTTCCATTAGCCAAACTCAACACTGACAGAAGGGTCTACCTGCATATTCTTTACTGAAACACTTCTGCAACTAATGTAAGCCCTATTTTTTGTTCAGTACTGTTTCTTCAATAATTTTCAATTAATTTTATAAATCAGGAAATTATCAAACAATGAACAAAAACAACAAAAACAGGACATTTGAAAAACAAATGCATGTGGAAGGGATTGGATGTGAGCCCCACTGTCTGATTGTGGAGCAAGTACAGCATGCACCGCCACCTGCATCTTTGATGTAGTTTGTAAATATCTCACTTTATTCAATAAAAGCAAAACTATAAATTATGCTGACAATAAAACGTAATTGGGAAAACAAATCGTATAGACCTGGGGTGCTTTTTATTACATTAACATATCTCCTTGCTTCCTTCCCTTCCTTCTCTTGTCTTAGGTCCTCCTCAGTGCTCATGTTTGTGAAATGCCCTCTGCATTCTCTGTCAATATTTCACAATAAAAGTTTTCCTCCTTCTTAATATATTATCATCCTAATAATATACAAAGGAAAACAATATTCTGCATACGACTGAACAGTTCAAAGTAAAATAAGTCATTTCCTCCTTTGCAGGATCTATAAAAACTTACCCTGGGGGCTCAAAAACACTGTTCTGAATCATGTGACCATTTGACTTTCTCTGTAGTGTTTCATCAAACGGCCTAAACAAAAGGTCAAGAGTTCACAGAGAAAGAAAGAAAGCTCACCTTCACTGCCCCTCTTCCTGCTCTTTATAGAAAAAGCAAAAGGTTTCCAATAAGTACAACAGATTCTTCTGAGAGGTGAGAATGTGACCATGAGTCACAGCCCTAGACTTCACAAAAGCTTCAGCTCCAGTGAACCTCAACAGTACACAGAAACATCTCTTTGCACTTTCAAAGAGCCTTCATATTCACTTTTCATTAACTCTCTGTTTTCTTGGTCTGTCTGTGAAATGATGAAAATCAAAGAAACATTCAGAAGTCAAATGGAGAATTGATTCAAGCATATATCTCTGTTGGCCTTTGAGGATTTTTAAAAAATCTCTTTAAATCAAATACAGTGAAAGAAATGCTTTGCAGATTTGCATATGATAAACTGGGGAGAAAGAGACAATCAGAAAAAACTACAGAACAAACTACGACCCTCAAAAAAGGCAGTCAGCCAGTTATTCCTGATTAACCTACAAACCGAGTGTACTGATGAAGGTATTACCTGACAGGCGTCAATATATTGCCAATACGTTTTTAAATAAAAGTGTAAGAATCCTGATTAGATGTGGAATTCAAACATTTTTATTCAAATGTTGTACCGGATAAATAAATCCTGATGTCCCTCTCTACTGTCATACACACCAATCCAAACACGCCAGCAGCCACACACTGGGATAAAATTCAAACTGTCATATAATAAGAGATGAAATAATCAAAATTCCATGGGTTCATCATGAAATGTGAGTTACTATACATTTCCTGCATGCAGTAAGTAAAGCTGTCTGAGAGGAGTTGCAATCATCTCATTTGTGCGTCCAAATTCAAATAGGACACATCTCCCCTGAAGAAACCACACCTGAAAATGATATTAATTTTTAGTCGTGCTACAACTTTCTCGCAGGTGTCTCTGGTTGGTCTCACTCCATCACATCCTGCTGGTTGACAATCGATTTACTGGAAAATAAGAGGAAGAGTTTCCAGCCAAACAGAAATAACAGAAATTCCTTTTCTTTGGTTCAGCAGAACATGTTCTGCTTGACCAGTGAGACATTTTCTCTGAGATATTACACACCCTCTGAACTTCCCATCAGTCACGGCAGGATGAGGTTTTCAGCCTCAGAGACGATGTCTGGAGCCAGAATTAGGAAGTTAGTGACGGGCTGGACTCGGTCGTCATGGATGTCACACCTAATCGCCAGAGAGTACCAGACCCTCTAACCCACAACCACTGGAGACCACATGTGCTGTGCAAATATAAATAGATGTCCTCTTCTAGGTGAGACAACAGCAAAAGCTGTGCCACAGCTGTGTGCGACTGAAGCTCTCACCATAGAGACTGGAAGCACAATTAGCAGCGATGGTCGTGTGATGTGAAAACAGGTGTGATGGTGCTGCTGTAAACTGTGCTTCAACGATAAATAAATGCACAGAAGTCATTCTCCTGCAGATGATTCTTCCTTGAAACTTTTGCATCCTGAAACAAGACAATTTAATTTTTTTTACATTTCTGCATAATATTAGTGCTTATTTTATTTGCTTATTTATTTCCAACCTGCATGAAGATACATTCAACACAGCTATACCAAAATGCAGGTGCAGAAAAGTGTAGGAAATGCGTACTTCATATGACCAGGCAAGAGGCTATTATAGTATTATAACACTTATCATTGTATTAATTTAATTTCACAATACTATGATTCTTTTTTAAAAGTGTTCCATATAATGCCATCAACATACTATAACACAATATATAGGAAGTTTAAAAAAAGGTGACAAGGAAATTTTTTTTAACAGCAGCTGTCATTTAAACAATAACACACAGAAATGTAAATAAAAACACAGAAGGAAACAGGGAGGGGGACACTAAACTCTGTGCACACAAACAATAGATAGAACAACAATATGACTAAAGACTCTGGCATCAAATCCTGAACACAACTTCAGAGCCCTGGCAGTACGTGCACCTGTCCAGGTTAAGCCATAGCCCGGTCTAAACCATAAAAGAACGTGATATTGTACATAATATGAGTCTGCATGATTCTAATATTATCTAGTTTGTGTTCATGTGTGTGTTTTTGTTGTTTTTGAGTGGGTTTGGACAGGATTTAGACACTGATTAACCTCTGCATTAAGAAAATGCCAAACCAAAACCTGTTGGTTTGGCAATTTCTTCTGTTCACCTGATAAATATCACAGAAACAAGAGACAAGATTCACGACCGCTGCTCGTGCATTTGTTTTATAACTCAAGATGAAATAGACCACTATGTCAATATCATATATTTAAAGTTTGTCCATGATGCTGTAAGGGCTTCTGTCATCTGAACAATATTACCAGGAATATACCATCTCAGAGTGAACACATTTAATAGTTGGTTCATGTGGTCACATTATGTTATATATGTGTGTATTTTATCATTGCTTATTACAGGCACACTGGCTTGGGCTGAACTTACTGTGATGACGTATGTCTAAATGTCGTAAAATGCTTTGAATTAAAAGGAACACCAAGACAACTTCTTTGATCCAAGCTCTCCAAATTAATTGGTTAATATAATTTTCCTCTACCTAAAATAAAAAGAATTTTAAACATAAAAAAATTAGATGAGAATATGAATGTTATTATGAAAGAATGAAATCTACTTCTAAACACAATTAAAACATCTGGAACCTTGGATATAAATGCTCGCCTGCTTTTATTCCCTAGTCTTAAAAGCCTCCAAATTCCATGTTGAACTTTTCGATTAATGAAACAGTCGAATACTTTCAGTGAGCAATGACGAAGGGAGGGAAGGAATTATCGTGCAGGGCAGCTGGATTTTCCATAAATGTATTCCCTATGAGCTGCGACTGGATTGTCCTGTAACTATCCGAAGCGTCCTCTGTGTTTCTGTGACATTTTGGAGTCGTGAGTGTTTGAGGCGGCTGTGATTTAAATGCTGTTATTTGTTTTTCTTTAAAGCAGCAGCAGAGTTACAGGGCACTGAACCAGAAAATGACATTTTAAAGTCATCTGTAGCTTCTGCAGAGACTTGTGCCATTTCCTCAGCAGGGTAAATATTAACACCATCAACGCCTTCTTCTTTGAAAAGACAACACATTAGGCAAACTGAGGAAGGCGGCAGTGAGACTCTTCTTTTGTATGCTCCTCCGTGCAGGGGTTATTAAAACAGCTAAATTGCAATAGTGATATTATATTTCTTGGATATTTATTTAAAAGTTGGCTATGTAAAGCAAATGAGAGACTAAAAAATTATCATGTGAAAATACGAATTCCCAGGAACACCATTTTGAGCACCCACCGGTGGCTTTCACGGCATAAATCATTTTCATCATCTTGATGCTTGTTGACATTATTTTTATGAACAGATTGGGGTTTTTTTTCTCGATAAACTACTTGATGCTTTTGTCAGACATCATAACTAAATACATAACACTCATCTAGTTTCACAAGGGATAGTGGTGTACACTTTAAATCACAGTTTATCCATGTTTATCCACATCCACAGCTAAGGATAGTTTAGAATCACCAGTTAACCTGATGCATGTATTTGGACTGTGGAAAGGCCACACAGGAAGCAGCTGAAGAGGTGGGAGTGCTAACCACCCAGGTACTGACTCACCTGTTCATGAATTGCACGCAACAATGTGGAAGGATGTTTCTTTCACCAAAGTTTGTGTCTGTCTGTTTTGCTTCCCTCATCCCCAACCGGCCACAGCAGACAGTCGCCCCATTTCTAAGCCTGTTTCCGTCCCGTTGAAAGGGAGCTTTTCCTTCCCACTGTCACCAAAGTGCTTGAGGGTCATGTGATTGTTGGTGTGGGTATTATTTCAGGGTCTTTATCTTACAATAAAAAGTTCCTTGAGGCCACTGTTGTTGTGATTTGGCACTATGTAAATAAAGTAAAATTGAACTGAACTGAATGTCACCTTTTTCACAGTTCAACATTAATTTTCTCTTCTTGTAAGATGTAGGAAATTACACTAAGCTGGATTTTTAAGATTCATTATGTATAAATATTAAAATTATAACAAGCAAGCCAAGCTGAAGGCACAACCAATCTATAGGGAAATATCCATGTGTAGGCATTAAGACAAACTTTGAACTTCATGTGGCTGCTGGGCTACATGAAGTTCAAAGGGTTGTGCGCTCACATTTTGGCTTTGCAGGAGGAGGCAGGGCATCAGTATTGCATCTGTAACTACTGGTTAAAAATGATTCCACCAGAACAAGATGCCTGTCCATATTTTGCCATGTTTTGGCTTTGAACACATACAGCAGGAGAAAGCAGTGACATACTTATTGTTCGTCTTTACACTCTACATTCTCCCACACTTCACTGACCGGTACCACTTCTGTCTTTAACAACTAAGTGGCAAAAATGCTCAGCGGTGTCAAATGGAACAAAAGCTGCCTGAAAACAATGGTTCACAAGGAGAGGCAACTTCAGAAAAAGGCAGCGAGATGGACTCTTCCACAGACTGCAGTATTGAAAACACAACAGCTTCAGTTCAGGAATTTATTTAAAACGATGGAATTACTGACTTAGAGGCAGACATATAGGCAGCAAAAACTGGAATAAGTAAGTTACAGCCTGATTTCAAAATGAGAGTTAAACACTAAAAGCTGATTTGGAAATGGAACACAGGTGGGGAGGGTGGAAAAGTGGATCTGACATCTGGTTAGTGGGCTGGGAGTGGCAGAAGACATGGCTTAATAAAGTGAAGAAATTGCATTACTGAGAGATTCAGAGGCAACTGCAAGACTGGTTTGGACTGAATGCAGCATAACTCCTTTACAGTATTAATATGAATTCACTGGATAAACTCTGCATTTTAAGGCTGAAACTTTAACATTATTACCTTACAAAAACGGCGCAATACCTTTATTTTCAATCTCAATGTTCAGTGTGGCTTGTTTCTAAAAGCACAATTTCTGCTATTTGGGTTGTGAATGCCAGAAAGAAGATTCTGATCTCAAGAGACGATCCTGCTAAAATAAAAGGTCAAGTAGAAAGGAAAATAAATGAGTGTGGACGGTTGTTGCTGCCGTTATTTCTGCTGCACGTGTAACATGTGAAAGGTCTAATTTGACCAGCCTCGTGTGTACGTTCACATCTCTCTGGGAGACAAATGGGTCCTGACTCTTTTTTTGCCAGAGGTCACGATGCAGACACTTTCACAGATTTAGGGGAAAAAAAAGAAAAAAGCACAAATCCTCATTTTCTGTCTTAAAACACAATTTAGCACGGCACTTAGTGACAAAATCAAACCAATTCCTGCCAGGACATCCTGGTTGTCTTGACCTCACCATCGCCGTCTGCAGTCTGCCTGTCACATATAGTTGTTTTGCTGCCTCTCTGCCTCTTTGCTCGGCACTGATTTGCCCCATTAGACGAGCATATGTGTGGAATGTGCTGTCGATCCCAATCAGTTGATTTGGAGCTGGGCCTCATCTCCTCGGGGAGCTGCCTCCTCCTCCTCTTCTTTCCAAAAACAGCTGTGAAGTAACTAAATCAATTTTCTGCAGTTTAGTACTTCACACTTTTTGAGTATACAAGGCCATTTTGATTTTTAAGCTCTGACTTTAATTTACTTTTAATTTACTTTAATTACACTGATTTTCTTCTCTTTGTCACTATTTCTTTTTTCAGAGATTATTAAATGCTTAGGTCTTACTAAGACCAAAAAAGTGGACCACATCAGTCCAGCTCTGAGGTCCTTACACTGGCTGCCTGTCCGTCAGAGGATAGACTTTAAAGTTCTGATGCTGGCCTATAAAGCTCTGAATGGTTTAGGACCAAAATACATCAATGACCTCCTGACCCAGTATGAACCATCCAGATCCCTCAGGTCATCTGGATCCGGTCTTTTATCAGTTCCCAGAGTCAGAACCAGACACGGAGAAGCTGCATTCAGCTTTTATGCTCCTTATATCTGGAACAAACTCCCAGAAAGCCTCAGATCAGCTGAAACACTCAGTTTATTTAAATCCAGGTTGAAGACTCACCTGTTCTCAGCTGCATTTGAATAAAGCACCAAATCCACACTTTAAGCTTAAATTTCAAAACTTACATTTAACTACTGATTTTATCTACTGTTCTGATTTTATCTGTTTTGATCTTATATACTGTTGTTTGTTTGTTTGTTAATTAGTTAGTTAGTTTATTTGCTTGTTTTAATCAATTTTAAATCATGCTTTTTATTTGTTCTTGTTTCTAATGTCTCTGTAAAGCACTTTGAATCACCTTGTTGTTGAATTGTGCTATACAAATAAACTTGCCTTGCCTTGCCTTAAATGTGTGTCATCCTTTTTTTAATATAAAGAATTCAGTTTTTAGAAGGAGCATTTTAGTCCACCTCTTTGCAACTTAAGGAGTCCTAAAGGGCTCCTTAAGTATATAATTTGACCCAGTGAGGTGCAACATCCCTGATTTTGTGCAATCAAGAGCACTAAATCCAACTTCACACAATCTGTCTTTACACCGTAAGTGCTGCTTAAGTAGGTCTTAGGTGTGTCTCAATTTTGATACTTTGGTAAGTACGCATTCAAGCAGTATACTAGGGTAACAGTGAACTATTACATCATTTTGACAGGTTCATAAAACATGGTGAGCTGTGAACTAGCTTTACTGCAAAAAGTCGTACTTTTCAGGAACATTTGCAGCTTGCTGTGCCTCTGACCAACAATGAGAATAAATAAAACATTGCAGCACAAGCAGAAATCAAACAACACCACAACAGAGTGTGCAGAGTATGGAAACAAATCCAGCTAGCTGCTACAGTAGCTAGCACTGCCAACATCATGCTGCTGACAACTTTTTTATGACTTTGAGTAAACTATCCGGTTACACAGTAACAATGTTCAAACAGGCTGTCATTAAAACCACAGCCTTTGTCACTTAAATGGCTTAAAAGGCTCAAAGTGTGCCAAGAAAACATTCCTCTCTCTTCTCTGTCCGCCAGTCTGAACTGCTGACATGAGGCTTGTTGGATTCTTGGATTCATATGGTTGATGTGAGCCTACTGTTTGCAGCCTCAGCAGAAAGTGATGAGGGTACATTATTTTTCAGCTGTCCAGTTTTGTTAAACCTGTGTCCTCGGCAGCTTCACATTTGTGTTTCTCACTGACAGGACCAGAATCGAACACCTGAAAATCAAGGAGACTGCAAGCTTCAGAACTAATCACCACAGTCAAAGCTAACATACTTCATGTGTGAGACGAAGATTAATGGAAGTCCTGAGTTGTTTTCTGTGGAAGTTCTGCTACACAATTGGGCAATTGGATAATTGCGCAAGGATGTGTGTCTACTTCTTTACGACTGTCTTTTACATGTAAGACTTCTAACATTTGCTTCAATTTTCTTTCCTTTTAAAACGTTTAAATTTCCTATTTTCTGTGTCTCCAACATTATTTATTCAACTTTTTCCCCCTTACATCTTTATTTTCTTCTTGTCATCATCTGCTTTGTACTTGTTAGATAGATCTTAAAATTCAATTTTGTTTTATTTCAAAGCTAAAATACTCTTCAGCACACCAAGTAGTTTGAATGTTTTTATATTTAAATACTGGTAATTGTTGGGTTTTTCAGAAACGAAGCTGTGGAGATGCAGACTTGATTTCACTTTCTGATTTTTTAAGAGGTGAAAGGTTTCTGCCTTCACACTGAAGCAGTTTACTGTGTGAATGTCTAACTCGAGTTTCTGTGTGCAATTAGAGTGTGAGAAAGTGAGCAAGTACAGCATGTCAGTGGCCTCTTGACAAAGTTGCCATTGGCAGTGCGGCTCCTCATCATCTTCGCATCGGGATAAAATGAACCCATGAGACCGGTGCCCCCGAGTACCTCAGTAGACTTAATTTAACAGAGTTAAAATCAATTTCTCTGCCTTCTCTTGGGTCAAATTAACTATCTCCTCATATGAAGAAGCACCAATGACTTGACAGCTCGTCCAGATCCCAACTGTGTCCGTCTGTCTGTCAGCTGGCAAATGGCTTTTCATTTTTTGTCCAATCTCCGACTCTAACTTGGAGTGTGAGCTGCCCGCATGGTGAGCTTGGATCTGCCAAGAAACTGACTGGATGGTGATGCCACTCCTGCTTCTCCCCATATCCCAGTATGTTTTGGTTCACAGTAATTGCTTTATTTTGTTGAGGCATGCAGCGAAGATGACACTGAGATGAAATCGAGTGTTTCACTTTGGAATAAGTGCAACACTGATGTAAGACAGTGCTGATTTAGGCTGAAGTTAGTGAGGTCACAGTTTTCTCTGGCAGATTGGACTTGTTTTCAGAACATTAAGCTCTCAATTTATGTAAAAATATTTTTGGATGGCTTGGTAAACAAGCTGTGAGTCTGGTGCATCGTCTTCATCTCATTTGACAAATATGATGAAACCTTTCAAACTAAAGTGGTGATCCTCTCATTGTTGGCTCTGGCCTAGATAGCTTCTTTGGCAAAGGCTTAAAATGGCCCATGGATTTGTAATTGAGCAGTTTGCCAGCCAACAGTCCTCCTCTTTAAATTGTTGTAAAACCTAAAAGGTAATGTTTGAAGAGACTGATGAAACATCTGAGTCAATAGCTTTGTGTCAATTGTCCACAAAGTGTGACGTCTCCTTTACTTTTTAGATCATACCGATCCTTTTGGCAATCTTTTTAAAAAAAATTAATTGTGTTAAAAGATACAGAAACACTTCAAAATCTAATCTAATTCAATTCTAAGCAAAATGCTTGTTCGCACATGACACCATCATGTCATCCAGACAGATGTTCTTTTTTTATTTTTTTATTATATCTTTATTTGGAATGGACAGGAAAAATCAATCAACATAGCAATATATGAATGACATGAAAATAAAAGAGTCCTTCCAGGTTTTTAGAGTTAAGTCCAGGAGGGCAAATGACAAACACAGTGATCGGCAGGTGCATATTATCCTCTAATGAAGAATTGCCTGATAAATAAAGTTCTACAAGGTTCACATGTTCTCCAGAAGGGGACTCATATTACATAAAGGTAGAACACATTATATGGAACTATAAACTATAAACTGGGGGGTTGCCTGTACTGCTGTCATGGAGAAGAAAAAAAGAAAGAAAGAAAAAAAAAGTAGAAAAATAAGTAAATAATAAATGAATTAACAATGGTCAGAAATTAGATAAGTAGGTTACAAAAGTACAAGTACCAGTCAGATCAAGTAAAGTCAGCTCTTGTGGGGGTAATGAATAGGATCCATTTGTTCCAAATTTAGTAGAATTTGACCTTTTGATTTCTTAACCGATATGTCGGTTTTTCCATCCTAAATATCTCTAAAGTGATCCCAAACCAGTCATCCAGGGTAGGCTGAACTGGACTTCACCATCTTCTTGTAATTGTTTTCTTAATCTGATCAGTAACTAATTACTGATTACTTCCTGAAAAAAAGTAATCCCGTTACTTCACTGATTACTTATTTTCAAAAGTAATAAGTTACTTAGTTACTTTTTAAAACATGATTTATCCCCTAAATAGGTGATAAAGCAATAGATCTTTCAGCCCAATTCTACTTTTTCTGCATAATCCATCATACAAAATGTAATCAAATGAAAAAGTCTCTTTTTAAAACTAGTTTTAATCTTTTAACTTTATGCATCAAGCAAACATTAAATTATATGCACCATTCTCTGGCTGGAAGAAATTTGTTTAACATTTAAACCTATTTTCTGCATATTCCAGCATATAAAATAAAATAGTTTTTTGTGTTTACACTTACACTTTCAAATAGATGCACGTAAAACACAGCAGATAATACATAAAATCAAAGACTCAGCGGTCCTGTTGCTCTGTTTTCACCTGTATAGCAGGAGTGGGGCAGGCGGAGGTTTGCCCTGGTGCAGGTGTGCTGCAGCGGTCAGTGGAAGGCAGCGTATTTGGTGCTTGCTTGGACATTTAGGGTTTTTTTCACTGTAAAAAGAAGTTTTCTTCCCACGCAGTGAGCAGCGGACGCTAATGTTTTTGTCACTTTTTACAGAATCAAACTCAAAGTAAGGTCAGTACTTCCACGCTTTAAACGCTGCATGGTCATACTCTCTGCCGCAGTCGTTATATTATCCATTTTTGATCTTACACAGCTGTTGCCACGAACGTCGCACTCGCTTACGTCATTGTCATGAGACACTCTTGCAAAAAAGTCACAGTTTTAGTAACGCAGTAACGCAGCGTGCTTACGGGAAAGTAACAGTAATCTAATTACCCTTTTTGCAATAGTAATCCCTTACAGTGCAGGAAGGCCGAACGAAAATGAAAAAAAGACAAGTTACAAGTCTCTTTCCTGCTGCTGAGAGAGAGCCTATCTAGATATCAAGTCATCGTAAAAAAATCTAAGAAAAATCTAAGTTTCTCGCAAGCATTATTAAAACCAACTCTAGTAACCCCCGAACTCTTTTCTCAGTTATTGAATCGGTCTTGAATACCACCCCCGCTTTCCATATAGATAGCTCCATTGAAATGTGCGATAGATTCTTGAAGTTTTTTATTAATAAGATAGAAAGGCTTCGATCTACATCTATCCCATCCCTGTATAATGTCTCATTAACATATACCCCCTCAACTGCTTTTGACCAGTTTGAGGCTGTATGTCTTAACCAGGTAGAAGAGCTTTGCAATAGCATAAAGACATCATCCTGCCCCTCAGATGGAGTCCCAACCCATTTTCTAAAAAAGATTATTAAGGTAGTCGGTCCTGACATTTTAACAATTTTTAATAGCAGTCTCAGCTCTGGAGTAGTACCAACTGGATACAAGCATGCTGTAGTGCAGCCAGTACTTAAAAAACCGAATCTTGATTCTTCTGTTCTTGCTAATTTTAGACCTGTCTCCAAGCTACCGTTTCTGTCAAAAATTCTAGAAAGGATTGTATTTGAGCAGCTACAATCCTTTCTAAACAGTCATAATATTTTTGAGAAGTTCCAGTCGGGCTTCAAAACCCACCACAGCACAGAAACTGCCCTCTTAAAAATACTTAGTGATATTTTATTAATCACTGACTCAGGAGACCCAGCCGTGCTCCTGCTCCTAGACTTAACTGCAGCCTTTGATACTGTTGACCACAGTATTCTGATCTCCCGTTTGGAGCAATGTGGTTTCAAAGGTATCCCCTTGGAATGGTTTAGGTCGTACCTCTCTAAGAGGACTTTTTCCGTGAGCCTTGATGATTTTATTTCTTCCCCAGCTCCTTTTACTTGTGGTGTCCCGCAGGGATCCGTATTAGGCCCAATTCTTTTTTCAATCTATATGTTGCCCCTAGGCCTAATCTTTAGGAAACATAACATCTGCTTTCACTCATATGCCGATGACACCCAGATTTAACTTCGGTTTAATAGAAACACCTCTACGCCCATGGAATCGTTAGTCAAATGTCTCGACGAAGTTAAAACCTGGATGGCCTCAAACTTTCTTACCTTCAACGAGGATAAAACAGAGGTAATTATTTTTGGACCAAGCTGTAATTTCAATGCCCCAGATTTGGACTTATGTAACCTAACATGTGCTGTTAAAACACATGTAAAAAACCTGGGGGTTGTCTTGGATAGCAAACTTACATTTGAGAAACAAATTAATTCAGTTGTCCAGCGGTCCTTTTTTTAAATTAAGGCTCCTATCCAAAGTGAGATCTTTTCTATCCTTTAGAAACTTGGAACGAGCAATTCATGCGTTTGTTTTATCTCAACTGGATTACTGCAATTCACTGTATGTGGGTGTCAGTCAGTTCAGCTTGGCCCGGCTCCAACTTGTACAGAATGCTGCAAGCTCGCCTTTTGACTCGTGTGAAGAAACACCAACATATTACTCCGGTGTTTGCTTCCCTTCATTGGCTTCCAGTGCGTTTTAGAATTAAATTCAAAATCTTAATTTTAACTTATAAAGTGCTAAATGGCCAGGCACCGGACTATTTGTCTGTCCTTTTGCAGCTGTATACGCCCTCTAGAGCCCTTCGATCAAGTGATCACCTACTCCTTACTTTACATAAGTCTAGGATGGTTCATAGAGGAGATCGGGCATTTGCAGTTGTGGCACCGAAAATGTGGAACGATCTACCTCTCCACATTTCAAAGGCCCCAACTGTTACTCTTTTTAAATCGCATCTTAAAACATTTTTTTTTACTCTGGCTTTCGAAACTGTTGGAGAGTTACCAATTCTTTTATCCTAATCTGTTTTTAATTTTTATCAGTTGTTGTTGTTAATGTCACTGTTTAATTGTTATGTTGTACAGTACCTTGGTCAACGCCCTGTTGTTATTAAATGTGCTTTATAAATGAATAAATGCAATGAAAATACTTTATTCGTTACTCGAAAAAAGTAATCAGATTACACTAACGCGTTACTGCCCATCTCTGATCACCATTTACCTTAATATGAGCTGACGGTCAATCATAAAGAGCTTGGATTACTCTAATAAACTTATTTTGAAAGTCAAACTTCCCCAGAACCTTGTACAAAAATACCCATCCAGATGTTGTTCTTAAAGATGCTGTGGGGCCACCAACTGGTCTCTAGGGTAACAAGACAGGCCTAGACACCAGTCAGTGGCCCTCTGACAACCACTGGGTCTAGGGAAACATGTGTAGCGCCTGGTGAGTATTTGCTGGAAGTTGGCAACATTCCAGGTGAAATTTGTCCCAAACAGGGTGCAACAACAAAAACCTCCCAGTGGCTGCTTTGGTTGCTAGCAGATCACAGCAGTCACCCAAAATTTGTGTGAAAGACGCCGACTTGTTTGCAAACTCTTGCTAACTAATTGCCAACCTAGAAACTGTTCACCTTGAAAGTTGTGTCTTACAGCACATTTTAGTCAAACTGATATCTTCCATGCAAAATACTGGTGACAGCAGCGAGCTGGCACCCAAGGACATGGCATAGCTTTTTTTTCTGCTACATGCAATATCAATAATCACAATAATTAAAACAAAACATGTGCCCAATTTTTATTGGGCACATGTATTCAACATTGTGATTCAACACACCTGAATCCAATGATTAATTCATTATCAGGCCTCTGGAGAACATCAAGAAATGTTGAGGAGGTCATTTAGCCATCTGAATGAGCTGTGTTGGACACATTTAAAACTTGCAAGACATTGGCCGTCGAGGCCTGGAGTTCCCCACCCCTGGTTTACAGGGGTGGGGAACTCCAACGGTGGACTGCCCAATCAGAAGCTACGCTACAGGACGCACTCAACGACGTAGACTGGGACATGTTCAGAGCATGCGCAGTCGACATCAACGAGTTTACGGAAGTAGCAGTATGCTTCGTCAATATGCTAGCGGAGGAGATTATCCCCACTGCGAGAGTCACCACATTCCCAAACCAGAAACCGTGGATGGACAGATCGATCCGCACTGCAGTAAACGCCAGGACCGCCTCCTACAACGCGGGTCTCGCCACTGGCGATATGAGCGCCTACAAAGCGGCCTCATACGGCGTGCGGCGCGCGGTGAGAGATGCCAAACGCCGGTACCGGGAACGTGTGGAGTCCCGCTTCCACCAGGGCGACACACAGAGTATGTGGCACGGACTACGCACCATTACGGACTACAAAGCCAGGGACACTGCGCCGATCAACGCCGACTCTGCATTCACCAACGAGCTGAATCGGTTCTACGCCCGTTTCGAGGTTAGCCAGGCGGCTAATGCTATCTACCGCCTGACTACCGAGGACAGTGACGTCATCAGCGAGAGACCGGTGACCAGCATCGCGGAGCATGACGTCCGAGCGGCACTGAGGAGAGTGAACACAAGGAAAGCGGCGGGGCCAGACGGCATCACCGGCCGTCTGCTGCGCTGCTGTGCTGACCAGCTAGCAGGTGTGTTCACTTACATCTTCAACGAGTCCCTGGCGAAGTCTGTGGTCCCCACATGCTTCAAAAGATCCACCATCATCCCTGTGCCCAAGAACAGCAAACCCTCATCCCTGAACGATTACCGGCCAGTTGCACTGACCTCGGTAGTAATGAAGGTGTTTGAGAGGCTGCTGAAGAACATCATCTCCTCCTCCATCCCAGACACCACAGATCCGCTGCAGTTCGCCTACAGATCCAACAGATCCACAGAGGATGCCATCGCCCACGTCCTACACACCACTCTCAGCCACGTGGACAAGAAACAGGGTAACTATGTGCGAATGCTGTTTGTTGATTACAGTTCAGCGTTTAACACAATAGTGCCCTGCAGACTGTTCACAAAGCTGAGGCATCTGGGACTTAACAGCCGTCTGTGTGCATGGGTGTTGGACTTCCTCACTGGCAGAACTCAGGTGGTGAGGGTGGGCAGGTGCTTCTCCAACAGCATCACCATCAACACAGGAGCACCTCAGGGATGTGTCCTCTCGCCACTGCTCTACTCCCTCTACACTTCAGACTGTGTGGCCACCCATGGCTCCAACACCATTGTGAAGTTTGCTGACGACACAGTGGTGTTGGGTGCCATCTCCAACAACGATGAGGCGGCCTACATGGATGAAGTGAAGAATCTGGCATCGTGGTGCCAGGACAACCACCTCCAGCTGAACGTCAGCAAGACCAAGGAGCTGGTGGTGGACTTCAGAAGGGGTCAGCACAGAGACTACAAGCCCATTATCATCAATGGAGCTCCAGTGGAGAGGGTGCAGTCCTTCAAGTATCTTGGTGTCCACATCTCCTCAGACCTGACATGGGCTGCCCACATTCAGGTCCAGACCAAAAAGGCTAGGCAGCGCCTATATCACCTACGACAACTGAGGAAGTTCAGGGTCTCTCCAAAGATCCTCAGGATTTTCTATACAGGCGCTGTGGAGAGCATCCTCACACAGAACATGACATCGTGGTTCGGGAACAGCTGTGTGAAGGACCAAAAAGCTCTCTAGAGAGTGATCCATACAGCAGAACGCTGCTGCAGGATTGCTCTCCCCCCGCTTCAGGACACCTACACCAGGAGATGCCGGACTAGAGCAGCGCAGATACTGAAGGACCTGTCCCATCCTGGCAACAAACTGTTCCAACTTCTGCAATCTGGTAGAAGGTTCCGCATCTTCCGGGCAAGGACAGAGAGACTCAAGAGGAGCTTCTATCCTCAAGCCATCCGTGCCCTAAACACACACACCCGCCCTCTCACATCATCTATAATTGACTGAGACAGGACTCTCTTCCAGACACTCTAAACCAAGGCACAATGTACATTTCAAATTCCTTTAATTTTAAATATGTTTATATTGTCTATCCTGTAAAATAATCAGATGTCTATTCATATTAATGTACAGAATTCACCTGCTTGCTGCTACTACTGCACATTCACCCAGTGTATATACTATATGTATATATATATATATAATGTTCTTCCTCTACACCCCCCCCCCCCCCCCCCCCCACAATTTTTGCACATGTCAAGGAGCGTGTCAGGCTACATTTCACTGTGTGTTATACTTGTATAACTATGCATGTGACAAATAAAGAACCTTGAACCTTGAACCTACAGGGTGGGAGAACGTGAGGATAACAAACAGTGAATCTGACTACAAACAAAGGGAACATAGAAGTAAACACACACACACACACACACTGAGGGTAATCAGGGAAATAAAACACAGGAGGGCAACAAGACACAACTGACTATAATTAAGGAAAATGTCAGACAGGAAGTAAAACTAGAGATAAGATAAAGGGACACAAAACTACAAAATAAGACAGGAAGTAATTAACTGAGATGCTTAATACAGGGAACACTGTAACTAAGCTGAAACCTAATAAATACCAATGAGTACAATGAATACAAAAAACCCCCAAAACAATAAAACACCTGGAACTAAAACAGTGACTAGTGACTAAAAGGAAACCTGACTCTTAACCCTTTAAAACCGGTCAAAGCGGCACGCTCCGTTTTGCGCAACTACTTTTAAATCCCGGTAGCACTGCAACCACGTGAGCTAGCGCAATAATTTTATTTGCATATGAAACCGGAGGAGTTGTACTTACATCTTATGCCATCAGCTTGTCCTAGGTCACAGTTTGCTTCCACATATAGCTTTGCAAAAACTGCATAAAAAGTGCTTGCAGCAACAAAAACATAATATTCCAGAAACACGCTTTGCCGATCCGATCAGCTGTTCATAACACTTCCTAGAATAGACGTCAGAATAGACGTCAGCGTGAACTATCGCATGTCCGCCATGACCTGCCCGAAACTGGAAGTGACGTCATTTTCACGGAAATGTAGTTTTTTACCATCAGCGCCTCATGAGCCTATACTGGTGTTTTTAAAAGTTATAGTTGAGTTTATGACTTTCTATGTTGTTTCTGGGATGCTTAGGACTCATATTGCACTGCATATTGCATATTGCACTCATATTGCACTCATATCACATGCTGCTTCCTGTCTGTCAGGAAGTCAGTGATCCACCGGCAGATGGGATCAGGCACATTCATCTGGGAAAGCTTGTCTCGGAGATGGTCTGGAAGGATGGTGTTGAAGGCAGAGCTGAAGTCCACAAACAGGATCCTGGCGTAGGTTCCTGGGGAGTCCAGATGCTGCAGGATGAAGTGTAGGGCCATGTTGATGGCGTCGTCTACAGACCTGTTGGCTCTATATGCAAACTGCAGGGGGTCCAGGAGGGGGGCCGTGTGGGTCCTGAGATGGGAGAGAACTAGGCGCTCAAAAGACTTCATGACCACAGATGTCAGAGCCACGGGTCTGTAGTCATTTAGTCCAGTGATCCTAGGTTTCTTGGGGACAGGGATTATGGTGGAGGACTTGAAGCAGGCAGGCACATGACATGCCTGCAGTGAGGAGTTGAAAATGCCAGAAAACACTGGGGCCAGCTCATTTGCACAGTGTCTGAGGGTGGCAGGAGACACGCCGTCTGGGCCGGGAGCTTTCCGAGCATTCAGGTTCTTAAACTGCTTCCTCACATCTGCTTCATGAATATGAAGAGTTGTGGTGGGAGGAGGTGGTGTGAAATCCTCTTTTGTGTGGGGTGAGGAGGGGGGTGTTGTAGGTGAACAGTTTGAAGGTGGTGATGGCTCTATGGAGGGGGGAGAGGTGGGGGAATTAGTGTCCAAAGTGCCTCTATTGTTGGGGCCGTTGGAGGTGTGAAGGCTGCCTGATGGCTCGTCAAAACGGCAGTAGAAGTCGTTAAGGGTGTTGGCTAAGAGCAAGTCATCAGTGGAGTGGGGGGTTTTAGGCTTGTAGTTTGTGATATTCCTAAAACCTTTCCACACAGAGGCCGAGTCATTCTCTGAGATCTGCTGCTGCATCTTCTCAGAGTGCTGATGTTTAGCAATGTCCACTTCTTTAGTGAACCTGTACTTGGCCTCTCTGTAGCAGTCCCTGTCTCCGCTTCTGAACGCCTTTCTCTTTTCCAGCCACAGCTTTTTGAGTTTAGGAGTAAACCAGGGTTTGTCATTGTTATAACTCACCCTGGTGCGTGATGGCACAATGCTGTCCTCACAGAAGTGGATATAGGAGGTGACAGTGTCCGTAAACTCGTCCAAGCTGTTAGAAGCAGCCTTCATTGTGTCCCAGTCTGTAGACTCCAAACACGTGCGAAGCTCCTCCACAGCCTCGTTGCTCCACAGTTTTTTAGTCCTCACGACAGGTTTGGAGAGCTTCAGCCTCTGTCTGTACGCGGGGATTAGGTGGATCATGACGTGGTCAGAAAGTCCGAGTGAAGCGCGGGGCACCGCGCGATAGGCCCCGCTGATCGTGCTGTAACAGTGGTCTAATGTCCTCTCCTCTCTGGTCGGGCATTTAATATACTGCTTGTATTTGGGAAGCTCATGGCTCAGATTGGCTTTGTTAAAGTCCCCAAGAGCAATGATGAGAGAGTCCGGGAATGTCCGCTCCATGTGCAGTATCTGCTCCGCGAGTGCGCACTGAGCTGCCTGCACATCTGCGTCTGGCGGGATGTAAACAGCGGCCAGGATGAATGAAGCAAACTCCCGCGGAGAATAAAACGGTTTGCAGTGGATAAAAAGATATTCCAGAGAGGACTCCCGGACCATCAGCACCGGCTCCCCTCAGGGCTGTGTTCTTTCTCCTCTGCTCTTCTCCCTGTACACCAACTGCTGCACCTCCACCCACCAGTCTGTCAAGCTAATCAAGTTTGCAGATGACACCACCGTTATTGGGCTCATCTCTGACGGGGATGAGTCTGCCTACAGGAGGGAGGTTGAACGTCTGGTGTCCTGGTGCAGCCACAACAACCTGGTGCTGAATGCCCAGAAGACAGTGGAGATTATTGTGGACTTCAGGAAGCACACAGCCCCACTCCCCCCCATCATCCTGACTGACACCCCCATCACCTCTGTGGACTCATTCCGCTTCCTGGGTACCACCATCACCCAGGACCTGAAGTGGGAGCCCACCATCACCTCCATCATCAAGAAAGCCCAGCAGAGGATGTACTTCCTGAGGCAGCTGAAGAAATTCAACCTGCCAACACGGACGATGATGCAGTTCTACACTGCAATCATCGAGTCCATCCTCACCTCCTCCATCACCGTGTGGTACGCTGGAGCCACTATCAGGGACAAACAGAGACTGCAGCGTGTTGTGCGCTCTGCTGAGAAGGTGATTGGCTGCAGACTCCCATCTCTGCAGGACCTGTACACCTCCAGGACATTGCGGCGTGCAGCTCGTATCTCAGCTGACCCTTCTCACCCTGGACACAGTCTGTTTGACCTGCTCCCCTCAGGCAGGAGGCTCCGGTCCATTCGCACCAGAACCTCTCGCCATAAGAACAGTTTCTTCCCCTCTGCTGTTGGACACATGAACAATAACCATATGACTGTTCCCACCACTAACACATGACCCTACGCTGTGTTCACTGCATCATTCCATGTTTGGCACTGATCACCACCTGCACTCATGTATATATCTTTCTACGTAGCACTCTTAATTCTTATCCCTACTTTTATTTTTTCATGTCTATTTAAGTGCTATTTATGACACTATTTAAGTGCCATTTATGACACTATGTTTGCACTGAAGCACCGCAGCAATTTCCTAATGTTGTAAACCTGCTCAACATTTGGCAATAAACCCCTTTCTGATTCTGATTCTGGAAATACTTTATTTTGATGCATATGCTGCATTTTTGCAAATTTGCACTATAATATTTATTTTCCTTTTTTCCTGCATTGTATAAAAATTGGTGTATTTCAAAAATAAAACTATGAAGACACTCAAAATAAATTTCCTGTGGTGGGAAAGTAGTTTGTGTAACTTTTTTGTATTTACAGTTTTGAGGGATAAGCCTCTTAAATTTCTTTAATTAGAAATATATGTTAAAAAAAAAAAGATTTTCAATTTTTTTGTAGTTTATTGCACTTTTTTGCAATTTATGTATGTAATTTAATAATATGTATGCACTTAATGCATACATATTATTAAAATTTGGGCTTTAATGGTTGTATTGATGTATAGCAACTTGAAATGCTCCCAAAAATGGCACTACAACATGTAAAAATATAATATAAGCTCTGGCGGACTTGGTTCTATGGTAGGTCTTAAAGGGTTAAACAGTAGACAAACAAAAGACTAATAATCAAAAAATAAAATACCTTAAAAAATGTCAAAAGCCAAAGACCATGACAACGTGACCTCTGGCTCAGCAGTGTATTTCCATCCCTACCACTGAGCAGTTCTTGTACCAGCCTGCTTGCATGAGAAGACGAGTTATGTTGTCGACTGAAAGACCATATGCTACGTCCAGTACTACACGACTGCCAATAATAATAATTCAGTCTGATGGTAAAGAAAAGCACTTGAGAAATATGCTGCAATAACAAACATAAGTCAAGGATACAGAGACTTAACGAAGAACACATTTCGTTTAGTGGGAATTTTAAAGTTATTTCACTAAATACCAAGTAAGATTTGTGTAGCTGGTTTGGCAAATACGTTGGATTACTCTGTCTTCCAATAACACAAAGCTGCTTGAGTTTTTATGAATACAGCCAAAATATTTTCCTTCAAAATAGCCAGGACCATGTAGTTATTAGGCAAATGTGGATGAATCAAAGCGCCTGTAAACAGAACTTTAAGGATAAAGCTGTGGTAAAAGCACTCGGTCCTCTGTTCTACAATGCTCCCAGCAGCCTTTGTGTGTAGGGGCAGCGATGCGAGATAACTCGCTTGTCACAGGATGCCTTTTAATAATGGCCCAGATGATAAATTGCTTTAATCAGAGGAACGGTCTTTTCCTGTAACTTATGATACAGGAAGCTTGTGAAGAGAATTGTTAAGCCAAGCCTCATTGAGCGTCTTAATGTTTTTATGTGTCCACAATTACATTAAGGCTGTGACACGACGATCGGCCCGGCTGGCAGAAGATCGGCCTCCGTGACGGCTTCTTCTTCTTCTCCAGAGCGATGGATGGAGGCAGCAGAGAGCAAAATGGAGGAGAGGAGTGTGAGTGTGCAGGGGGGGAGCAGGAGTCAGTGAATGGATCAATGGAAGTCATTATTTGGTGCTTACCGTTTGGCCAGGTCATAGTGTGATGGATGTGTTGTGGCAGGTAATGGTCCTCTGCTGCCTCCGCCTGAGCAAACGGAGATGATGAACTCAGATGTGTTCACTTGTCAACATCGTCCTGACTTCATCTGGTTCAGTGGCCACCAGCAGAGCCTGAAGGCTGCCTCATGCTCCAGGTAGTGTGACTGTAACTGCTATTACCCGAATCGAGTTCACACACTAAATTGATATGTGAAATGCTACCTTTTGACAATTCCAGGTCGATTATCAGGAATCACTAGTTTTCGACAGCTAGACACTAGCTGGTTGCTAAGTTTACTTAGCTAAGTCAAGTCAGTAAAGGGGACCTCTCAAGCGTGTAATCTTTGTATCTTCTCAAGCACCTTTTATACAATTTAGAGTATATAAGGTGAGTAAAATGTTAGTAATTTTGGGGGGATTTTTGTACTAACTAGCAGATATCTTTCTTTGTGATGTGCCCATAAAATCTGTAATATACATCTCGCTAATGTGACGAGTAAACGTGATGACGGTATTCAATACAAAGCATTGCGTAAATTATTTTTTCATCAATTAAGTTCTCACTTTCAACACAAGACGGAGACTTCATCTTGCTCTTACATCATCTTAAATTGGTCATATCACTTGGACGCGCTGGCAGTCCAAAAAGCTTTTATGTAGTATTATGACCAGAATACAAAAAAGTGGCAACCAGCTACTTCGAGTCCCCTACTGCATAAGAAATGAATCGCAGGTGAGTTGCCTTCATTGCCGCTGACTGACTCATATTAGTTGCATACATGCTGTTACATGCTGGCAATCTGTCTGCATTCATCAGTTATTTGTAAACCGTCAATAATTTATCTGAGTGACTGCAGTCAGTTCAACTTAAACTACAATTGTTTGGAGACAGGTTGCCTCCCACCTATGCAACAGAGCTTGGAATTGTGACATCACCAACACAATGCATTATGGGACAGAGTTGGTAATGGAATATACAGAGATGGATGCTGGTTTTGCTTTGAAGGTAAACTTTTGGACAAAAGAACTTAATGAGAATGTGGAACTCCTGTCTTAACATGAAGGTACATATGACCAGAAGCCCTTTATGGAAATGAGTCAAATTTTTGAGCCTTCCAGACTGGAAGAAACAAAGCTATGGTGATAACAATACATGGCTTCAGTAGCATCTGGAAGAAGGAAAACAATATTGTGCAAAAGAATGGTTTGATCATTCCTTTCTCGCACTAGTAAGATATATTTATAACACATTTCTCAGTTAAATATCGTAGGAGTTTTGCTATGTTTTGCTAACAGTCACCTCAAGAGACTTTATATTTTAAGGTAAAGATCGTACAATAATAGAGAGAAGACTCAACAATCAAACAACCCTCTTTAAGCAGGTTTGTTTATGGTGTGACTGTTATCCGACCATGATTTGAACAACTATTACGGTGTGTTCACACCGAACGCGATGGACGCGAATAGAGCGTCAGGTTTACATGTAAAGTCAATGGAAAGGCGCGATGACGCGCGATTGCGGGTCCCGCGAAAATTCGGAAGCAGATTTGCATCGCGAAAACGCCAAAACGCGCGTCAGTGTAGCGCGTCTGGTGCGTTTGACGCGCGAATAAAACCACGCGCGTCAGTTTTTGTGTTGCATTTTGTGCATACTCGCGTTTCGCGTCTACTGCTCGAGTTGGAAAAATCTGAACTCCAGCGTCAAATCGCACCGCGACAACCAATCAGGTGCCTGGTGACGTGGCTGTTACCTAGGTCAAAGGGGCAGGTCCAGCCAAAGCCTTTCATACTTCAATGGAGGGGAAGGCTAATCAATGCGGTAGCAAACAACTCGGAGCTGTACGACACCAGCTGCTGTCTGTACCGAGACAGGAATAAAAAGGACCGAGCTTGGAGGAAGATATGTGAAGAGATCGGGCAACCTGGTAAGTTCATTCATTTCTCTTTTGAAAGTTTTTACTGACCCGGGGAAGCCGCACAAAAGCTAGCAAGCCACCTCTATTTTCCCACTGATGTACAAATACCGTTATGCTTTTATGCATGTTGTCATTTAGGAATATATTTTATTGTTTATTAATAAACAGCACACAGTGGTCCCGCTGTTCATCCGTCACTGCTTTGCTTTTTTGCTGATTTTTTATTGCACAGTACAGCATTGCATTCTGCAGCCTGATTGACAAATCTGCTCCGTGCCGTGTCTCCTGCGCTTGCCAAATTTATCACGTTTGGTTTTGATAACCATCACGTTCAATAGAAAAATCAGCACAAAACCACCCATAACTATGACCCTCATTCGGAAATAGACACCTGGAAAAAGGCGCACGAAAGTGGCGGGCAGATGAAGACAAACCGCGGCATAATAATACTTTTACGTTTTGCAATCTACAAAGGTTTGCACTTTGAGAATCAATTGTGAGAACTGTGACCAATGTTCATGTGTGTGGGGAAAACAGTGTATAAAGTGCGTGACCAGGGGCTAGTTATTCTGAGAACCCCTGCTGCAATAAATGAGGGACCACTGTCTACTCTAAGATTATTATATCCAACCTGTTAACATTTAATACTGTATTGATAGAACCAACTGATTCTGCAGCAGAGCATCCCCAGTCCCTGAGCTCCTGCTGCTGCACCCACAGATACAGTGGGGCAAAAAAGTATTAAGTCAGCCACCGATTGTGCAAGTTCCCCCACCTAAAATGATGACAGAGGTCAGTAATTTGCACCAGAGGTACACTTCAACTGTGAGAGACAGAATGTGAAAAAAAAATCCATGAATCCACATGGTAGGATTTGTAAAGAATTTATTCGTAAATCAGGGTGGAAAATAAGTATTTGGTCAATAACAAAAATACAACTCAATACTTTGTAACATAACCTTTGTTGGCAATAACAGAGGTCAAACATTTACTATAGGTCTTTACCAGGTTTGCAGACACAGTAGCTGGTATTTTGGCCCATTCCTCCATGCAGATCTTCTTGAGAGCAGTGATGTTTTGGGGCTGTCGCCGAGCAACACGGACTTTCAACTCCCGCCACAGATTTTCTATGGGGTTGAGGTCTGGAGACTGGCTAGGCCACTCCAGGACTTTCAAATGCTTCTTACGGAGCCACTCCTTTGTTGCCCGGGCGGTGTGTTTTGGATCATTGTCATGTTGGAAGACCCAGCCTCGTTTCATCTTCAAAGTTCTCACTGATGGAAGGAGGTTTTGGCTCAAAATCTCACGATACATGGCCCCATTCATTCTGTCCTTAACACGGATCAGTCGTCCTGTCCCCTTGGCAGAAAAACAGCCCCATAGCATGATGTTTCCACCCCCATGCTTCACAGTAGGTATGGTGTTCTTGGGATGCAACTCAGTATTCTTCTTCCTCCAAACACGACGAGTTGAGTTTATACCGAAAAGTTCTACTTTGGTTTCATCTGACCACATGACATTCTTCCAATCCTCTGCTGTATCATCCATGTGCTCTCTGGCAAACTTCAGACGGGCCTGGTCATGCACTGGCTTCAGCAGCGGAACACGTCTGGCACTGCGGGATTTGATTCCCTGCCGTTGTAGTGTGTTACTGATGGTGACCTTTGTTACTTTGGTCCCAGCTCTCTGCAGGTCATTCACCAGGTCCCCCCGTGTGGTTCTGGGATCTTTGCTCACCGTTCTCATGATCATTTTGACCCCACGGGATGAGATCTTGCGTGGAGCCCCAGATCGAGGGAGATTATCAGTGGTCTTGTATGTCTTCCATTTTCTGATGATTGCTCCCACAGTTGATTTTTTCACACCAAGCTGCTTGCCTATTGTAGATTCACTCTTCCCAGTCTGGTGCAGGTCTACAATACTTTTCCTGGTGTCCTTCCAAAGCTCTTTGGTCTTGGCCATGGCGGAGTTTGGAGTCTGACTGTTTGAGGCTGTGGACAGGTGTATTTTATACAGATGATGAGTTCAAACAGGTGCCATTCATACAGGTAACGAGTGGGGGACAGAAAAGCGTCTTACAGAAGACGTTACAGGTCTGTGAGAGCCAGAGATTTTCCTTGTTTGAGGTGACCAAATACTTATTTTCCACCCTAATTTATGAATAAATTCTTTACAAATCCTCCCATGTGAATTCATGGATTTTTTTTTCACATCCTGTCTCTCACAGTTGAAGTGTACCTCTGGTGCAAATTACTGACCTCTGTCATCATTTTAAGTGGGGGAACTTGCACAATCGGTGGCTGACTAAATACTTTTTTTGCCCCACTGTATGTACAGCAAGCACTGATACCTTTTAGTCGGTGGGATTGCCTTGTGATCACCTTTACTAAATATCTACAACCAATCTGATTATATGCTGTTTTTGTTTTTTTTAATGTTGAAATTAAAATCAAGTAGCAGCCTTCTCATTTCTTTGTGTTTTGTGCTGTTTTACAGGCCCACAGGGGAGGACGGCTCCGAGGCAGATGAGGGACGGGTCCCAGGACGGTCCATCGGCGGTGGAGCTGGCCATCCTGGTGTCCCTGAAGAGGCTACACCAGTCTCCAATGGAGCATTTCCTCCTCAGCCTTGTTCCTGCTCTGGAGAGCAGCTGGTCCTTTTTATTCCTGTCTCTCTGTAAATTCTTATATTTTATATATTTATGTTTAATGTTTTTCTGTTTGAGAATTTTAATATTATTTCAAATAAATTTTTATAATGACTAATGTCTCAGTTCTACTACACAGCAAATGTTGGCACACGACTTGACACATGTAGAATTTATTTCATATTATACTAATGACAAAATATACTAATACAGTGGGATGCAAAAGTTTGGGCAACCTTGTTAATAGACATTATTTTCCTGTATAAATCCTTGGTTGTTACAATAAAAAATGTCAGTTAAATATCATACAGGAGACACACACAGTGATATTTGAGAAGTGAAAAGAAGTTTACTGGATTTACAGAAAGTGTGCAATAATTGTTTAAACAAAATCAAGCAGGTGCATAAATTTGGGCACCACAAAAAAGAAATAAAATAAATATTTAGTGTATATCAATGTGTGTGTCTCCTATATGATATATGGGGTGCCTTTGTCTGGATGTGCTTCCCATCCAGAGCTGCACAGCACAGAGGAAAGTTCCAGCGCTCCTGGAATCCCTCTGTGATGGACCGCCAGTCTCCAGGTGAAGGCACAGCCATGAAGTTGTCCACTAGACAGTCCCAGATGGACGTCGCTGTCTGGAGGGTGATCTGGCTCACCGTGGACACACCGACTCTGTAACTGAATGCTTGGTCGTGAAGGAGTCCCCGCTGACAAGGAACCTGGACAAAATTGTTCAAAATCAGTATTATGTGTACTGCAGTTACAAAATACATTATTCAAATTCCAAAATACTTTTGTGATGTCAGATTTAAATCACAAAACTTAAATCTTACATAAAACGTTTTGTAATTATAAGGATAATTACAAAATGTATATTAGATAATATCTAAAACAGTTGTGTTTTGTTTTAACTTTAACATATCATAATTTGATTGGTAGCAACTTTTGCCACTACAGTGTGCCAATCACTCATAATTCCTAAACATGTCAATCAGGTAGGAATGAAGTAAGACATTAATAGAAATAAAGAGTTGTATGTTGACATGTAGCCCTTTCCTTGCTTAAATCATTAATATTTTTGAAAAATTAATCTGTGATAAGACCTAGCTTATCAAGATAGAACCATGTAACTAAAGATGAACCAAACTGTTCACAGGTTTATCTAACTCTGTTTTAATAAAGGCTGGTGACCCCTGCTATAGAGTCTGACAGCTGCAGGGATTATATACAAATATTCAACTATCCCAGAATTAAACCAGTTCTAAATAAAAATGAGTGAGTATCACTACAAAGGTTAACTCAGTGGTCCTAATGCTACAGTTTGATATCAGCAAACACCGAGCGCATACATTGATGTGACACCACAGCCATGCTATCATTGCAAACACTGATAACAGCATAAATCGAATTAAATCGGGACTTGATGAGACCTTCTGAGTATCACTAGAAATATTATAAACAGTCTCCATACCACAGTTTGCTTTCAGTAAACACCGACAGCATTCACTGTTAGCATAGCACATCCATGTTAGCAGTGTATAACTGGATGGTTTAGCATATTAGCACAGGTATCAATAAAGGACTACCGTATTAAATACTTTTACTAACCTCAGGCAGACGGACAGGCGCTCTGCAGGTGGGATTGAGCACCTGTAGTTGGTGTCTAGGCGGGCGATGCTGGGACCGACGAGGGAAAGCAGGTCCTCAAACTGGCCGACGGTGATAGCGCTGGACTCGGCCGTCATCCAGGCGCAGCTCCTGGAGCAAATGGTGAAACTCACCAAACTGCTCATGCCTCTGGAGGACCTGATGGACCCAGGTACGGCGAGGACGTCTTTTACGCCGCTGCTCTGCTCTCCACAGTACATAGAGAAGGGAGACTCTAAATATATCATATTTTGACACGCGATGGACTTTTCTTGGACACGCGTTGAGACGCGAATGTGCACGCGTCAAATTAGGGGCGTTTTATTCGCGTCCATCACGTTCGGTGTGAACACACCGTAAGGGGTATGCTTTGCATTCTGGGATGTAGCAAGATTCTATCCGGTCTTTAAATGATGAATCCTGCTTCCGGGTCCAAACTACTCTGCGTTTATTAAGGCTGTTGTGTTTTTAACATGTTTTAATGTTAAACTGATCATTGATCAATTTTATTAAAGATGAAAGAATTTAGACAGTTTGTAACTCTCGGTGATGCCGCAATGTTCGTTCAACTTTGGGACCTGAAGCGGAGTTTGGACCCGTAAACGGCTAATAACGTCAGATTGAAAGAGACTTTTCATTCATTTCACTAGTTGCTAATGAGCACAAAATTCTCTATGTTCTCCAATAGACCAGAACCTTCTTTATGTATTTACCTTTGTTCCTTTTTCTACGGTGGCCCCTAGACACAAAGCATGTACAAATTCCAAAACATGCCAACTCCAAAACACATGCAAACTCCAAAACACAACGGAAGTGCTCCAGGAGACTAGGGGCAGTGTTGAGCTTTTGTTACCTAGTGGCTACACAAGCCAGGAAGTACCAACGACCAGATTTGGTGTGTGGCAGTAACAAGTAAATGAACATTTTTTTTTTAAATTATTTGAATATATATGAGTGTTGTTGTTCTATCCTTGCAGTTGTTTTCCGCCGGTATCCAACTCCATGTGTTCGCAACAAACGTTTATTTTGCAAATCAAGCTCAACACTGCCTCTAGCCTCCTGGAGCACTTCTGTTGTGTTTTGGAGTTTGCACGTGCTTCGGAGCTTGTACCTGCTTTGCAGTTTGTACGTGTTTTGGAGTTTATATGTGCTTTGGAGTTTGTACGTGTTTTGGAGTTTATACGTGCTTTGTCTCTAGGGGCCACTGTATTTTTCTGACCCAGACACATCTGGCTATCAACTGATTCCGACTAGAGTAAAATGGTGAAAAAGCCCTGAGTTAATGAGAAGCATTCCTGGGCTAGCTGGAACTTTTCTGACTGTTCTTACGGTTCAGCGCATTCATTGGGCTACACCTCTTAATCTCTGAATTTCTGTGTTTTCAGTCCGTTGGCACAGGTGTTTAAAATCCAGCACTTAGCCATGAGTTGTTTAAAGAGCTCACTGAATTCAAATGTTGAATGAATGGCACAATTACAGCAAGTTAAAAACTTTGAACAGTTTGTGAAATGTCTTACTATAAGTGGTATTATTACAAAGTTACAAAGTTTTTTTTAACCCACAGCAACTTATCCACCAACACTCTGCTGAATCAGTAATTGCACAGTACCAGACCTTATCTGGCATTAACATCAACATAAAAACTGTATGCCAGGATCTTAGGCTACGTTCACACTGCAGGTCTTAATGCTCAATTCCGATTTTTTGATCAAATCCGATTTTTTTGTCTGCTCGTTCACACTACAAATAAAATGCGACAGCAAACGCGCTCTAGTGTGAACGCTCAAAGCGGCCCGCATGCGCAAAAGAAGCTGTCACACACAACGAGCTCTGTTTAGACCCAGAGCAACAGTATTGTTTGACTGATGGCCCTTAATATGCAGACTTCGGACTTCGTTTCCCAATTTTTGCTTTAAGTTATTTTGTTATTTACATAATAATGTAAATAACCTAATAATGATCCTTATTGCTGTTTAAGAGAGGAGCGGTGCTTCAAATGATAGCTGCAGATTTCTGTCAGAATCTGCAGATTACAGTACAAATAAAATGTTCACATTGTCTTCCCAACAGTTTCACTAACATCTACACTGGATGGCCAGGAAGCGTTCGCGATGTCTTCTCGGGCGCTTCTCTGGCGCTGATAATTGGCTTCAGTCTTGTGTCGGTGACGTAAAAGGCGGATTTAATGCGACTTGACCGTTCAAACAGCAGTCGCTTTCTAAAACATCGGATATGTATCGGATTCAGTACCACATACGAAAGTGACCCAGATCGGATTTGAAAATATCGGATTTGCGCCGTTCACACTGTCATAGCATGATCGGATATGGGTCGCATAGGGTCAAAAAAATCGGATTTGATGCGCTTTCGCCTGCAGTGTGAACGTAGCCTTAGTGGCTTGAGTTTTCATGGCCAAGCAGTTCTGTCTACTCTATTTGTCACACCGTCTACATCAAAGAAAAATTTTCTTGCTGTTTTTTAGACATTACTGTTACTGGTAAGCATGTATTTAATCACAGACATCGATATGCTCATCTTGATGATTTTTGTAAAAAAAAATCCTAGCTCAAATCCTAGCTCAAAACAGGTCAAGCCTTCAGATAACACTTGTTTATTGAGACTTTTTCAAATGACTTTTATAGTCATGTAGACATATTTTAGCTCTTAGAAAATGTAAACATGATTGTACAGAACGAACACTCATTAAAAGGTGAGAATGTCCTGTAATCGGGGAACATTTGACCTGTGTTGGGAATTTGGATGAAATTGTTAGAGCATACCTTTTGAGATGAAATGATGAAATCATTTTTCGGAAATGGCACCAGATATCAGGAAACACCGAAGTTATCTGCTGAAAAAACTGCTTTTTTAGTGACAACCATACTCATGCAGTTCACATGGAAACTGGAGGTGTTTGTAAGTAGCCTTGCTCATGCTGCAAAACATCAATATGCCAACAAAAACAAGAAGTGGTGTGATCAGACTTCATTGCCATTTCATTTCACTTCATTGTGCCACATAATTGTTGCAATCTTCTCACACATTTGAAGCAATTCAGGGGTCTGGGGATGAAAAAAAAAAGAAGTCACAGCCAACAACTGATCTACAGAGTCATTTCTGTCTGTTCGAAGGGTTACAAAACAACTCAGAAATGAGATGCAGACAACAAAACAGCAGTGCCACTGCAGGTCAGGCATCAGTCATTCCGCTCAGAGCCGCTGTGCTCGTCCATCGGCTTTTAGAGCAAATGTTTGTCTGTGTGAGGATCCGTATGACACCGATTCACATCATACATGATCCTGAACGGCTTATATATCGTAGTTTGTCCGCGGGAGCAGAGAACGGATGCTCCCCTGGTTTCAGACTCCTCGTGAAGAGAGAGAAAAAAATCCGAACTGCACCGCCAGCCTGCTTTTATCCTTTAAGACAGCAGTTTATTGTATCCAGATAAAAGCCAGGCAGGGTTATGAAACATCTCAGCTCGTCTGCGGCATCGCTCCCACCGCCACCGCCTCCCCACAGACTGAAGGAGTGACACACAGCAGGGATGGAGAGGCCATTTTGTCTTTTTGGAAAGGCACTTTAGCAGCAGCCGCTCTGAGTGCTTTTATCATTATATGCCACTACAGTCTGGCCATTTGTTCTGACCTTGGGAAATGGTTTTAAAGGTCTCACTGTGTGTGTATGTGTGTTAGAGAAATTGCCTGGATTGAGATGTTCCATGAAAATATGTAGTGAACAGCCTCCGTAGGCCAGGCGGGGGTGGATAAGGGGAAAGCTATTTGGGGGACGGGGGCACAATCCAATTTGTTTGTTCACACTTCAGCAGAGCCAGATCAGAACAATTGATACATTAGGACTAGTTTTAGAGAGCAAATATGGCAGCCGGAGAGAGAGGGGAGACGAGAAGAGGAGGACTATATATTGCAGAGGAGTGCTCCGAGAGTAAATTTACCTCACAGGCCATTGCACAGGGCGCAATATGAAACTATGATAAAAAAGAAATTGCTTTATTCTCCGAGTTATCAATATAATTCTGTCTCTGCGGCTCACCATCTCATTTTGGAAGCAGGAATCTTTTGTTACCATGAATTTTCTGTTGCAGAAAAAGCAAAAAAAGCTGCACTTGAGAAGGTTCATTCAACATTCCGAGATAAATGTGCTCCGGGAGAGCAATGTCTCCCTCAATTTGAAAAGCCCCAGTGTGCTGTGACATCCAAATCCTCCAGACCCGAACGTGTCATCTACCCCGGCGGTGACAAAGGAAATAAATTAGGAAAATACAATGCCCTTAAATGACAATATGGTGTTGGTAAGGAAAAATAAGAAGTGAGGAGCAATCTTATCAGGGAAGACGCCGCCGCCTGGTTCCTTGTGGCTCTGCAAAGCGAAAAGGGACAGTTGTTATTTCCTATTCGGCAGTGGGATCTCCAGCCCGATAATGTCTAATAACGCTCCATAAATTAAATCTGCCGCATCGGTGCGCTCACGACAGCGTCTGCTCAGATAAGTAGTGAGCTTCCATGGAAGGCTGTAGTAATCTTTTTTTCTTTTTTTGGTTATTCATTACAGGATTATTCACGAGGTGACGATGACAGGGTGAGGGGTGATCAGGTCCCTGTAATGGAGAGGGACTGAGGGACAAAAAAGGTTGTTCCTCGTTGAGCTCTTCATGAATAGAAACACTGGCATGAATTCAAATGCTGCAGCTTCATAGATGTATGCAGATATATATTTAAATGCATGTGCATCATTTCCGTTCATCCAGCTGAGCACTGCTAACTCAGTCTGCAGAAATGTAGAACTTTGTAGTGTAGTTATTCTAAGTGTCTGGAACAGTGGGCTTATTTTCTGCTCAAACAATCTGCAAAAAATGGCAAGAATCTACAGCTCCTATTTGTGGTACATTATGTGGTGGATTTCATTTGGAAATTGTTTTTGGTAAGCTCTCACAGCCTGGAAGTAGTTATTTCCACAGATTTCATAAATGCAGCGAAGCTTAGAGGAGTAAGTAGAACATAGGGAACGTTTCACACAACGACAACGGCTTTAACCTAGAAGGAGCTTCTGTAAATGATGACATCAATAATATAAAAGACAGACCTCACTTTTCTCACACCTCACTGTGTGAAATTTGCATTTTCAAACTTTCTTCTAACTGCATTTTGGATTTAGTTTAATGCATGACATTTAACACGTAAGATGATGTGCACAAAGTTTTAACATGCAAAATGTGTGAAGTGTTTTCTCCTGTGTTCACCTTCTGTTAAGTCTGCTGCTTGTCACTTGGCCATAATTCAGTTTTTCTTATTACAATAGATTTAGCTTAATCTTGTCTTTTTTTTTCTCTTCTGTACAAAGCGTTATGACCCTTTCCTCAAAAGTCACAAATAATAAGGTGCTGCGATGGTTTTTAGAAGATTTAGCAGAATTTCCATTTCATTCTCCAATACTACAAAAATCTGCACATGCTTTATCCAGTGCTTCTTGAATCTTATTGCAAGCAATGATTTGATTGTAGAGGATATTTTAGTTTTGATTCTGTCTGAACGCAGCACTCTGACCTTCACATGTATCTTATAAGCTCGTGCAGACTGTGCAGGGTTATATGCAAAATACAGTCATAAATATTTAGTGAAAGGATATCTTATCAAAGATGATAGTGTGTGTTGGGCTCAGCAGGGTCATAGAAGTGCTTAGAAGACTGCAGACACGCATTGATGAGCTGAAAAAGTCATGATTTTCAGTAATATGTTAGTTTTACACATGTTGCAATACAGAATCTTACATTCATCTCGGTCAATAAGGCTTCATTTTGTGTGAATGCATTTTGAGTTTAAATTAGCAACTCATTTGTGTGTTTCCTGCTCCCAAATGCCGCATCTTACTCCTTTTCAGTTTACTATTTTTGAAAACTAGGACCTTTTTATTCTAATTGAAGCGCTGGATGAATAGTCGGCTGAACATTTCATTTCTTTTCTTTGCTTCTTTTTCTCCTGGGGTTACATAAATCAGAAACTGCATCAGACCTGCCAGACAACAAAAGTCAAACCAGTGCAAGAGCCCTTTTCTCTTTCTCTCTTTCTTTTTTGTCTCTAAGTAACGCTCAAAATAAAAAGCCACTTAATCCATCTTCTCCTGTATAAGGCCTCTTTTCCAGGCAGCAGGGACGGTAAAGTACATAAGTCTGCAGCGTTGAGTCAGCCATATACAGAAAAACCATCTGTCTTCATCATTCTCCGGGCACAATTGATCTGCAGCACTCTGGAAAGTATTTATTATGAAAAGTCTCATTTTTTAAGCGGCTTGTTTAAAGTAGCGGCGGCCATAAATCAACCTCGATTCAGAGCAAATCAGAGAGCCCTCCCACTGGAATCCATTATTCCTATTATATCAGCTCTAAGTGGACATAACAGCTTAATCCAGTATTGATCTGAGTGTGTGTGTTGGTCATCCCATTCAATCCCATCCTGATATCTGGGAAGCTTCGTGACAAGCCTTGCATGTGCTCTCGCTTTAAATAATCACAGGGGAAAGTCAACATGCTAGCTCGGCTAACGCTTTCCTCATTAGAAAGCAATAAATAGAGTGTGTGTGTGTGTGTGTGTGTGTGGTCTAATCCCAGCTAATACTCTGTTTAATACCAGAGAACTTCAGCGAGCTGGCAGCCCCGCTAATTAAGTGAGCAGCAGTCTGTTCTGATGGCTCTCATACGCACGGGCATAAATTATTGAAGTGCCGTTAAAATAAATAATTAAGTCAATTGCAGCATTTTGGATGTGGGCGGGAGGTTAAATTATGCATAAGCTCAATATTTGTAAGTGTAATAGCAAGTAAGTGTGGTGGTTTTTATACCGTTAGGAAGGAAAAAAAATACTCCCCACCCACCGCTATTACCAAGATTTAATTTGAGAGGGGGAAAAAGTCATAGTGTGCCACTGATATCTGGGTAAATATAGAAGAAATATAGGGTTATCTTAATATTACATTTACAGCACAGGTCTTGGTGTCTAGTTCAGAGTTTTTATTAGATCTGACAGTCTGATTACATCTGCTTTTGCCAGGCTGACATGATAACTATGGAGGTGGAGCAGGAATTACCCTCAGGGCCCAGGAGCTGGAGGGTCAGGGTGGTTGGCTTATATAACACTGACAAGACTTGGCCTGATTTTTCAACATTAACATCAACATTAACTTCTTCAAATCAGAAGATAAACACTATGTGAAAGCAAGATATGGGCAAGAGCTTCAGACAACCATGACTTTACTGTAACTGCTATATTTTAAATGTTTGGGTTTGTGTCACCAGCCAACAAAAATGTTAGCTAAAGCAGTGATGCTAATGTGACTTTATACAGGAAGAGGTATTTAGCTCTCAGTAATTTTCCTGTTTGCTGAAAACATTGTTTTTAATGAGGGTGCTGAGACCATTTATTGTGATGATACCACACACTGTGGTTAATGCCACAGCTAGCGCAGTTTCACTATATTCACATGTAAAATTATCACTGCTAGAGATTAAGTGAGAACATAATCTTTTCTGCTGTCCTGAGTTCTGCTCAACTGCTGTTCATCTCTGCCAATTACCTGCCTGAAAAGAGAGGTGTGCCTGCAGCAAGAGTGGCTCCTCTGCAGAAACTCGGCAAATTGTCTAAGTGAACTGCGTCTGCATACCTAAGTTTAAATCTCCTCATTGTCAGGGTGAGAGCTGGTGCTGTTAGTTGACGCTGGACGGTGTAAACTCATAGCTTCAAAGCAACAAACATAAGAAATGACTCAAGGAAACAAGTGTGTTATTCATGTCTTTCATGATAATGAATGAAATGAATGTTTGCCCAAAAGTGTTCCAGAAATGTTCTGTAAAAAATTGTTGCTAACCAGCACTTAATGGATTGGTCAAGGTCAAGTTTATTTATATAGCACATTTCCAACAGTCCATGCTGCACAAAGTGCTTAACAATGTAAAATGCCACTAAAATCAATAAAATGCACAACAATGATGTAGTAAAATATAGAAAAATAAATCTAAACTAAAACAACAACACCTATGGCTATTAATACCAAACTGTTTAGGTCACCAGGCCATAAAAATGTATTGAAAATGTTCAAACGTTTGTGGAGATCTAATATTAAGGGGAGAACTATTCCGGCGTCTGGGACCTGCCACAGAGACGGCTCTGTCGCCTTCGTGGAATAGTTAAGGATAGTTTTGACCTGGACCTCGCGGTTCTTTCTGTAGCATAAATAAATAGGAGCTCAGACAGGTGAGAAGGGGCTCGGCCGTTTAGTGATTGAAATGAATGGGATTTAGCAATAAAGTTGCTAAGTTAACAAGTTTTGCTATTTTAGACTGTATATAAAAGATGGGCATGCTCACCAAATGATCAACAAATATTCTCACCAAATGTTTTGCACAGTGCCATGTGCAAGCTAAAGTTGATATCCATTTGCTTCTGATTCAGGGTAGACAGATAAAGTAGAACTTTGCCCAAAATGTCTCTTTGACATTCAAATATCCGTTATATTTTACTGCAATCATGTAAAATGAGATTTTCACAGGAAAGTGAACACAACAAAGTCTACATCTGAACGTATTATAGGGAACTCATACACACACACACACACACACACACACACACACACACACACACACACACACACACAGGTTAGTTCCCGTCAGTAATGGCCTCCTGCTTCCCTCCTCCATTTCATCTATAAATAGTCTGAAGCAGAGCGTGAAATGAAAAGCAAGAGAACAGCATGAAATGGGACAAAAGTTGGGAAAATGGACATATTTATCCTTTTGTTTTTGAAGAAGGCCAGGGAAATAATGGCACAATTTTTACATAAAGCCATGCAATCTTCACAAACACTGCTGATATTATGCTTATTTTTATGGCCTGCTCTTGTTTTATTCTGCGTAATAATGGATCATTGTCAGTGGCTGCTGTTCAGTCTGATATGCAGATGAGAACTACATGGGGGAAAATAACAGGAATTATCCATTAAACAAACAAAATACTTAAATCTTTTACTTACTGCTGCCAGCAAGGGGCTGTGGTTTGCTCCCATATTTATTTCAACATTTCATTCATTGCATTTTGTAATGTTTGTGCTAAAACCAAAAGAGATTATTGACATCACTTAAAATATTATAGTGGGCATTTTTCTGAGTCATCCATATTGCAGTGACATTAATACTGCTGGTGCTCATTTATTTTAGCATTTATAATATTCAGTAGGCAGACAGTCAGGCAGGTAGAGAAAATCAGCAGTACTTTTTAAAAACGAACAGCAATTTGCAGACGCTGTATTTTATTAATACAGCTGTCAGGACGAGAATTTTTTTTTATTATGCAGAATATTACCCACTTTTCAGGTGCATTCACTTTCAGTTTAAACTGCAGATTACTTTAGTTTTAGGATCTGTTGGAGATGCTCAGTGTCTAGAACGGGGGTGTCAAACGTACGGCCTGTAGCCCACATCTGGCCAGGGTGGGACTTTTATTTTGATGAGCACGCCAATCACATGTAAAAACAGACAGGGAGCATACCATTATGTGAAAGAAGGAAGGGAAAGGGGGGGGGGCAGACGTTCCAACCAAGACAGGAAGTGTATTGGTAGCGATGGGGAGCCAGATTTAAATGCAAGCGCATCTGGAAAAAGTGAGGAAATGAGTGAATGGTTTGTAACATCTGCTACTACTGTAGGTATTCATGGTCTCAGGAGGATGGGCCTACAGACTTTGTTCACCTGTGGTAGCTGAGGTTTTGTATAGCAGGGAGGACAGTTGTTAAGACTGATGCACCTTCAGCCCCAGAAAACTGAAATACATGAACTTTATTTCCAGCAGTTCACCTAAGTCAATGGAAAACAATGACTTCTTTATTTTTTATTTTTTTGTGGTAAAGACAGAAAAGGTGCATGTTGTCTAGATTGAAATTTGCTCTGAAAAACAAAAAAAGCAGAAATGAAAAAACCTGCAGCAGTTAGCAATAGGAAGGAAATTTCCTGTGGCTGAGCAAAACTGACGGAGCTGTTCTGCAATAAAAACTGGAACAGCTGATATTAAACCAGAGCTGTCAAGCTCTCACTTGACCCAGCGGTCTTAGCTAATTCTAGGTCAATCTGTAATGTTCCTTTTATTTCTAACATTATTTCTAACATTGGAAGAGTATTTATAAAACAGCAAACTGATCATCTGCAGAGGAATGCATTATTTGAAGAGTATCAGTCATGTTTCAGAACTCATCACAGCACAGCTTTAGTGAAGGTTGTAAATCTTCTTATGGCCTCTGGCAGTGGACTTATCTATGAGCTCGTTCTGCTAGGCCTTGGTGTAGCATTTGATATTGACCACAATATTTTATTATAGAGACTAGAACATGCCATGGGAATTAGTGTGCAGCAGTGGTTTGTATCATTTCTATCTAATAGACTCCAATTTGTGCATGTAAATGGAGAGTCCTCTTCACACACTAAGGTTAATTATGGAGTTCCACAGGATTCAGTGCTAGGACCAATTCTGTTTACATTATACATGCTTCCCTTAGGCGGTATCATCAGAAGGTAGGGCTGCTCGATTATGGCAAAAATGATAATCACGATTATTTTCACTGAAATTGAGATCTCGATTATTTGACGATATTTATTTAACAATAACAATGTATTGAATAATTACTTTAAAGATTGTCAAAAAATAATATAAAATAGTGTGCAAATACTGATAACAGTGCAAATGTTTGCAATATAAAAAATAAATGAAAAATGTAAACATCTGTTTAGTGAACTTTGCAGTGTTGCTCTGTGGTGCAGCTACAACACTGTAGCAAAGTTTACACACTGTGTCTACTTGATCCACATCTGACTTCCGCGAACCCATAATGTTTCCACACCACTGAAGTTTTTTTTACCTCTCTTTTCAACCAACGGCAGTCACTCTCCTCTCCAAATAACTTCTGCTTAGCTTTCTGAGCTTCCCTCGGGTCCTCTTAATCAGCGGTCCCCAACCCCAGGGCCTCGGACCGGTACCGGTCCGTGAGTCGTTTGGTACCGGGCCGCGAGAGATGAGGCTCAGGTGTGAAATGTATAGTTTTCAGGGTTTTTATCGGTTTTCAGCGTTATTTTGTTATCCTTTTTTATCGTTTACTCGGTTTTCCTTGGTCTTTTCACCTGTGTTATGAATAAATTTTCTTTTTTTCGGTACCGGTACTAGTTTTATTTTGTTGTATTTTTCCACGACACCTTAAAGGCCGGTCCATGAAAATATTGTCGGGCATAAAACGGTCCGTGGCGCAAAAAAGGTTGGAGACCGCTGCTCTTAATTGTTGTGACATGTGTTCGAAATGCTCGATGCACTCGATTTGCCACACGGAGCAGCACGAGAGTAAAGCACGAGGGAGGGGCTAATAATCAGCTCAGTCATTTTTAACGATCGTTGAAAGCCCAGATCGTAATTGAGATTAAAATTCAATTAATTGAGCAGCCCTATCAGAAGGCATAGCATACATTTTCACTGCTTGTCACAGTCTGCCGGAGCAAACTGTGTGAAGTGCGAAGAGTGGACCCAGGTGTGGACATACTAAAACTCAACTTTAACTGAAGATGAGCTGTTTATTAACCCTTTAAGACCTACCATAGAACCAAGTCCGCCAGAGCTTATATTATATTTTTACATGCTGTGGAGCCATTTTTGGGAGCATTTCAAGTTGCTATACATCAATACAACCATTATAGCCCAGATTTTAATAATATGTATTCATTAAGTGCATAGTAATTACATAAATTGCAAAAAAGTGCAATAAACTACAAAAAAATTGAAAATCTTTTTTTTTTTTAACATATATTTCTAATTAAAGAAATTTAAGAGGCTTATCCCTCAAAACTGTAAATACAAAAAAGTTACACAAACTACTTTCCCACCACAGGAAAATTATTTTGAGTGTCTTCATAGTTTTATTTTTGAAATACACCAATTTTTATACACTGCAGGAAAAACGAAAATAAATATTATACTGCAAATTTGCAAAAAAGCAGCATATGCATCAAAATAAACTATTTCCAGCAGTGCAATATGAGTCCTAAGCATCCCAGAAACGACACAGAAAGTCATAAAGTCAAAGATAACTTTTAAAAAGAGCAGTATAGGCCCTGAGGCCCTGATCGCAAAAAAGACTACATTTCCGCGAAAATGACGTCACTTCCGGTTTCGGGCAGGTAATGGCGGAAATGCAAAAGTTCACGCTGACGTCTATTCCAACGTAGGAAGTGTTTTGAACAGCTGATCAGATCGGTAAAGCGTGTTTCTGGAATATTGTGTTTTTGTTCCTGCAAGCGCTTTTTATGCAGTTTTTGCAAAGCTTTATGTGGAAGGAAACCGTGACCTAGGACAAGCTGATGGCATCAGATGTAAGTACAACTCCTCCGGTTTCATATGCAAAAAAATTTTTTGCGCTAGCTTACGTGGTTGCAGTGCTACTGGGATTTAAAAATAGTTACGCATAACAGAGCGTTCCCGCTCCGATCGGCTCTAAAGGGTTAAGGCAGACGAAATGGTACAAAAATAAAATGACAAACACAATGCAAAACTAAACGATAACCTAAACTGGGTAAACTAGAAAGGAAACATGAACCATGAAAAACCCTGGTGAATAGAAAGACAAACAAGAAAAACTCTAAACATGGCAATGTAATATGGAAACCTGAAAGCATGACATGGCATGGAAAAACTGCGGACAATCCGACAAGGAATGACTGAAAGCACACAGACTAAATACACACAGGAGGATAATGAGGGAAGTGGGAAATGGGGAAACAGCTGACACACATGAACATAAGGACATCACAGGGGAATCGTAAAGCTAAACACATAGAACACAGAACCTCTTCAAAATAAAATAGGAAACATAATGAAACACAAGGAGAAACTAATAAACACATAAACTTAAACATAAACCATACACATCAAAATTAACTAAAACTCAAAACGCTGGGTCAAAAGACCCACGATTGTGACACTGCTATGCAGATGACACCCAAATGTATCTGTCCATGAAGTCAGATAACACACACCAATGAGTTAAACTGCAGGAATGTCTTGAAGACATAAAGACCTGGATGACCTCTAATTTCTTCCTTCTAAAATCAGATAAAAGTGAGGTTATTGTACTCAGCCCTAAACATGGTGTCTAACCAGATAATTAGTCTGGATGGCATTACCTTGGCCTCCAGTAACACTGGCATTTTTGACCAGGATATGTCCTCCAGTGTGTATAATAAACAAATGAATCATGCATAAGTTCAATGAGGAAGATCTGTAATCATATCTGCCTGCTTTCCTGGGTGTTTGGCTGCTGCTTTTCTGTTTACATTTCTACCTTTTTCCCACACTGTCAATCTCAGTACTGACATCATTACTCTAGTCCAATCATCTTCTCACTCGCCTTCTGTGCTCCTCGTCATTCTCCCTTTCAGATTCTCTTTTGTGCATCTCCACCTCAGACACCTCAGCCAGAGCTCTATTCTAACCTCATCTTCACCACCACCAGCGTCTACAGTACAGGGGGTCCTATCCTAAATCCTATCACAGCTGCCATCATCGGAGTACATGTACTTTATTTATGTCTTGTCAAGTTAAAAGCATAGCTTAATTTCTAGCCATGGTGCTTCAGGTGAGGAGGAAGAAGATGAAGTGGAGAGAGAGTAGAGAGAGATCACGAGAAAAAGATGATGAAAATATAACAATAAAACTTAAAACTTATAACTGACACTATTTGTTTTTCTTTTATTTGGGAATTTGGCATTTTCAGCAGATTCCATCTATCTTTCTCCCCAGAATCTTAAAAATTGTAATAGAATTCTGTTAACGTATATAGCAGTGGTAGGCAAACTTTTTGATGATGAGTGCTATCTAAAATTTCCTCAGAAGTCAATGTGCCATATAATTGCATTAGCATAAATTTAATAGCGCTCTATATTAACAGTTGCTGCGCTGAGCGGACAGCTCCTGAAGCATTTGAAGTGTTGGAATGTGGAAATTTCAACATCGCTTGAAAAAACTGCCAGCTAGCAACGTAATGCCCTACCTGCCCCCCTGGCAAATGTTTCCTAGACCCACCCCTGCACAGTTGCCAGCTGTCAGCTACTTAGAAAAGAATCCTGGTGTTATTTGTCTCTCAGAAACAGTTCATAACTTCCCTTCAACTCATTCATGTCACCTAAAAGGTAAACCTGTTTCTCCATCAGCTCTGGTAATTCAGTAAGAACATCTCCAGGTTTCATCTTCGTGTTTCCCTCTCCCCAGATATCCAAACTGACATCATGACTAGCAGCTTTACGGCCTTGGCTCCAGCAAACATCAGCTGATACTAGAAATTAATATTAAATAAATTCTAACAACAGCTGATCAAGCTTAAACATGCCGGTATGCCCGACAGCCAGTCCAGCTATTGCCGTGCCATCAGTTAACCCTTTGCGTGCCAACTGTGGCACGCGTGCCCAGGGTTGCCGACCCCTGGTATAGAGGGTCGAAAACAGACTTCCCTGCAATCTGTTTTTCTTAAATTTTTTGCTCTTACAATTTAAACATTTTCCTATATTTACATTTTTATTTCAACTTCCCAATTATTGTGATTCACTGAGTTGTAGTTGGTCATGAGCACATTGAGGCATTCTGGCAGGTAACATTTCAGGCAGCACACACAGAAAGTCAGCAAAACTTCAAGAACCAGTGCCCCAGTTGCCTGGGAGTCACATGATCTCAGTGATTCATCATGTGCACGGTAGTATTTCTGCTGAACAGGCAGAACATGATGTAAGCATACAGAAACAGCAGGCCACGCCAAAACCGACAGGTATTAATGATGTCAACTAAAGCAGAATAGGCCATACATTACTCATACAGGCAAAGTAATAATCTTTCAGCCTGGATTGATTTGAAAGTGACGGATTCCAATCCAGGCAGCACGAAGGAGCACTGAAAAAAAAAAGAGAAACTCCAGTAGCAGATGGTGAAGAAGGTCGACCATACTTAACCATGTCAGAGCTGTTCAAATGATGCCTTTTACCAAAACATCGCAACCTCATCAGCAATCAAGCCTCTGAATAAGGACATTAAAGCGAGCACTAGGTGTTTACACTGTTTTTAGACACCACAGCAGCCTCTCTCTCAGGAGGCTAATAAAAGCAGGAGTGGGGGGTTGGAACATTCGAGAGGAGGGGTGGAGGGTGGGGGGCACCCAGTAGGGGCAAACACGCCTTTGGGTGTGGGTGCACGTCAAGAGACATGGTGTGACCTTTACAGCGCCAGTTGACGAACGTCACCAGCTGAGAGTTTGCCCTTTTCCCACCTGTATCTGAAACCCTGCTGAAAATAATCATTTCCTTTCTCTCTTTCACTCACTCTCTCCGCATCGACTCTCTGAGCCATTAGTATAATGAAAGAAAGCATCATTCACACCCAGTTATGCTGACTATACATTAGGAGACGTTTACACACACTCGCATTTATCAACAATCTGTATGTCTTGTTTTTTTAAAGCGTGGGAGGTGAAAACACTGCTAATATCTCTGAGACATCAAATATCACACTTCCACTTCTGTTCTTTTTGTCAGCACTTTACTTTCTTCTAACCCTTGTGTGGTGTTCATGTTTTTCCTGTCCATTGAAAGCAGAAGACCTTTCCTCTTCCATCAACTCTTCCACCTCCAGATCGTCTTTCTCATTTAAAACCACCAAATCTTGATTGATAAGCAGCCACTTAGTCAATGCCATTATTTGTTGTGACCCACCCTTGATTTGTAGGCAAAGACTGTGGCAAACTATAGAGTAGTTCCTGCAAAACATAGTTAAAATGAGTGAGAATGTGGAAGCAGATGGGTGTAGGTGCTTAAAAAACAACACTGTTGGAACCTTGTGCGGAAAAAGGAGGAGCATGTAAATATTCCATATCTGTAGGTCAGTTAGGTTTACTATATTTTAAGAAGGAAAAGTTGGATAATGACAACAGTTATTTATTAGCATTCTCTTTAAACAGTTATCACTGGGTCAAAACATTTATGATGGCCTTTTACAAGCTACTTACAAAAAGCTGATGCAGCATCTGGCCGATACTTCCACAAAGAACTGGTGATTGGTGTTTGTATTAGACATCGTTTCACAAGCCTTTTTGAACGGAGGTCAAGGGTTTACTGTGGCCAGTCCAGTACATTACCTTGAAGTCCATAAGCCATTCCGACGCAAATTTGTGAGGACACTTGAGGTCTGTAGAATAAGGAGGGGATGTTTTTCTCATTATCATTTAATATTTTAATATGGCATTATTAGTTCATTAGAAGTATATAACCAGCTTTGCATTAAGCATGAATTGAAGTTTTTGATCTTACATTATTCTTTGCATTACAGTGATGGTGATAACTTTAGTTTGATCTTTTCTTACAGGTACCAGAATAATAACATGATTTTCCATTGCAGATGTAACCATGATCATTCCATACACATTGCAGTTTGTTGCTTATTCTAGAGTTGTGCTCAAGGTAATTAAAGGTTAAAAGCTACAGCCAGCGCGAGTCTGGCTGATCTATGGAGGGCAAAGGCTTTGAGCTTGGAAGGCCGCACGCGCTTACACAGCACTTATAAGATGTTATTCTTGGTGATTTTGTGCTTAGTCATGTTTTAATATGTTTTAAGTAGAAGTAGCTGATCCAGCAATATTCATTTAATATTATATACTTGATTTAGAGCAATACACACTGATGGTCTTAACAAATGAAAGAGTCCTTGTAGCTGCCATGTTGTGTCTTAGCAGGGTACAGACGGTTCCAGGAGACGGGGGCAGTCAGCGTCTGCCCTCGGGAAGGAGACAATGTTATTCTTTGTGTTAAATAAAATTGTCAACATTGATTGTATTACACCTGTCACTACGCATGAGGGGGCGTTCTAATACCCTGATTTCATAAAACTATGGTGATGTGTTTTTTGAGATGAGATCTGAGACTGTCTGCATACAGTGTTCATCTCCCACGTGTGTGTGATCATTAAATCATCGTTTGACTCAACCCGACCGGACCAGTGTTGTTATTGTGGGTTTTTCCTCTGGTGTCCATCCCCAATATTTTTGAACCTTAACAGGTCCTTCTCCTTTTGGAAGAGCCTTTTGCTTTCTAACTTCCTGAGTGTTCATGATTGTATCTGTCCAGCTGCACTGATCCACATTACAGACGATTACTGATGTGAGAAGCCTTCTATCATTTGATGTGCACAGTGAGAAACAATTTTTGAGTGGTGTGCAATAATGTTTGAGTGGTGTGGAAAGTGCTTGGAAAATGTTATGGTTCTGGTTCTTCCTTTTCAGGATACTTACAGGCTTCCTTACCTTAAGGCAGAAAAAAAAAAACCCCATCTGTGTTAAATAACATCATTTTGAACCTAAATGCATACATAAAAGAGCCTCTTGCTTTCTCTTCCTGGATGTTTTCACCTCACTGTATTCCTTCCCAGCTGAAGAATTTTATCGTTCATCTTACTATATTCCATTAAATAACAATGATGAGTGATGGAAGAGTTTTTTGACAACCATTCCTTCAGCAACACTACCAATAAAATGCTACAAAATTATGTCACCTGTATCATTGTTAAATTATAAATAATACAGCTGCAGATGTATTATACTTAATTTGAATTGCATATGTTGTTTAATCTACAGAAATGCATATATGCGTCAATAACATTGTGTTTTGTAATACTTCTCTTGCTTAAATAGCTTTCAAAGAGTGTGGAAACATAGTCCAACAACTTGATTTAAAAATAGTATATTAAATATGATTTTTAAAATCACAGCTGAGTTAACCCTTTAAGACCTACCATAGAACCAAGTCCGCCAGAGCTTATATTATATTTTTACATGCTGTAGTGCCATTTTTGGGAGCATTTCAAGTTGCTATACACCAATACAACCATTATAGCACAAATTTTTATAATATATATAATAATGTATGCATTAAGTGCATAGTAATTACATAAATTACATAAATTGCAAAAAAGTGCAATAAACTACAAAAAAATTGAAAATCGTTTTTGTTTTTTTAACATATATTTCTAGTTAGAGAAATTTAAGAGGTTTATCGCTCAAAACTGTAAATACAAAAAAGCTGCACAAAATAGTTTCTCACCACAGGAAATTTATTTTGAGTGTCGTCATAGTTTTATTTCTGAAATACACCAATTTTATACACTGCAGGAAAACGAAAATAAATATTACAATGCAAATTTGCAAGAAAAAAGCATATGCATCAAAATAAACTATTTCCAGCAGTGCAATTTGAGTTCTAAGCCTGCCCTGTAAAGATTTCAGTGGTTCTATAATCAAGCAGAGTTAATGCTGCTTCCAGAGACAATATCGAGAGAATTGAGTGATTTAAAAGATAGATGCAAACAGGCATGAGAGAACACAGCTGACAGTGTATTCCACACCATTGTATATTCTTATTTTTGGGGGGTTTTATTGTTACACTGACACACTGACATTTTTCTTTTCTATGAAGAAGTTGAATATAAGCATCACTTATAGATGCAACAATTATTCATAAAAATTTGAATTGCAAGTGAGACCAAAACCAAATCTCAATGCATAATAATACCTTGTGGTTACATAAGTCTCACATATCTAATTCTTCTATGCCAAAACGCTCCATTGTTTTCATAAAAACAGTGAGAAACACAGCAGCAAACTGCACTGTGATATGAAAAAGTCGCCTTGAGGCGACTTTTGTTGTGATTTGGCGATATATAAATAAAATTGAATTGAAAAGCTGCTTTAATCACATTCACATACACATCCTTGATCCTGGATTACCAAATGTGAGTCCACTCATGAAAATAGTCCCAAATGCACTAATCTGAGTTACATTTGCTAAATTGGAAAAGGGTCTTTTAGGAAATTACTGACCCTTTAAAAATTAGTCATGTATTTGTGAGACACTCACAGTAATTAGACATTATCATAAAAAAATCAATAAATAGATGAATAAAAATAGTACTGACTTATTTACTGTGGGGAAAACAAACACACAATAAAACTAACAGATATGCAACATAAAGGATAACACTTTTGTTAATTGAGCCTGTGACCAAATAACTATATTTATTACCACTGGGTTATACCTGATACAGCATGACTCCCGATAAAAGGTTTAGCCCGAACAACTACTTCAGAGATTTCATAATGATAAAGAGGGCATAAGTTGAAACCCAGCTGCTGCCAGCCAGCTTTTATTCTCTCATATTTTATGCATCATGGGTGACTGTAGTTCAGGGGGTTGGGAAGCTCATCTTGTAACCGGAAGGTTGCCGGTTCGATCCCCAGCTCTGTCTGACTTGGTCGTTGTGTTCTTGGGCAAGACACTTCACCTATTGCCTACTGGTGTTGGGCCAGAGGGGCCGATGGTGCGATATGGCAGCCTTGCTTCTGTCAGTCTGCACCAGGGCAGCTGTGGTTGCAACTGTAGCTTGCCTCCACCAGTGTGTGAATGTGAGCGTGAATGAATTTGAGGGTCTTGAAAAGCGTTATATAAATGCAATCCATTATTATTATTATCATCATATGGCATTAAATACCACTATTCTATCAATGTGAGTGTTGATATGTACAAGGTGTTGTTTGGTGCCACACCAGATTTAAGCAGTAATGAAATGGTGTTTCACTTCCAGGCAGTCACAGTCACACACTTGTTAAAAACTCATCAGAATGCCAAGCGAAAAGAAGACCTCGCATATAACCGAAAGACACAGGAGGCACCTGACAAAGCAGCATTATAAAACACATGGATGAGAATCATAACATATCATTATGTCTTGATATCCACTACTGCCACAGCTGAGGTGTCAAAGGGGCCCAAAGGGCTCCGTGTATGTATCTTCACAACATGAGTGCTCCTGTCATAACATCCGTTTTTCATGAGTGTTGGACAAAGCAGCATCACAACAAGAGAAGAAGCAGTCACTCCTACGTGGATTCTGAACCCATCAAGTGTAAGAGGCTTCATCTCCTGGTAGTTTATCTCTGAAGACTCACACTGACTGCTCCTTCATGGTAGCTCAAGGGTCATTTTATCGTCTGGTTTATGCTATGTCTTTTTCCTCTGCAGCTCTGCCTGTCAAACACACCATGATCCGTTTGTCACTGCTCAGTTACAAAATTTCCTGTTGGCATCGTCACATTTTGACATCTGACCAGAAGTTCAATCTGCCTGAACAAACAAACACACACACACACACACACACACACACACACACACACACACACACACACACACACACACACACACACACACACACACACACACAGACATCCCAATTGAAACCCAGCTACCACGCATCAGTGATGGGCAGGTCAGCCGTGGCAACCGCAATGAAGGACAACATCATTAAGCTCGATATCAGCGGCAGCTAAAGCAAACAGCCTGCCCACTATCATCAGGGTGATGCATTGGCAGTCCCCGCCAAGAGGACGCTTTAATTGTGTCCAAACACACATGGACATGTAAACACACACACCTCCCCAGATCACTGTGTGTGCTGTCGTTGCAGCTGGGTGCTTTGCAGAATAAACCTTTGTATTGTGTGAGGTTACTTGTTTTGTTTGTTTGTTTTTTATTTCATGCTAGTGAGCATTCAATCACAAACACAACACATGTTGTCTGAGATCAATTCTCTGTTAACCTTGTATGGTGCTTGATTGAATGGAAACAACAGATGAGAGTATATTTGAATGTTCTCCATTTGTGACTTCCTTAATTTACAACTAAAAAACAATAATAAAAAACTTATCTATTAACCATTAACTCCAAATGTAGCTAATTGTGATATAAATGAAAGAAAAACCTGTATTATCTTTCTCTGGTTTTAACTAAGGCTCCTCTTTAGCCTTAACATCAATGACTCAATTTGCATAATGTGAATGTGAATATAAACAATAGTTGTTGTTTTTTTACAGTAATTACATAAACAAACACAATTGTGTCTGAGAGTCAAATTGAGTCACCTACAAAATTGAGTCACCTACATCAATGACCTCCTGACCCAGTATGAACCATCCAGATCCCTCAGGTCATCTGGATCCGGTCTTTTATCAGTTCCCAGAGTCAGAACCAGACACGGAGAAGCTGCATTCAGCTTTTATGCTCCTTATATCTGGAACAAACTCCCAGAAAGCCTCAGATCAGCTGAAACACTCAGTTTATTTAAATCCAGGTTGAAGACTCACCTGTTCTCAGCTGCATTTGAATAAAGCACCAAATCCACACTTTAAGCTTAAATTTCAAAACTTACATTTAACTACTGATTTTATCTACTGTTCTGATTTTATCTGTTTTGATTTTATATACTGTTGTTTGTTTGTTTGTTTGTTTGTTTGTTTGTTTGTTTGTTTGTTTGTTAATTAGTTAGTTAGTTTATTTGCTTGTTTTAATCAATTTTAAATCATGCTTTTTATTTGTTCTTGTTTCTAATGTCTCTGTAAAGCACTTTGAATCACCTTGTTGTTGAATTGTGCTATACAAATAAACTTGCCTTGCCTTGCCTTGCCTTAACCTAGTGGTGAGAAATTGCTACTTTACAGTGGGCATATCCATGGATATTCATGCAAATGGGTTATCATAAATAGCCTTCTCTGGGACTAAAATGAAAGTGAACTGAAGTGACTTTTTCAAGATTTAAAGAAAATGACTATGGTTTGAAATAGGTTTAGCCCTCCAGCTGTGTTCACCCCACCCCTCATTACTTTAGTGTTCCCAGTCTGATTTAACAGCACTCAAAATTCACTGTAGTATTTGAAGTTTATTCGTGTCTTAAATTGAATTCAGCAAGTTGTGTACTAAACAACAGCTGTTTTCTGTTTTAGCTACATGGCAATACCTTACTAATTAAGTTGCCCTTACAACATAAACCTTATGAACATATACTAACCTGTTGCAGAATTACAATCATCTAAAAGGCCTGTGGTACATAGCCTATAGAGAGAGAGATGTCTGTGAAGGTACTCAGTCATCCAGGTCATCGTAGTCTAAAACCATCTTGACTTTTTCAAGTAACTTAAAGATGTCCAGACACTTTTCTTTCCAGGCTCCTTCGATCAATAGAGATAGATTGTACAGTATTGTAGGGTTGTTAGGATTTTACTTTACATTCTAAACTAATTTAAAATGGTTAATTGGTATTTAAAAAAAGCACTGAGTACTGGTGTCCTCTCTGTTAGACATGATCAGAATACATCATTAAAGAGGTGAACATAGGATCCTGGTTAACTCAATCTCTTCGGTGCAAAGGAGGCTGACTAGTCTGAGCTCCTCACTCTGCCCTGAATCCATCATCATTACATGACAAGTACTTGTAGCCACTTGTATCCTTATACAAGAACGACATAATGGACTGTGAAGCCTTTTCTGTGTCTTTTTTTTTTTTGCTAATAGAGCTCCATCCTGCTTTTCTCGTTACCTCCTCCTTTGTTTTCCGTTGGACCAACTTTGTGATCAGTTCACTTTCTTTCAAACTGAATTTTCTGATATGAGGTGAAGCTGAGGTTACGCCTACTCTCTGGTCAACCAAGCACTGTCTTGATATGTGAGCTTGAACATTTTTTTTTTCACTCCTCAGTAATCAGTGAAGACAGTTTTTGTACAGTAAAATGTTTCATTAAAAGTTTTTTTCTCCACTTCTGGCGTAGCTACCCATATGGAAAAGAAATAGTAAAAACATATATGATTTACTCATGAAAGTGGCCACTTTCTCATTCCTTTCATATATGTTTTTAGTAAGTATACAAAACATACACGTTTCATTATATAATTTTTCAAGGGATCTTATATGTGTTTTCACTCTTGTATGCTTTTCATACAAGTTTCATACAAGACAGATAAAAACTTTATACGATTTATATATATCTTTTCCATATGGGTAACATTGTTGTGGACATTCCTTTCTTTGTTGTTAGTGTGTGGGTTACGCTGTTTGTGTCTGAGCAGCAAACAGATAAGGCCGAAAAGCTTCTTGAAGTTGACAATGAAACGTGTCTCAGTCATTTTGGTCTCTATTAAGGCATTTTGTATACACACAGTGCTCACAAATAACTAATTAAAAGGCCAAACTTCATGTCTGCACCTTACATCACAGAGCACTGGTTTGGAATTGAATTTTTGGTGAAAATATTGCCTCGATATGTTGTGCAAGAGATTGGAACGTTTTTGGGAAAGAGTTAATTTGGAGATGTCTGGTTTCCAGCCCTTCACTGCTTCTTTCCCCACCATTCTGAGGGTTTGTTGGAGGAAGAGGACCTGCTCTCTTCAGTCAGCAGGTGTTTCAGGGGCCACCATGGCCCTGCTGCATTTCTGTATTTTTAACATGTAGGCCACTGCACCCTTTCAGTCTGATGACTAGTGAGCCTGCCCCACTGTGATTTAGCACACAAGGCTTTGTGCAACCAGGGGAAGGGGGGTGGGGGCTTAGCCTACTTTATCAATGTTAATTTCAAAACCTAAACTGCTCAGTCAGCTGATTCAAGTGGTGGCCTCAGAGTTGTGTTCTCCCAGCGTTCCTCCTTAGCTGGCCTCCTTTTTCCTGCCACCTCAGCAGTCTGGTTGCCTGCAGACAGGAGTGCCCTCGCCACTCGCTGAAACATCTCTGTGAAGCTCAGGAAACACTTTGGAAGTCAGCAGGCCACAACATTTTTTCCACTTCCTGTGGTGGTGATTGACAGGCGCTGGACGCAGCAGACCACAAAATGTTCTCCAGTTTTTGTTTTTTTATGTCAATGTCGGCGGTTTGTTTCAGAGTTGCCGTTGTCAGGTGGCAGAGCAGAACTGATGACTGCAGCCGGACAGAAACATCCATCGCTGTTGCTCCCCAGGAGGTGATTTGTTTTCTAGTGCTGGAGGGTTATTGACAGGAACAGCTACAGGAGGGAGCGCTGAGCACCCACACACACCCCCTCAGAGGAGGAACATAACACAGATCATTTCATATTACAGATGAAAAATATTCCTCCCCGTGGGAAACAGTACAGAATGAAACTAATGAAGTATTGCCTCAAATGCTCCATTTAGGAGAGCGGGGCTGACTTCATCATCATCCTTAGGGCTGAGGGACACTCAGAAAACCCATTATGGATTATGGATTTTTTTTTTTACCAGTCTATACATTTGACACAATGAGTTCTTGTCTGCTTCACATTCATCTTTAATACAAACAACCAGTGGAGCAGTCCAGTGGTTCAAGCATATACCAGTATAAGCTCAAAAGTTACACAAAAGTTGTGCATTCAAGAGAAAGTTTGTATTTATGTATGATAAGTAATCATGTGCAGCGTGATGATGTGTGTGGCCTCAGGAAATACAAAGATGCATTTATTATTTCAATATCTTTCAGGTTTTCTACTAATACAGTGGGGCAAAAAAGTATTTAGTCAGCCACCGATTGTGCAAGTTCCCCCACTTAAAATGATGACAGAGGTCAGTAATTTGCACCAGAGGTACACTTCAACTGTGAGAGACAGAATGTGAAAAAAAAATCCATGAATCCACATGGTAGGATTTGTAAAGAATTTATTCGTAAATCAGGGTGGAAAATAAGTATTTGGTCACCTCAAACAAGGAAAATCTCTGGCTCTCACAGACCTGTAATGTCTTCTGTAAGAAGCTTTTCTGTCCCCCACTCGTTACCTGTATGAATGGCACCTGTTTGAACTCATCATCTGTATAAAAGACACCTGTCCACAGCCTCAAACAGTCAGACTCCAAACTCCGCCATGGCCAAGACCAAAGAGCTTTGGAAGGACACCAGGAAAAGTATTGTAGACCTGCACCAGACTGGGAAGAGTGAATCTACAATAGGCAAGCAGCTTGGTGTGAAAAAAATCAACTGTGGGAGCAATCATCAGAAAATGGAAGACATACAAGACCACTGATAATCTCCCTCGATCTGGGGCTCCACGCAAGATCTCATCCCGTGGGGTCAAAATGATCATGAGAACGGTGAGCAAAGATCCCAGAACCACACGGGGGGACCTGGTGAATGACCTGCAGAGAGCTGGGACCAAAGTAACAAAGGTCACCATCAGTAACACACTACAACGGCAGGGAATCAAATCCCGCAGTGCCAGACGTGTTCCGCTGCTGAAGCCAGTGCATGTCCAGGCCCGTCTGAAGTTTGCCACAGAGCACATGGATGATACAGCAGAGGATTGGGAGAATGTCATGTGGTCAGATGAAACCAAAGTAGAACTTTTTGGTATAAACTCAACTCGTCGTGTTTGGAGGAAGAAGAATACTGAGTTGCATCCCAAGAACACCATACCTACTGTGAAGCATGGGGGTGGAAACATCATGCTATGGGGCTGTTTTTCTGCCAAGGGGACAGGACGACTGATCCGTGTTAAGGACAGAATGAATGGGGCCATGTATCGTGAGATTTTGAGCCAAAACCTCCTTCCATCAGTGAGAACTTTGAAGATGAAACGAGGCTGGGTCTTCCAACATGACAATGATCCAAAACACACCGCCCGGGCAACAAAGGAGTGGCTCCGTAAGAAGCATTTGAAAGTCCTGGAGTGGCCTAGCCAGTCTCCAGACCTCAACCCCATAGACAATCTGTGGCGAGAGTTGAAAGTCCGTGTTGCTCGGCGACAGCCCCAAAACATCACTGCTCTCGAGAAGATCTGCATGGAGGAATGGGCCAAAATACCAGCTACTGTGTGTGCAAACCTGGTAAAGACCTATAGTAAACGTTTGACCTCTGTTATTGCCAACAAAGGTTATGTTACAAAGTATTGAGTTGTATTTTTGTTATTGACCAAATACTTATTTTCCACCCTGATTTACGAATAAATTCTTTACAAATCCTACCATGTGGATTCATGGATTTTTTTTTCACATTCTGTCTCTCACAGTTGAAGTGTACCTCTGGTGCAAATTACTGACCTCTGTCATCATTTTAGGTGGGGGAACTTGCACAATCGGTGGCTGACTAAATACTTTTTTGCCCCACTGTATATTATTATAATTACAGAAATATAATTGAGTAGTGTCGTATTTTTCTAATAAAACGAAATGCAGTACTTTTTTGGCCACATAGAAAGTTTGAATACATTTCAAATATTGTAGATATTTGTGTAAGGAATTATTTGGGGGGTTAAATCACCCCCATTATTATGTGTGAAATGGAAAGTTAAGATGTGGTAGTGTCTTTATTATGAAGTTCCCTGGATTCATTTTCAGGAACAGTGTGTGCTGCTTTATTTTAGCATTACTGAACCTAAAATGTTCAGTTATCTACATAATGAGACATTTTGAAAAGTATCAGAAAGGCACACATGCTTCCTGAGATTTCACTCATTTCACAAAGCCCACTAACATAACCTGAGAGTCACAACATTTGAATAAATAAGTACATAATATAACACAATAGGAAAATAATTTTTGGAGTAGGAATCCGGTTGTTCAGTCTGACGTCACTAGCCGTGTCTGGGTCTAAACTCTGCTGCAGGTCCATATATCAAACGATCACTATGGCATTACTGAGAGTTGAAAAACTGTCTAAAGTCTTTCATCTTTAATAAAATGATCAGCGTTCTGCTCTACCAGGTGTAACAATTGAGTTTAACATCCAGGCATCCATGAAAACGGAATTTATGACATTTAACGGAGTTAGAAGTTAGCAGGGAGTTAGCTCGCTAGCTTCTATCTAAATACAATATAGCATGTCCTGACTGCGGGGTTTTGGAAACAAATTCAAACGTACAGCTCTGTTATCACTTCCAGCATAAATGAAGACAGAAAACTAAACAGCAGTGACGTTTGTAGGGTTACTGAAGTTGGGCTAGCTGGTATATAATGATGCAGAGGTGGGACCAAGTCATTGTTTTGCAAGTCTCAAGTAAGTCTCAAGTCTTTATCCTCAAGTCTCAAGTCAAGTCTCAAGTAATGTCAGTCGAGTCTCAAGTCACTGGTGTAAAAGTCCAAGTAAAGTCACAAGTCTGAAATTTTGAATTTCAAGTCCTTTCGAGTCTTTAAAAAAATGAAAAAAGAATGTTGCAGTTATGCTAAATGTAAATATTAGACCATGTAATTTTTAAATCTGTGTTTTTCTCAACACATGACAAAATAGTGAACTTAGAAAATATACACAAATTGTGAAATTGCACCTCTTTAAAATGCAGCTCAATTAAACCTAGCTCCAAGAATAATTTTCACCGACAGTTCTGAGATAAGCCGCATGTTATTCTTGGATGCGGTTGTAGGACCGGCTTTAAAATCGCATGACAAAAATATCATACACATTAAAAAAAACTGCATCACCAACGTAGCCTGGACAACATTTGCTAGTTAGATGAAGTCAACTATCTCATCGTAGCATATTTATATGCATATTTATAATCATACGGTTCTTGGAGTGAGTGCATACACTCATGAAAGTTTAGTAACTTCAGGTCACTGCAACAAGCCCAGGTACAGTTTACCGACGGATGGGTGCAGGACCTTGAAATGCACCGTGTAGAAAGTAAAGACCATCGTACGTATCATAAGTTTACCAGTCTCACAAATCGTCTTCATAAATACACATTCCTTAACCGTTTATTAATAGGACCTTTGAGCTCAACGATAATTAATTAGCAGTGGAAATAATTTCTGGTACGCGTTACAGAAATGTAGCAGTGACAATAATATTGTATGCTGTAATCGTACTGGGCAATTGGTGATACAAAAAAACTGTTTTATCCTGTGAATAAAAGTATATGTTTTTGTCACTGTACCATGGTAATAACAGAAGCGAAACACAATATTGTGTCAGGACAATTCACTATTTATGCACAATAAACAAAGAAGCATAGCGCGACAATTTCTGTTCAGCGTCAGACTTGCTTGTAACCTATATCACCAATTATGTTATGAAAATGATGCATTAACTACAACAGCAGACTGACCTTTGTGGAAATGCTTGGAGCAGACTAACCTGTGAGCTGGAGTGTTCTGGGACGTTATATTTGATCTTTGAATGGCTGCAATCCAGGCCACCCGTCGCCTCTTTGTTACTTCGGAAACACGGCTTGAACAATTTCTCTTAAACGTCGTAATCCGATAACAACCGATCTCTTTACCCGTCGGCTTCCCGTGGCTGTCATGTGACCGGCTATTGCAGTTAATAATACAACGGCTTCTTGACATTTTTGTGTTTCTTTTTATCGCTGTGTGACTGATTTCAATTAAAAGCCTGCGTGCGCTAGTACCTCTTGCCACGAGTTCCCAGAATTCTTTGTGGTTCTACCCCTGAATGACATCACATTTTCAATCTCTATATAATATGCATGTTAAATTTTATATTTGGGGTAAAATATCAAGTCTTTTCAAGTAAACCGGTTCAAGTCCAATTCAAGTCCCAAGTCATTGGTGTAAAAGTCCAAGTCAAGTCACAAGTCTTACAACATTTTTTCAAGTCAAGTCTAAAGTCATAAAATTAATGACTCGAGTCTGACTCGAGTCCAAGTCATGTGACTCGAGTCCACACCTCTGTAATGATGTGCTACGTGACCGCTAGCGACACAGCTATGTTAGCATAATATAAAGAAGCTAACTTTTTTTCCACTCGATAAAAGTTAACGTGAGTGTTCTTGGTGGTCAGGAACAAATGTAATCACATGGCAGGATGCTGTAAAAGGACCAAACTTCAGCCAGGAAAACAACTGAGATAATCCATCCATAATACGAAGTTAGTCATTCATATACTGCTGCATGGGCTGGGCTGTAGTTACATCCTAAGGTTTTAAAAACTGAGCTTAAATAAATGATTAGCGGTAATAAAAGCCGAGGGAGGTCAACAGGGATCACTGACTGTTTTAGGAGCTTTTTGAGATCAAATAGAAGAAAATACATAACATTAAACATGTTAACAACACAAAAGCCATATTAAACGCAGACTACTTTAGACCCGGAAGTAGGATTCGTCGCGTCATCACTGAACAACCGGATAAGTAACAGCAGGGCAGTGTAACAGGAAGTGATGCTGAGAGCAAGTGAATGAATAAAATCTGCCAAAGTGATAACACAGAAATGGATGTATGATTACAACCCACCGCGTGCCTGTAAAAATCACAGAGAAGCTCCTTTAGCGCTTTTCTCTCATTTGAGAGAAAAGTTATAAACATACTATACTAAGATGCTATCAGTCAGTTAATTTATGCATGTTAGTTTTCATTTATCCACCTTACACACAATAATGAGCTGCAAAACTCAAAGCTACACAGTGAAGACAAGAGTTCCACCTGTTTCTGTGTGGAGTGCACTGTAACAAGTTACTTTTAGATGTGATATTGTTCCAAACTGACTTTAAGCTGTAATTGTTATTTGCTGTGTTTAGTGTCTGCTGGCTGCAATCAACTCGAGTTTAAATCTAAAGCTATGCAAAAACCAACGCTGGTTTGCTTAAAGCACGAGGTCAAGTAGATGAGTTTGTTGGCCAGCAATAGTTTTTGACTCTACTGTTTAAAATCCTCCAACAGAACCAACCCTCTTCTGGTTCACAACCAAACTGTTTTCTGTGATTCAACCAAAACAACTGGAAGACATTTGCAACCAGAGGACTGGCCCCCTGCTGACCATTAAAGAGAATGCAGTTCTAAGACAAAGCAGTACTCACTGTTGTGGTTTTAGGTCAGTACTACCTGGTTACTTTGCACTGGCTGCCACTTTCCCATGAATACAGCATCCTTTTCTCCTCCAATCAGCATTGTCTTAGCTGCAGATCTACAGACCAGAACTAACAGAGTCCATCACCCTTCAGGAGAGTCGTAATGATAATAATCATCCACACCGGGAGCCACTTCACTATTCTCCCTCGCTGGTCCACGGTCATCAGCTTTGTATCGTTTCCCTTTAAGCAATTCCCATTTCACCCATACACTTAGCACAGATGTACATGAAGGGCACAGAGAAAGACTGCGAGAGAGAGAACCAGGAAGAAAGGGAGACTTCTTTTGAAGCATAAACTTGTCAGCAGAGCCACTGGTGGCTTCATTGCCATCTCGTAACAGCGAGTCACTGGGGTCTGTTGTAGACTTCAGGTGACATCAACCGACTCTCTGGTGGAGGCGAGTTGTAGGCAGTTGACTGCTCACTCCGATTTGCCCGTTTGTTCAGCAGGAAGCCAGAAAGAGGTTTCCCAACATCAGAGGGTTTTAATCAGAGCAGAAGAAGTTCCAAGACTGGGTGGAATCACTTTTAACAAGAGAAGCACATTTTTTTTTTGTGGTGGATTTTTCTTTCTGTGTCTTTGCTTATTTTTTGGAAATAGAAGATGTTGGAATGATGAGGCCCAGCAGTGCAGATTTTGTTCATTATGCTGGCTGGTGCTGAATCTGGTGCAGATATTTATACCAGTTAGTAAATGAAATTTTGATTTCTGAAATTTTCTCTGGTTCCATCAAACCATTTAAGCTTTGACAAGCACGAGAATACCGTATGATCAACATTCATGCTTCCCAGAGAATGATCACTTTTACCTTTTTTGGCTGAGGGCCATTAATGTTATCACGTGTGTTTATTTTGATTCTTTATTGAATTTTTTAATTTTATTTTCTTTCTATGTGAGACAGTGTTCAGGCTGTTTTGCATTAGTCTGGCAAATGTATTCAACTATGAAAAAGAGCTGATAGCCATCAAAACAAAAACAAATTGCAGTGCGTTCGGTGTTTCAAAGTGCTGAAAGGGATTTTAATAAAACATCTGAGACATTAGCATGGTTCATCCATCCAGACTGCCATTATGCTATGTTCTGCTAGCTTTTGTTTCCTTGTTAACCTGGAATGGAGTTGAAACAAAGGCACTAGCAGCGGTATTGCTTATAAATACAGATATTTATCAATACTCCCACTGAAGCTATTCTGTTTTGGTGTGAAATTAATAGTCGCTATGGTTACTTTTGACACAAACTCAACAGTTATGTTTTCCCATCTTTGCTTGTTAATGTGTGTCTCGAGCCAGGGGCTGCAGTCCTCCTACATTTCAAAATATTGACAATCATGAGCAAGAAAAAAAAGTAGTTATGCTCACTTGACAGGATAGATAACACCAAGTTAAAACTAAGTTAAGAGGCTAAGTTGAGACTTCAGATACTTGGTGCCTGCAGGTATCACTATTAGAGAGCAAGAGCTGGAAATTTGAAGATAATGTGGGAAACAGCAGCCTGACTGCATACTGAGAGCTGTTTTTTTTCTTGTTCTCAGTGTAAGAGGAGCTGGAAAGAACATTTCATACATGTCCAAGCTTAAAAAGCACTGTTTTAAAGGACTCTTATTAGCTTTTTACCTGTAAACCTTGTGACAGTAAAAACTCTATTGAAAGGTGCTTTGCTGTCCCCTTATGTGCGTGTGTGGATGTGTGTGTGTGTGTAAATGACACATTTGTAGCCAAAGGATACAAAACCATAAAAGAATAACTTTATTGTTGCTACGGTGATCTGTATAATTGTTCTTATGAAACCTGTTGCATTGTTCGGTCAGCTGATAGAGCATCTGCAGTCTGAATTGCTGTTTTTCATTTCACTTCTTGTAGCAACAACATAACATGAGTCTATTTTTCTTTCGCCAGCAAAGAAATATAAAAGTCCCATCGCAGCTGCTGGATGTTTATTTATGTTACTTTACTTCCAGCTTGAAGTGACTCTTTGCTTTGAATAAAGGATTAGCTGTATTTTTAAAGCCACAGGCTTTTGTTTCACTGTCTTCTGTCTTTCTTTACATTCACTTCAGCACTATAAGATTAGAACTATTAAAAACTCAAAAGGACCTTGAATTATGAACATCTGTGGGAGGGGCAGATGTTCAATAACTGTTTTTTTCACAGTCTCGTAACAGAAAACCCATCATATCTGACCCTTGACCCTGAACTCAGCTATAGAAATATTCCCTGCTGTGCTGATGTATTTATCGCCACACTCTGATGATATTATCGCTTCTGGATGCTTGGGGGCCAACTCAATCACTTTTAATTACTCGCACAAGCAGACGGCAAGCGTCAACAAGTCCCATCACCGCCACCACTGCTTCTCCACAACTTGTCAATAAATCCCAACAGTGAATCCAGCTCCCTTTTTTTTTCCTCACTGCAAGTGGATAGCGCAGCGCCGACTTTTCTCCTGTTGGCAAACACGCTTTACACTCAGAGGATTTACAGCTGATCAGCACCTCTACACCCTCCAAATGCTAAATTCTCTGAACACGTTCCTCGCCATCGCCCCCAGAGGCTCGTCTTGTCATTTTCATCTTTTCTGGGATTGTAATGGAGTGGAGAGGCCCAGGTGACTGCAGATGTTTTTCCTCAGCCGTTGTCTGCTAATTAGACTGAGAAGTTATTAATTAAATTAAGAACCGAAGTGCTGATTGGCCGTCCCAGGATTTAACTCTCAGCGGACATCACACCTCATCTGGCACATCGATGAACTTGACAAAATGGAGCTTGAGTGGGTGTGTATGTGTGTGATTCTAGTTATTGGGACTGTTGAGTGCAGTCGCTGTTGCCAAGTCATGTGACATTACCTGCAACAGCTTCCTTTCAATGGGGAACAGAGAGAGAATAAAACAGCCTCTATGAGTTTTTGAAGAGCATTGAAGTGTGTGTTGTTGAGGATGACCTTTGAATGTGTGGCTGCAGGCGGGAGAGTGGGGTGGTGGGGTGCATTATACAGAGGCTGGTTGGCAGGGCTGTGACACTTACTCGGAAAATAAAGAAATGTTAGGGCCGGTGCAGTGGCATGGCTTCAGGGATGGCGATGATGCTCCATCCGTCTGTCTGTCTGTCTGCTGGTCGGTCAGTTTGTACGCCGCTCAGTCCAGACTCGGTTATCTCAACAGGCACACTGAATGGACTGCAAACACATTTGAAGATTCCCAGATGAAGCACTCCGGTGACTTTAGTGATTGGCTGACTTTCCCTCTATCTCACTTGGAGGGATTACAATGAAATTTGGCATTGACATTCATGATCCTCAAAGGCTGGCCTTTGATGATCTGGCATCGTCATCATTAGGTCAGTGTAACATTTCAGACTGAGGTCCCACATGCAGGGCTCATACAGTTGGTGAGGCAAACAAAGGTAAGCCTGCAGGTTAAAGCCAGATGCAACAGAGACACTGAATACACTGCTAAGCCAACAGACAGGAAACAGGGGTAAGGTTAACTATATATACACTAAACAGCTGATTAAAGAATCTGATGCAGGTGGAACCATAGAGAGTAAACGTGGCTGTAATGGTGACATCATCCATTTGGGTTTGGAATCCACCTTTTATCATATTATTTTTGTGAAGTTACCTCTTATAGATGAGAGCTTGGTTGGAAAGCTGCGTTCATAATCTCTAAGTGTGCTGAGTAATGGACTAAAACAGCACCAGAATATCACTCAACAGCACTGAAGCACAGGCGTATTGGTTGGTCTGCCCCACACAGCAAACCATAATTAGTCAGATAATCCATTAAAAATGCTCCAAAAAGGCACCAACAGCACAACTGCCCACAGATGTCACAGCCACTTTTGCTCAAGGCTGGAAAAAAAGATTTTTAATGGTATAAAAATTGGTCTTTTTAAAAAAAATAAAATAAAGAAGAGCTTATCAGGAAAACACACTTTTGGAGTCAGCCGTATGTGGTGCATAAAGCGACTCGATTTTTGGCTGCTTCTGTGTTGGCTTCAGTTGCAGCTCCAGAGGTTTCCCCTTGGGTGAAACTAATTGTGATGGGCCAGGCAATCAAAAATACAGCAAAAGGACAGAGACACAAATGGTGGTTAAGTTTAACTGAGAACAAAAAACAGGCAACCAAACAGAAGGAGATAGTGAAGGATGCGAGGTGGCACACGGCACCAAAAAAAGGAAGAAACCAGAACATGAACAAAAACCCAGAACCGTCAGTTTTTCATGATAAGTGGTCTTAAACCTACACAGACACCTGTGTTTTCAGTCTCTGATTTTATCCTGAACAGCCTGTATTGTCTAAGACAGACAGTTTAAAAAAGCCACCACTTTGCTAACAGCTACACTCAATACTCTGTGTCCTCTGCATCTCACGACAGTTTGGGAAATAGTCACAACCTCTACTGTATTGATTTGTGTTTCTGGACACAAACACAATATTTTATACGCCTAATGACATACTGACTTTGTGGTTATTAATTAAGGGTTATTAATAATATGTGAGTACATGTATTCAAAGGGCATCACAAAGCAGAACACTTTGGATTTTATTTTGCTTAAAACTTGAATTTTATTCATACTGTTGAAGGAGCTGGGAGTATTTTGTTGGTAGAAAATATCTGAGTACATTCACCATCTCTGTATTACTTTAATGATATACAATTTAATTTTTTTAACAGATTCTACAAGTGCTCCTGGACACATTTTGTTAAAGATGCAGCGTAAATGTTGTTAAAAATATTTAACAATATTTAAACTATCAATTACTTACATTCTCCACAGCTACCTAGGTGTCTCACAGTCAACTTTACATATTCAACACAAAGCATTAATGTTAATGGTTAAGAACAAATAAATAAACTAATAAATACATGTTGTAAAAAGGAAAAAGCAACAAGCTCTTGATGTGCTGACTTCAGGGCACAATATCAGCAAAACCAAACAGGTGAACCAATTTATTTAAAAGCACACAAAAACAGGCCTTTTGAACAAAGAACACAACAAGCTTATTTTCGGTGTGTGTGTTGTTTGATGTTTCATCCGGCTGAAAGTCAAATAGCCGTCTATACAAAAGCTGGCGGTAAACACAACAGAGCTGCCACTGCTGCTCTGTGAATAATGGGGAAAGGAAAAGCAGCAAATCCTGTTTGTACCGGTGACATTGGACTAACAGGTAGTTTGTCAAGAGACGCTACCTGGAATTTCTCCCCACACAGAGACCGGGGGTCTTTCAAAGTCACCACATTCGCAGAAAATTTAGCTTATTTGGGCAGCTCTTGGAAAGAGGAGCACTGTCGCACAGCTAAAGGTTCTTGCCTATTTGCAGTCATTCAGACTGAGTCGTCTACCTGCCGCAGAGCAGAGCCGGTCACGGCAAAGCCTTTCCAGTGTTCTCGACTCCCTAAATTCCCTTCATGACAAACACTTTTCCGTAAAAGCTCGCTCTCTGGAGAGTCTCTCATCTGCAATGACAGACTAAGTGAACTCTGACCCCATCGTCTCTCGACATGCTCCCAGTCATTGTGTCTTAAGTGCTTTCCACCGACAGCAACAGGTGGGTTTGTTAAAAACGTCTAACCATGGACCGAGGAACTGATCGCTCACTGGCTTTCTGTTCTGAAGCATTTCTTACTGCTTACTGTGACTCTGAGCTGTTAATATTCACATCACGCTTCCATCAGTCTGATATGAGTAAAGGATGCATTATATTTTGTGCAACCTTCCCTGCAGTGATGACAGTAAAACTGCAGCATCATGTAAATGTATCTGAGGACAAATAACTGAAATGAAGTAAGTGTGGCTTATCTGTGAGCTTTTCACTTTGACCGGCCAATCTCTCAGCAACATCCACCTGCTGCAGTTAGCAAACCATACACCCCAGGAGCAGAAAACCAGCACGAAACAGATCATTTATTTATAATATGCTGTATTATATTTTATGTTGGCTTATTGAAGCAACTATGCATCGCCAGTAATAGATCATACCGTTCTGTGCAGCCTGTGCTTGGCATACCACCTTTTGATTAGTAAGAGCTCGTTCAAGAACTTTTTGTGGCAGACAAACCACATTTTTTCAGATCTCTCACTGCCATTGTTTAAATAGATCTACAGTTATGTACCATACACTCAGAACCAGGGAAGAGCCACAACTGGCATATTCTTCAAGCAACCAGACCCTGATCTACCACATGTGCAAACATCTGGAAACTGACCAAAGTAAAAATACATAGTATAAATTTACATTTCCTTAGTCACCAGGATGGACAGGAATAGAAGTGAGTACATGAGGGATAGCTCAGCTTGAACTGAAGGAGGAAATGCAGAGGAGGATGCTGACATAGGCAGATGATCAGTAGTGTTGAACAAGCCAGTCGCTACGTCTTCTTCTTCAGACCAACCTCAAAAAAGAAACTCCATCACCAACTGTCGTGTTTCAGCTGTGAAACTGCAGCAACGCGGAGACCTGCCACACACGGATATGAACCCTGGCGGCAGTGGAGCACTTTGGAGGGCGACCTTGCACGCTTTACAAAAATTCAGAGCAAAAGTCTTAATTGAGCCTAAGGCAGCAGTGCTAATCACCACAACGCTGCTCCAGTTGATCAATCAATTGGTTTTGAGTCACACTCTTCACGCAACAAAACAACAACTGAGACGTAGGAAAATACAACAAAAACAACTACTACTAGTACTACTAATTATTATTATTATTGACACTAAAAAACAACTTGTAACAGGTTTTTATCAGCAACAATGTCAGTCAAGATCCTGCTACTCTTGAATCATAAGTGCTCATGCTTCAGAAATCATGCTGTATAGCTTCACTGTTTGCACACTGACATTTTCAAATTGCCCGTTAGAATAAAGATTCAGAATATAAAATCAGCCTGACCTAAGAATTAAACGCTCTGAACATTTCTTGACAACTGTTTTATAATTGCCTGTCAGCATGAGTCTGCCCAGACTGATTGATCAGTTATGATGCGGCTGATCCCTTTGGACTAATGTTACATTTTTGGCTGTTGTTCAGACTCTATTTCAGAAAGTGAATTGTGATCTGAACATAAAAGAAATGCATACACATAAATCCTGAACACACACACACGTTTACAGCAACACAGCTACTATTAATCACAAAACACAGCCATCATGCCAAGACATAAAGACATCAGGTACTTGGAAACATGCCCAGTCTCTGCGTTTTTTTCTTTTTTTTGAAAGGACAACCTGCCTGGATCTGCTCCCATTTTGTTTCCCCTCCCCGTCCTGTCTTATCTTGAACATGTTGTAGTTAGGAAAAAAAAAAGAGGGGAAAATTATGACAAGGTTGAATCGCTCTGGAATAGCTTGAATGAACGAGCGACAGACTTTCAGAAGGAAAAGAGTCCGACAAGCTCAGAGGACACATTCCTTTCATGCAACCAGAGACAGCTTTAGTTTTCCATTCTGCAGCAGTGAAATGACGAAGACGTGGGTTCACCTAATCACCTCCATGTGCATCAAATTAACCCTCCCCCCTCAATTCTGCCTCCACAGGATTGAGTTCCTGGGAGGGAGGGGGGACCGTTGACCTTTCCACCTTCTCTCAGGTGAGAAAAAGGAGGGATTTTCTTTCTTTTTGGCCTCCTTTCGTCTCTTTCATCACCTCGGTTGTAATTAGCCCGAGCTGAGATTTTTTTCCCTTTTGTCGGCTCCCTGAAAGGTGGATAAGCGTCCTTTGTGCCTCCTCACACCTTTTATATTTCCTTTTAACAAGCTTTTTCTTTTTCAGAGAAGAAACTCCAAGCCAGTCGCCGTCTCAGAGGGAGGCTGATAACCAAAAGGGAGTTTCTACTTCTCTCTTTTGCTGGCGTCTTTATCTCCCAGGACACAATTAGCTGCTCTATCGCTCATCTCCATGCTGCTCCGTGCTTCTCTCTTTTCCTGTCTCTTTTTCCTTTTTTTGCATTTATAAGCTGCCATCCTTTGCTGCAGCTCACTCTTAAAAAGTTAAAAGCAGTTTTGGTCGGCTGTAGAGAAAACACAACTCTGTGTGAAGAGATAAAATGGTCTCCAACTGCTTTGTTCAAAACAGAAACAGCAGTATCCTGAATTTTATCCACCAAAAAAAAAATATGCCACAAAAGCACAAAGACAAAAGTTCGCTCTTTTATTTATAATTTGTTCCCAAGTTTTGAGCCTCTTTTCATATGTACTTTTTAGAACATTTCCTCACCTGATGCAGTCACATCATATGAGAACTAATAAAATCCTGCCACATTCCACACTTCATCGATTTCTTTTTCCTTTTTAACCTTGTGTGACGTGGCTTTGCATCAGCCCTGTTACATAAGAACAACAAATGGTATACTTACAGGTAGAATGAAGGTGGAGGTTTATTCTGTTTGCCAGTATGAAAATGTATATTGCAATCAAAATGTATTCACTCATAGTGCTGCAGGAATGACTACCACAAAATTACTGGGGATTTACTCTTCCGAGGCAAATCTACGCTGTAGCTACCTCATAACCCCAAACCCTAATCCGTAACCTGATGTGCACCCTCAGAGAAATGCAACTACATGTCATGTCAATGCAAACCACAGGTATTGTGATTGGCCTAGTCAGGACCGCGATTCATTCATCCTGCTGCTCTCTACCTTTGTCTGCATCATCTGAGAATAAGAGAAAATATTTATACCATCAGTATCAGGACAGCTGGCACTGCATATGAAACACCAGGACACGACCACACAGTAATTTACACACAACACAATAAAACATACCTACTTAGACTTAGTTTGGTGCATTGGGCTGCAGATCTCTGTCAGGATAATCGATCAGCTGCGGCTGCTTCTGCCCCATCCCAGGCAATGTGTAAGGCTTGTAAATCATTAGTGAAAGTCCTCCGCCATGTTGTATGGTGGCGGCCTGGTTTGCGTCATCTGTGGGGTGGGTTCTACGTGATGGCGATCTTGGGCAGTTGGCATAGAATGTGACCTCCAAAGCACACACGCCACTCAGTCACAATGTCCAGCAGTGGACTTCTTCATTGGTGACATGGTCCCGGTAAGACACCCTCAGGATCTGTCTTAGCCATCGCTGTTGGGCCACATTGAGTCTTTTTTTCCACATCTCACAAGCGTAGCTCTCGGTAGGTATAACGATGGTGTTGAGCATACCAATTTTCGTCGCCAGATTGATCTTTGGGTTCGACCAGATCAGCTGGAGCCGCTGGAAGACTGAACCCGCAATCCGACGCACAACATTATGATCAGCATCTCTGTTGCTTGCAGGGATACTACCCAGGTAGGTGAATTGGTTCACCTCCTCCAGTGGTTGCTGTCCTACCATAACGGGATCCTGTGCTGTCAAGAAACCAATCCTCATGATCTTGGTCTTGTTCCCACTGATCAGCAAGCCCACTTTGGCCCACTTACCCACACAACAACCAACCATAGATGTCAGCAGTGATGTCAGGCACTTACACTGGTGATGTTGTAGGCTCCACAAAGATTGAACAAACCAAGTCTAAATCAGGCCTTAGTGTTTTACGCTTCGGTTCTCCTCAGAGTCAGCTGTTTTCCAATGCCTGAAAAAGTTCTGGCATTTTGTATTTTTCTATGTCACGATTTACTTCCTCCTTATTGTATGACGTTAGAGAGCAAGACAAAATGAGCTAACACCTACACTGCCCAAAATTAGGTCATGAGGAGTTCATGGGCTGAAGTGCATGTTGAGCCACAGCTCAACTTACTGCTCTAATGATTTATTGCCTTGTCAATACAATTCATCATGCCATAACTATTTTCTGTTATACTACAATGAAATATTACTTATCTGTTAATCAACTGGAGGCAGTGTGACTGTGTGGATGGACCTGGACAAGTGGTTAGCTATCAGGATGATCTTGGGAAGCTCCTTGCAGTTTCTCTGAGTTTAGTGGATCAGTGCAGTTTGTGCAAGATTGCAGAGATGAATCTGCGAAAGGCTCAGAAAGCACAAACTGTTGTCTGTCATGAGTTTTCTCGTTCTCTCTCGCTCCTTCTCTGCAGTTTTGTCAAAAAAAGTTTGTCTTTCAGTGAGGATTTGATAGCAACATCAGCATCACCTGGTCCCGCTCAGCATTTTCATTCATGGCTCAGAGCAGGTCGCTATGTTTTATTGTACTGTGAAGTGTTCTGGCTGTCAGCTGTCTGTATATATGTACGTACACACATGCATACTGTTGTTCCACATGATTCAGTTTTTGTTGTTTGGTTATGAATTCTGGCTGTTTGTGTCCTTCTATCTTTTGCTTGTTTGTTATTTGTTCCAAACTCAAGATTTGAAAATCAGATCTTTTGATAGCAGAGCAATATGTGTGATCTTTGGCCTCTCCGTTTATTCTGTTTCATCTTTTCTTTAACGATGTAAACAAACATTGAGCCCGATGCTCTTCACTCCATCTGCAGCATGAGCGTAAAGCGGCAATTAAAACTAAAGCCGCGAAGTTGAACCCTGGTCCACGCAGATTAAGACAACATGATGAGCCTGAATGTGCATTAGAAAACATCAATAATATATTAAACTGTTAGCAGAGCAGTCTGTGAATGAAACTAACTGCAAAAACAGTTTTAACTCTCCTTTAACAAGCCCCGTCTCCTGTGGATTTGCTCAACCAAGGCTTATTTGCAATATAGATTTCATGCTCACAATTTAATGCAGAAGCTTCATATGTGAAGTTCATACAAATCAGAACACACAAATAGCATGATTCAGGCTATTTATGATCTCTATATTTATATTAAATCATTAACTGGAACAGAATTTCCTTTTTTTTTTTTCCTTTTTTTTTTGCAGAAACACAGCTTGCACTTCAGTTGTGTACATCTTTGGTTCTGATAGCAGTCATTTGGACTTCAAGGCAATACTCGCCAGTAGAGGAAAACTTTTTTTTCTCTACTGCATTTTATTTGCTCCAAGTTCAAAGCAGCAGGCAGTCAGCAGAGGCAAACAAATTCAGAATTACAGACTGGAACTCTGTGGTTAAGGAGGCTCAGCAGATGGCATGGGAATACTAAGAGACTAATAGATAAATGAGGAGCAGGTGTGCAGGGGAGAATCAGGGCTGCTTTCAGACCCCATAAAAATGGTGGAGCGTTGAACACCCTGTTGTCTTACTGAAGTGTTGCACATAAAGCAGGTGGTTCATTGTGTGGCCTGCCTCTTTCATACAGTGGGACTTAAACATGCCCCTGCTGTCTGAATGATACTAATGGCAAACCCGCCAAAGCACTAAAGGTGAGAAAACATCCTCAAAGCCTGTTGCTCAACTTTTTAAGAAAACGTGTTGTTTATGTTGGAATACACAGCATTTTTTCTGAATTATCACATTTAAATCCCACCTTTTAATCAGTAGTGGTTCAGTCCAAAACCTTTTAGGCTGTGGCTTAACCAATTAGCCAATACCACCTCATTAAATGTCAACTGGTCTGCTGTTTTGTTTTGTTTTTTGTGAAGGTGTGACTGGTCAAGTTGTGACTGGTCAAGTTTCCTGTTTTTTATTTAAACACAAACTGTTTGAGATTTTGCAGTGAGCCTGAAAGCCACAAGCTGAAACACGCTGGTCAATTAATAAAGTTGTTCCCTATTATTTTAAGTGTTGCTGGATTCTTCACGTCATCAGATCTTTGTCTTCTCCATGCACCTTAGAAGTGGGTGAAGTTGTGCCAGAAAAAATTGTTGCATCCTCTTAATTCCCCGATTTTTATCTGGACTGTATTTTAGAAGCCTTGAGTACATTAAAACGTATAAACTGACACTATTAATCACTCATCTAATTTCTTAGCTGCTTATCCATCTAACAGAACATGCAATGACATCCTCCAGGTTGTCATTCTAGCATAGGGCTCCAGCAGACCAAACACTATACCCCTATTATTATTATTATTATTATTATTATTATTATTATTATAATATTTCCAAGTTGTTTTCTTATTTTCTTTATTTGTATCTACATTTGTATCTACATTTATTCTTATTTACATGTGAATATTAAGGATTCTGTATAATTAAAGAAAAACAATAGTGGCAAACAGCAGCTGCTAATCTCAAATTAATTTAGAAGTTTTTTAAACTGACAAGTTGTTTCCAGAATCCGTATCTCCAGCCTTAATTTTGCATTGGTTTTTGAAAGGAAGCATTTACAATGCAGAGTGAAGAGATGACATTGATTTTTTCCTTTTGGAGCTATCAATATCCGTATGTGATGAAACAGCAGTCGGGCATTTTCTGTCTTAGATATGCTCTATTGATAACATATTTTCAAAAGCATTCAAATCACTGCAGGAATATTTTGTATGTTTAAAGAACCCTGAACATGTCCCCGTCTGGATTCGAAAGAGATTCAACAAAGTCTGACAACCTCGTCATCATTAGTTACGCTCTCTACAGCCACTCCACACTTTTCATGCTTCAGTGGAGACTCCTCTGATTGTGGATTTGCTTGTTAAAAGTTCTGTCAAAATTGATGTTGCCGTTTTCTAATCCCTGCTCTCTCATGGTTAGCAGCCACTATCTGATGATAGCAGAGCTGGTCATACATGGGCAACCAGGCAGCATGAATCCCATCTTACATTAATGAACGTAGCCTGAAAATTCAAATCATGCTTCACATGGGACTTGTTGCAGAGATGAGCTATAGGTCAGAATTTTAACTGTGTTGGTCACTCATTAAACACACAACAGGCTTTTCTTCTGGTCAATCTGGAAATCCACAGGAGCTCAGGAATCAATAAATATCTCCTAATTGTGATCTCACCCCAGTCCCCACCCCCTGAAACCCAGGCTGCAAAACCACAAAAACATTGGGTAAATTCAGCTGTATGTGTTTGTGATGCTGCGTTTAAAGTGTCATTGAAAGTGAGACTTTGCAGCAGTTGATGTCTCATCTCATCTCATCTCATTACATCTCTACTCAATTAATTTGCCAAACAACTTTAAGAGTAGGGTTAAAATAAAGCCTTTCACAACATTTTGTTTAATTACAAAACTATTTATGAAACACCACAAAACCTGCAATTTATTTACTATGCATAGGAGGGATACTCGTTTTCAGCCTTTCAGCCAGTCATGTCACCCATAGCGGTGAAAAAGCATGAACGAGACACACCTTCATTGATTTTTGCTCCCAGAGTTTATTTAGCGGAGGATTATTGTCTGATTTGAATGCCTCCATGCTCTTCGTGTCATTTAAAGAGCTTGCTCCCCGCTGCAGGCTTTGATTCTACTCTGCTCAAACACAGCAGGACGCCGCTGCTCATTCTTCAATCGCAGCTCAGCATATATGACTGACGCATGGCAGACAGGGCCTGGGCGACCTGTCTCTGTACATCTGTGAGCTCTGGCTAAATGAATGCACCACCTGTGGATTAGGAAAGCCCCGTTTTTAGCCCACTCAGTGTCTCACTCATAGAGAACTAAAGCAAAAGAAGCAAAGAATCCAGAAATGAAACTACTGATCCTGCAGCTGATTCTATGCCATGACAATTTATTTATTTATCACAATTTAATCAAGGAAATTTAGCTTTGCCCCAAAAGTATTATAAGTTAATTGATTTTCCCTGGCAGCTGGCTCCATGTCATTGTTCACTCTTGCTACTACCATGAACAAAGCTCACATTTCCACAATGTTTAAATCAGCGGAAAAATGCAAAAATAATTGCTCAACAAAATATACTCCAAGTGATCCAACAGTGACACTTTCAGCAGGTCCACTGACACGGTAGGTAGCTCCATATGTGTTGTATACCCTTCCTGATGGATTTTTGAACTGGAATCCAACAGGCAACCTTTGAATGAAAGATGAAATATAAATACTGGAACGTGTTTAAATGAAAAGGTTAAAACCTGCACCCTCATTTAGTAATTTGTTCTCTTGACACGTAATACTTTTAAAGTATTATTTTTATATATTTACTTATCTTATAGAGTTTTAGAAAGTTGTAAATAACAAAAAGGAAAGAAACCCTTCTAACACAGCGCAGACCTTCGTTCCTTTGTTTGTATGGTCTGAGGCAAATTTGTTAGCAGACTACAAACAAATTCAGGCATAGAAATATTGATGAATCACAGATTTGTGTGTGAAATGTTCATACACATGATTTATGTGAGTGCTGTTTGTGAAAGAGGTATAATGAGTCTACGCCTCAGAAACTCTCACAAAGAAACAATACTCGAAACAATACTCCATCTTTGTTTTAACAGAATAATGAGATCAATGTGCATATGGCCATCTTCAGCAGCACCACTCTTGTGTTCTGAAGCGAGGGTAGTCGTTATGGCTTATGGGTAGGCACGCTGGGCACACCTGATCTCAGAAGCAAGCAGAGACAGGCCTAGTTAGAACTTGGATGGGAGCTAATATGATGTGCTCCATGGGATTAATAAAGGCTGCTTTTCTTAAATAAATTGATACCAATAGTTTGTGATCATATAAAAACCAGTGTTCTTTCAAAAATTAGATTTTTCTATTTATGATTTAATGGCGATGGAAACAAAACAAACTTCTTGACCATCTGCTGGTCTCATCGCCAAGCCTCTGATATATTATTTTCTATTCAAAAAGCTTCAAAAAGCAAAACATATCAAGATGCTGCTGCATTTTTTGGACATCAGTCCACACGTTTTTGCATTTTGTCCTGTTCACCAACATGTTTTTAATTTCAGGGTCTTGTGTCTGTTGATTTGAACTTTTTCATACACCAAGATACACGTCTTTAGGATGAGCCAGTAAATCTCTCCCACCGGCTGTGATCATATGATTCTCAGGAAAATGATTCTTATGATCAGCCCTATTAATTTATTTCCTGAGCGCACAGGAGCAAAACGTTGCCTCCCTCCAGGCTCGTGTGCGTGAATGTGCTGAGGTCTGACTTACAGCAGGTGCACTGTGGGTTCGACTCGACAAAGGCAGGTTGTTACTGTTGCCGTGTAGTGTAAAAAATATCAAACCAGCACAGTAACAACAGCCTGAGGGCGTTACACCCGATGGAATAGTGGGGATGGAAAACTTTTGTGTTTTGTTTTCCAGGGAGGGGCGTTAGTGGTGTGATTGATTTCTAGAAAGTTCTAGGGGGCTCCTTCTATTTCAAAGACTGAGAGGAATCTGCACCCCTGCTACGAGTAATAAAGTACGTCTCTATATATAAATGATCTTGCGACCATGTGCGTATGCTCTGGTGTTCACGAATCAGAAGTAAATCCATCATACTGTAGTAGGAAAACATGGGATAGAAAAAGCAGGAATAAAGTTGGCTCATGTTCTTGTAAACCTATTACACCAAGAACTCATTTACTTCCACTGTGATGTCATGGTGGTATTTATACACCAAGTACCACACCCATGATTGCCATATGAGATATATTTTATTTTTATTATTACTGTCTGTGAGCTGTTCTCAAACAGTGCGAGGTCATTTTTCTGTCAGTCAATCTGAATTTTTCATGAAGACCCAATCACTGACGAATTCAAACATTAAAAGTTTTGTAAAAGAAAAAACCCCAACAACAGCCAAAAAAAAATCAAAGAACAAAAACAAACAAGAACTCAGAGAGCCAAAAGGCAGCGACATTACTAAAACTATGATGTTTTTATTACAGTATAATGGCTTCAGCCTCTTATATCATTGTGATGTCATAGGATGTCGGATTGGAAAATAAAAATGTGCTGCCCTTTCATATGACACATTACTCAATACGGTTTCTTGACTTTTTTTTGTTTACAGGTAAAGGTCAAAATAAAATGCTTAGCCAACCTAAAAACTCATGTGAAGTTTGAAGATGATCCATAAAAGTTTTGAATAATATAAAGTTTTTATTCATTTTCATATTTGGTGTGACATTGAGCTTGTTATTTATATCTACCATCACACAAAACTAGAAAATTATACCTTGAAAACAAACTGTGGGTTCCAGACTGCTAACAAACAGACAATAATCCTGCCTCCCTTCAGGGGGAGAACAATAATTCACGTGTGAAATGTTCTGATGTGTCTTCCTCTTAAAAGGGTGTTTTCTTCTTTGCCACTGTCGCCAAGTGCTTAAGGGGTTGTCTGAGAGTGTTTTTTCTTCTTCGCTCCATTATTTTAACCTTACATTATAAAACAACTATTGTTGTGATTTGATTTGAGTGTCTGAAAAAGATACTATAAAAAAGCTAGCAAAAGTTCTGACCAATCAGATCACTGCATTTAGGAACAAGTATGCTCATAGCTCAAAACGCAAAGCAATACTGAATATAGAATGATGTGGAAATGGCAAAAAAAATAAAATAAAAAATACTAATTTACCTCAGAAATACAGTTAGACATGCTCTGGTTCAACTGGCTGTTTGAAACGATTTTTCCTGAAATACAATGAAAGCAGTCGTGATATGGCTTCAACTCCTGGATCAGACCATGAAATTCTCCCTGCTGAAAGAACTGAATGAAGCCAGAATCTCAGCTTCTTCCTTTTCTTGTTTAGAAACATCAGGACCAGCTTGTCATCGCTTTATGTCCACTACATTTCTTTCATGACATTTTTGACACAACATTTACAATTTTCTTTTCAGGTTACAAGGCTGATTTGCATCCAAAAAAATAAATAAATCAGAATTTCCTCTTGCTTTTTTTGCAGTGTGTAATGGCCTTCAGTCAAACTCCACTGGTATTGGAAAGAAAAACCAGATCACATGTGGTTATGTTTACGTACGAGGTATTGATGCTGTTCCACTAATGGTGGAATATTCCCCTTGATTTCCTTCTTGCAATACTGCTAATATGGTTATGTGACTGTGCCAAAGAAGCCACACTGTGGAAAATAATGAGCTTTAATCTGGTGCTGAATGAGTAATGTTGCTTTCAAATTTTGCATACTTGATTATCCGGTAAGTAACCAGAAAGTGATCTTGAGGCTAGTTACACTTGCAGCATTGATTGTGTTACACTGAAAACTATTTTCCTTACAAGACAAGAACAGAGTCAGAGCAGCTGAATTTACTAAAATGGTAAAAATGGCCTGTATTTATATAGCGCTTTACTAGTCCCTAAGGACCCCAAAGCGCTTTACACATTCAGTCATCCACCCATTCACACACTGGTGATGGCAAGCTACATTGTAGCCACAGCCACCCTGGGGCGCACTGACAGAGGCGAAGCTGCCGAACACTGACCACCACCAGAGAACTTCAATCTATACATCTAAAAACCACAAACCAGGCGAGAAATTTGGGTGTAGTGATGGATGCAGACCTAAACTTAGAAAAACACATTAAGACAATAACAAAGTCAGCTTACTATCACCTCAAGAATATTTCAAGGATAAAAGATCTGATGTCTCAACAGGACCTCGAAAAACTAGTCCATGCGTTCATCTTTAGTAGGCTTGATTACTGTAACAGCATCTTTACAGGTCTACTTAAAAAATCAGTCAGACAACTACAGCTCATTCAGAACTCTGCTGCTCGAGTCCTCACTAAGACCAAAAAAGTGGACCACATCAGTCCAGCTCTGAGGTCTTTACACTGGCTGCCTGTCCGTCAGAGGATAGACTTTAAAGTTCTGATGCTGGCCTATAAAGCTCTGAATGGTTTAGGACCAAAATACATCAGTGACCTCCTGACCATGTATGAACCTTCCAGATCCCTCAGGTCATCTGGATCCGGTCTTTTATCAGTTCCCAGAGTCAGAACCAGACATGGAGAAGCTGCATTCAGCTTTTATGCTCCTTATATCTGGAACAAACTCCCAGAAAGCCTCAGATCAGCTGAAACACTCAGTTTATTTAAATCCAGGTTGAAGACTCACCTATTCTCAGCTGCATTTGAATGAAGCACCAAATCCACACTTTTAAGCTTAAATTTCAAAACTTACACTAACTACTGATCTTATCTATTTCTGATTTTATCTGTTTTGATTTTATATACTGTTTTGTTTGTTTGTTAAGCTTAAATTTCAAAACTTACATTAACTACTGATTTTATCTACTGTTCTGATTTTATCTGTTTTGATTTTATATACTGTTTTGTTTGTTTGTTTGTTTGTTTGTTAAGTGGGTTTAGAGCTCTGGGTAGCTCCCCAGCTGGGTCTAGACTGGGTCTAGAGAGTATTTTAAATTCAGGGAATTTAAAATAGAAAGTAGCTCGTCCACAGAAGGACTGGTAGCTCCCCTATAAGGGTTCAGATCGCGCGAACAGGTGTGAAATGTGTGTGTTTAGTTAGTTTGTTTGTTTGCTTGTTTTAATCAATTTTAAATCATGCTTTTTATTTGTTTTTGTTTCTAATGTCTCTGTAAAGCACTTTGAATCACCTTGTTGTTGAATTGTGCTATACAAATAAATTTGCCTTGCCTTGCCTTGCCTTACCAGTAGGCAATGGATGAAGTGTCTTGCCCAAGGACACAACGGCCGGGGAAAAGAAAAGCTGGGGCTTGAACCGGCAACCTTCCGATTACAAGGCAAACGCCCAACTCTTGAGCCACCATCGCCCCACTACTGGAACAGGTACACGGTTCTTGTAGGACTGCAGAGAGCTAGTACTACTATACTCCTGCAGAAACCACAGGAAATGCTATCCCCCCCCTGTACTGTTTTTGAGAGATGGCATCTCGGTGAGATCTAACCTCTGAGATTTGGGCTCTTACTCTTCATTTCATCATTGGATGGTGAATTATACCAGCAGAGGGGAGCTTAGCATCCTGGGAGAACTGGCCAGCATTTTGCCAATCTGTTGCCATGGTGACGGATAGGATGGCTATGATTCCCCCTCTCCTTCTTTTTCTCTCGCTCTCTTCAACTCTTTGCCGCCCCTTGTTTCCCTCTGCTCGGTCAGACTTGTGTTCGTTGCACGCTTTTCATTTTACAGTATAAATGGCTTTTGTGCTCCTCTTGTTTCTGCTTCTTCTTCTTCTCTTGCTCTTATTGGCCTTGTCCCTTTCTCTTGCTTCCCCTGCCCTCCGGATTTTATTCCCCTCTTCTTCCCTCTTCTTTCCCCGTCTTGCCCTGCTCTACCTCACTGATGGCGAGAGCTTAGAGTGTATTCACCAGAGAGATGAAGTAACAGCTTTCCACTGCCCACCCCCTCCTCTGTCCCACTCTCCCCCCATCCCTCGTCTCTAAACCCCACAGACACATTAATCCTTCGCTCAGGCTCAGTTTACAGACACAATAGGCCTCAAAGAATTGGACTTGAGATAATTGTGTTGCTATCCCATTTCATCTGGAATGGAATCGGGTGGCTCTTGCCACAAAGCTCCGGGTGCCCAGCACACACACACACACACACACACACACACACACACACACACACAGATGGAGTAGGTTTTGGCGGGTGCAGCACTGTAATTATTTCCCCCTTTATTCATAATCATCATCATGAAAATTCACCACCACAGGCTCGAGTCTACATTCCCAGCCCCGCCGTCTCTGTTTGATGTGCTGTCATGACGATATGGTGGCAATATGGTGCCTGCTCTGTGTCCACGTTGTTGCGCAGGACTGTGGGTAATTAACGGCCTCGCCAATATGGACGAACACCTGCTCTGGCAGGCCCTGCCGGTCATCTGGGTTGGCAACCCCCCGACCTCTCGACAAACACCAGGAGGGTGGAAACAGTCGGCTGGAAACTCGTTAAAGTAGGAGGATGTTTGTGTTGGAAGTGAGAACAGGTGGAGATTGTCAGGTGGTGCATCAGTGGAAGGTAGATTGATGATTCTCTGACTCCTTCCCAAATGCAGCCGATTATAAGCTCACCACCACTGAGGAGGAAAAACTGTATTTGCTTTGGAAGTTAAGAAGCCAAAAAATTACCGGCAGGCTAAACTCTGGTTTTAGATTTTTGCATCAGATGTTGGAACTCAGCTGAAGGGGTTTGCTCCCATTCAACCACAAGACTATTAGCAAGACTAAGCACTGAAGATAAAGGCAGTTAGGTTTGGCTCACAGTAGACGTTCCAGTCCATCCCAAAGGTTCTGGATGGGGCTAAGATCAGAAGTCCAAGTTCTACCACTGCAAAGAGGGAAACCATTAATTACAGATAAAGGAAAAAGGACAAACATAACATCTCATTCAAAGTTGGAAAGACACGGTAGAGATGATAGTCATCAGACACGAGGACCATGAATGAGTCATAAGGGAAGACGACAGATGCGTGCAGTTTAACAGTTTCTCTAATATGTTCAGTAATTCTGACTAAGAGGAAGAACAGAGCACTCTTCCATACGCAGCACGGAGACGAGGAGGAGGAATAATGTTTTCATTTGTTTCATTACAATTTGAAACATGCAGGTTTTTTGTTTCATGAACACACAAAAAAAACATAATTGACATCCACGTGTGACAACATGCAGACAATATTAGCTACACTGCATATCTTGTATGAAAATTGTATTGTTTCTGGAGCACAGTTTGCACTAAATATTGTGTGATCGTGAACAGTCACCCTGTGTATTTCAATGTGAATGTAATATAATTAAATTCTGCTTATCTAGTCTTACTGGCCACTTTATGGTTAAGGTGAGTACATATGTTTAAGTGTTAAAGTTTATTCTTGACACTTCAAACACTTTTTCTACCTCTCATCAGTGTCCAGTTTAGAATAACCAGTTATACGTTACAAGATACTAATAGAGTTTTAATCTGATATTTATTAACTCCAGAGAAGATGTTTGTTTAATCAAATAAAAATTAAATATGTCATTGTATAATTGTGGAAAATTATCTTTCCATTTATTTGAGCCCAGGTTAAACCATGAAAATGAACAGAGCAGAGCCTTCTGCTACCAGAAATGTTTTTTGGCCCCTAAGTGTGAATTTTAAGATCAAATAAAAAGCACAAGGTCTACTGAATAACATCGGAGCTTTTTCTTGTCTCTATACAGTGTTAACCTGGAAATAACAACACCGCACAGAGGTGAGTTTTATATGCTCTAAGTCTTCATTCTGATAAAGGTTGGAAAACTGTTGAGGAATTGATGTTTACATCCTGTACAGATACAGTTTCAAACACAACAAAGCAAACTTTGGCTAATAATTACTGAAGAAAGGAAGGCAAGCACACAGTGCTGTGCACACAGAGTTGTTCCTCCCAGCCTACATACTTCACCCTTTGTCCCATTATCTTTTCTTCAGCATTTGATCTGCTGATTACATAATTGTCATTGTATAATCGCCTTTATAAAAAACAAAAAACTGACCTGCATAATCAGAGCCGTCTCAGAGTCAGGATCTATCTATCGTTCCAGAAGCTAAAGAAGCATTATGCTGCTCTAACTGTTATTTGCTGCCATTGGCTAACAGAATTAATCAAGAACAGAAATAAAAATATATAACAGAATAATGACAAATAAAAGAAAGGAAAGAAAAAGTGCCGCAGGTGAGATCAGACAGAGGCTAAGACTTCAGGGTTGTGTATATGTGTATTTATTAAATGAAGTCTGTGAAAGCTCGCAATCATTTAAGAGTAAACTGAGATATAAGCAACATTTTTAAATTAATAAAATATCCAAGAATGACCAACAGTGGAGCAAATGCCCATTTCTGGGGAATTAAAATGTGCCCCAGATGTTATGAGGAGTATTGTAAAGTTGGAGCTTCCACTCGTTTTTACAAAACATACAACGCTTCATTTTGCTATGGATTTAAATTCCACAAAACTTACATCCCTTGAAACCACAGGGAGGATGCTTCCATATTAAACGCAAATTATTTGATGCAATAAATAAGAAGAGAAAAAACCCTCTGCCCATTTGATTTCACCTACTCGGATTACCTCTCGTGTCACACACTGTGTCACGGTGTAGTCTTTCCCTGCTCAGTTACAGCCCCTCAAGTTGGGGAAGATCTTGTGTATTAAAAGATTTTTGTGTTTGTGTGTGTGGAGTGAGTGTGGCATGTGGAGCAATGTCCAAACATTGCATGTTTCTTCAGATTTTTTAATTAATAATCCAAAATTGGAGCCATTTGTCTTGATGTAAAATGTAATGTTCACATAGTGTTTAAATTATGTGTTGTTAATGAGGTTTATATCAATAAGGAAGCTGGAGGAATAATAATTATTGACTTGTGGAGAAGGAGCTTGATTAAATAATTGTGCACTCCTTCACGCTCCTCTTCAGATATGTAAACCAAATCAGCAAATGTTAACCGATATTGTTGTGTATTCAGTTTTCATTTAGTTTGCTCTTTTTTTCCTAAATGACTTTGTTTATACAATTTACATGTTCAGAAATAAACTGAACAAAGAAATGATGCTGGCTGGCATTTAAAGTCAGGCAAAGCAACCGAGACTTCAGAGAGTAACGCTGCAACATCCAAACAAGCCTGAGCTTAAGAATAAATACGCTTGTATAAAAAGTGTGTAGTACCAAAGCGTCCTTGTGAGGATCACCGTTCTGCTGCTGGCAAAGCTACATGCTTAGTACTGCTGGGGGTGATGAAACATGGCTATCATAGATTCATTATCAGTTTGGAACAACTTTACTTGCTATTTTTCATCCTTAAAATATTGAACAGGTGTGTTTGTAAACAGTGTTGTGTATGATAGATTAAATAAGTAAATACACTGTAAAAAAAAAACGTGCTGTTTTTACAGGAAAACCCTGGCAGCTGGGGTTACCAGGGACTTCCTGTAAAAACGCTTTACAGATGCAACTTGTAAATTGATTTACAGTGAATGAATCTCAGATTAAAACTGTTAAATCTACAGGAAAAAGAAGTTAATTTCACACATAGATGTGATATATAAATACACTATTTCCTGTATCTTTTACAAGTAATAAATGCTTTTTGTGGATCCATAAACTGCAAAATTAACAGGGAAATATCGTACAAAGAACTAATTTAAAATGGTAGAACTACGGTGAAACTGTGCATATTAAATGGAGCTGCTCTGTAAATTATACATAAAATCTATGCTGAATATTATATGTTTTAATGTAAAATTTTAACCATAACCCAGCAAATTTCTTACTGCTACGCCTACACCCAAACATGCAAAAATACACATGAGAAAACACAAGAGAGGAAAATATCACTTTTGGGAAATTTATTTTGCAGCCACATTAGCAAAATGACAGCAAATGGATCCATTTTTCCAACTAACACAATATGCAAGGCACACAGCAACTACACAATTCAATCAAAATATAGGCTATAAAAGCTGTGGAACATTCCTGCAAAGCAAGAACCATGTTCATGAAACAAGCATTTGTTAGACCCTCCACCAGAAAAAGTTAAATAACCTGTTAAGACTTTAAAACAAAAAACACATATTGTGCCAAAAATGATCATAATCACCGTGCAACGCAACACGCACCCTGCTGTCACCACAACCATGGCCCTGGTCAGAAAACATCAGCAAAACCACGTGGTGAAACAAACCTACACATGTGGTCTAGAAACACTGCAGTAGCAGCATGTTGTTTTTTTTCTTTTCTTATGTAAATAAAGAACATTCCTACAAAGAAAGAACATCTTCATGAATTGGCTTCATGCATTCGACCAGTAAAAGGTTCCAGTACACATTGTGGAACAAAATTAACAAAGTAAAACTAACAGTCCACAGAGAGTCAAGATTTAGGCTTAGCGCCACTCGTGGTCGGCGAGATCCTGAATCAGGGTGAGGACTCGAGGGTTCACACTGAGACGACGCTTTGAGTTTTTGTTCTCTACTTTGGTTCCTTTTTCTGGGTTTATGGAGAAGAAACACCTGTAGAATAACAATCATATAAAAGTTTATTAAGCATTTTTATAATTGATCAGTTAAAATACACATACAAAGTAAGTAAAAATTAAGTATATACATATATATACAGTCATGGCCATGACCACGTTCAAGACAAAGTATAACCAAAATGCTGTGGGGAAGTGAACAATGCATGGTCAAAAGTATTGGCACCCTTCACGAGTGTCTTCTGCAGTGATATGTCACACTTTAGCATTGTTAAAATCCAAAGCAAAGGTTATAGGTAGTCAGACGTCAGTTGACGCTTGGTCTAGCCCTGAGTCTCGGCCAGGCTTGGACCCAGATTCAGACTGTTAATGTATTTAAAAAAACCAAACAAACAAAAAAAAACAACAACAAAAAACAGAAAAAACAACTGAAACCGGCTCCAAAGCCGACCGAGACTCAGAGCCAGACCTGGACTCGAACCACATCAAAGCCAGACTCCAGATCCCAGAGTCTCAGTTATGAGAAATAACAAAGCCATATTTGTTCACCTCTGAAGAAACTCTAAAGTGGAAGCCAGCTCAGATGGATAATGGATGTTGAAATTGTAGTAGCTCCCGAACATGAGGCACAGTGCAGAAATGAAGGAGGATATGTTTGTGCTGACGAGGTGCCGATCAACACTCAGCATGTATCTTCTTGAGGAATAGCAGGACTGTCCTGTGAAGAAATTATTTAACAGGTTATATCAATAAACACGGCAGTCACATGACATTCTATAAAAAATGCACTTAAAAAAAAAAAGAGAGAGAGAGAGCTATGAAACAGACTTACCACACATGATAATAGTGGGTGTCAGAGGCACTTGCTCCAGTTGTACCTCATCTGCCAGACATGTATCTTCAACACAGAGAAGCATGGACTCCTCCTTCTCTTCAAAGTAGCTGAGTAGCTGTTTAAGGTAAAAGAGACACATGTTTCTGAGATAAGAATGACTATCCTTCTCTGGCATATCACTGGCTGAACTAGCAGATGCCATGGTTTCATGTGTGTTTTCTGAATATTCTGTACTGTCATTTGGGGGCTGAGGACGAGATTCCTTGTACATGTCATCAATACCATCTGGGGAACAAGCTTTATGCTTCCTACACATGTGAGAAGTAAATGATGACTTTTTTGTAAACATATGCTTACAACCACTTACTGGACATGACACAGACCTGCCCCCTGCAATATGATCATTTAAGTGAGACACTAGCTCTTTCACTGTTTGAAAATGGCGGGCACATAATGAAACTGCACATTTTAAATCTGCAACAAGAGCTTTAGGAGTAGCTTGAAGTGCAGGTGCATTGTGCACACGATAAAAATGCCCCTTGAAAGCAGAGTACGTGGTGAATGTTTGGCTGCAATTGGCGCCAACACATTTAAAAATACAACAAGGCTCATTCTTATGCACTCTGCAATGTAGTACATAGCCTCTTAATGTGACCAATACCTTTTTACAAAAGACGCAGATGATCATTTTTAGTATTTCTAAAGTTTGCCTGTGCTTTTCAGCTGAACTACCATGCTAGCGCTAGGTTATGAGCCTTGGTCTAAATATCAACTGGTGCTTTTATCTCGAAAAAACGTCGCCAAGATATTGAACTTACCGTGCAGACTTTCTGACGAACAAACACAGATCCTCAAAAAACACTTGAAATCGTATGTTTGTAATTTGTCCTAACAACGTAGTTGCTGAAAGTTCGATGTTTTCTTCTCCCGTCTTCTCTCTCGTGCTGGCTCGTTAGCTATAGTCGTGAACTAGGCGCTCTTCTCCTCCCGCCCTCACGTCATTATCCAATCAGAGACGAGCTTCAGATGCACATTCAAAATTAGGCGCGCTCAGTGCAACTGTGAGTGGCCTGAAGTAGCTTACAGCTCTGTGGAGATGAGGCACCATAGAGATCCTATGGGAGGCACTGTAAGTTTGTTTAGCCTTTTATCCGGTTGTTCAGTGATGACGCGACGAATCCTACTTCCGGGTCTAAAGTAGTCTGCGTTTAATATGGCTTTTGTGTTGTTAACATGTTTAATGTTATGTATTTTCTTCTATTTGATCTCAAAAAGCTCCTAAAACAGTCAGTGATCACTGTTGACCTCCCTCGGCTTTTATTACCGCTAATCATTTATTTAAGCTCAGTTTTTAAAACCTTACGATGTAACTACAGCCCAGCCCATGCAGCAGTATATGAATGACTAACCTCGTATTGTGGATGGATTATCTCAGTTGTTCTCCTGGCTGAAGTTTGGTCCTTTTACAGCATCCTGCCATGCGATTACATTTGTTCCTGACCACCGAGAACACTCACGGTAACTTTTATCGAGTGGAAAAAAAGTTAGCTTGTTTATATTATGCTAACATAGCTGTGTCGCTAGCGGTCACGTAGCACATCATTATATACCAGCTAGCCCAACTTCAGTAACCCTACAAACGTCACTGCTGTTTAGTTTTCTGTCTTCATTTATGCTGGAAGTGATAACAGAGCTGTACGTTTTAATTTGTTTCCAAAACCCAGCAGTCAGGACATGCTATATTGTATTTAGATAGAAGCTAGCGAGCTAACTTCATGCTAACTTCTAACTCCGTTAAATGTCATAAATTCCGTTTTCATGGATGCCTGGATGTTAAACTCAATTGTTACACCTGGTAGAGCAGAACGCTGATCATTTTATTAAAGATGAAAGACTTTAGACAGTTTTTCAACTCTCAGTAATGCCACAGTGATCGTTTGATATATGGACCTGCAGCGGAGTTTAGACCCAGACACGGCTAGTGACGTCAGACTGAACAACCGGATAATGAGACATTGCTGACCTAACCCAAAAAAGTATTCTAGTCTAAGTATCACATTGCAATTAAAAGAAACATAAAGAATACAAGCATTATGACAGAAGCATTACTTAGTCGTTAAATAATAATTTCTTATTGGTTACCCTACAATAGGCTGCAAATGATTTAAGAAAAAAACATGATGTAAACAATTTTAATTGTATATTTTTATATAGCCTATAAATGGAGAGGCAACCTCTCAGGTTCACAATGACATCTTCTGTGAAAACATTTTTATTAGTCCAATCCATGACTTTGCATCATTTCATGAATCATGTTAAAAGTAGGCCCAGTACATCCATGCAGTTGTAAAGTGACTTACATATACGTCATGTGTTTTTAAGGAAAACTGACTAAAACTGTGATTTTTACAGTATTTGCATGTCAAATTAACATGATTGTTTGGTTATGAGTATTACGGTGTTTCACTGTTTTTATTCACAGTATTTGTAGTTTTAACCAATAAATTTGATTATAATCACACATTCATGTTGTAAATATAACAGGAACATTCTGTTTAAAGGTTTACAATAATTCACTGTGATCGAAACAGGAAAGTTGTGTTTTGGGGTTTACTATACATTTCTGTAGGGGTTTTACATGGTTTTTATGTCAATTTCACTGCCCTTTTTTACAGTGTAGTCCTGCTATGTCAGTCCAGATTTTCTCTTCTTACTAAATTTGCTCTTGTATCCACTTTTTGTCTTTTGCTTTTTCTTCTTCCCTCTTTGCATTCTTTTTGTGTCTTCTCATTGCTTCTTCCCCACCTCAGCAATCAACGTCCCTATCACACGGTCCCTGCTCCGCCCTGTAGGGGTCACTGTGGCTCTTTGTCAGCCCCCTGTGCGACTGCAGCCCCTGTAGTGAAACGCCTCCCAGGCATCATTTTCTTGGTCAAAGTATAAAATGTTTTTTGTGCATAATGGAAGCTGGAGAATATTAACGGGGCAAATATCTGATTTCATGCAAAAGAAAATATCTGATGTACAGAAAGGAATATTAAACACGTCTCCTGGTATTGTAGTGTTTTGTGTGATGCGATGCTAAACAAAAAGAGATTCTCAC
>NC_137940.1:11672844-11807844 GCF_963969265.1 Rhamphochromis sp. 'chilingali' | reverse complement strand
AGTTTCCATCCCAAAGCTCATGACAGCAGGTGAGGGTCAGAATGTAGACCAACAGGTAAGTTGGAAGTTTGCTCTTCAACACAACTTCCCATTTCAGTCACCCAGCAGCTCTTTAAAAGTGATGTCAGACTATTACAAATTATTAGTACTGAGCAATGCACATTACAGTTTTTTTCTGATTGCTTAAGCACATTTTTTGTAACTATTGGCTAATTTTGCAAAACTCTTCACACAAATAAGAAAACCTGTCACCCAATCATCAAAACATTGTAGTTCTCTTGCAAAAGCAAACACAGCTAGATTAACTCTTCACACCTTCGTAAAAATGGTGTTTCCGTATCAAACAGTACACACAAGCCATCATCTACTAAGCACACAATGCGCCAACTGCACACTGATGGTATGAATACAAAACACATCTGGCTTTTGCTTTCTCTGTGCACAAGGTAGGCTATGTCAGTTTGAGCTCATACTTCTGTCATAGATCCATAAGCATAGAGGGATCCAAACTTCAAGTACTGCTGTTTATTCAAACACATCAAAACAAACACAAGTGTTTATTTCCAAGTATAGGATTATTTGCAATCGCCATAGTGACTATATGGGTTACTTGGTCTGCAGTGAACATGCTTCCTCTGCCCCAGCATCTGGTCATCTAGCAATTCTGTAAAGTAACAATTTCAGTATTTTTACATCAATGGTATTGGTGTGTTTCTCATTGGCATATGGCAGTGCTACAAATCTTTGTGCGAAGTGACTGTACTAACCGATTCTCATTTCAAGATGTCCTTATGGTACTTGCTACAGTGTAGCGGCTCGAGTTAGGCTGGACCCGTTGGCCAGCTTCCCTCAGGGTCATTCCACGGTTGATTACATGGTCCACTATTGTAGCTCTGATGTCATCAGCAATTCTATTTCAGAATCAGAATCAGAATCAGAATACTTTATTGATCCCTGGGGGAAATTATTTTTTGTTACAGTGCTCCATTTTAAACCAACATTAAGACAAGACAGACAATACGCTAACTAAGAATAGTACAATATATACATATATATACATACATACATACATACATACATACATAAGTCACTTATAAATAAATATTTGGAAAAGAAACATGTGTAGTTGTAGCAGCAAACAGTGTGTTAAGTGGATGCGTTGTACAGGGAGATGGCCACAGGCAGGAATGATTTCCTGTGTCGTTCAGTGGTGCTTTTCGGTAATCTCAGTCTCTCACTGAACGAGCTCCTGTGACTGACCAACATGTCATGGAGTGGGTGACATGTTTCTTACTCTTCCTACCCTTCCTCTCCCCCCTCCTCATCTTCCTCTCCCCCCTCCTCGTCTTCCTCTTGCTCCTCCTTGTCCTTGTTGTCCTCTTCATCCTACTTCTTCACCTCCACGTCCTCTTCCTCGGCCTCCTCTACTTCTCACTCTTTCTGCTCCCTCCATTGTACTCCGCACACACAGCTTACCTGTATTATAGTGCTTAGGCTGATTGCAAAGTGAACTAATTATCTAAAGAAGTTTTCACATGTGAAAGTGTGCCAGACAGTTGGCAAATTAGTGTTAATGATAGCCATACATGTGTATGCTTTTGCTAGGAGTGTGTTGGAAATTTGGTAATTGAGTGTTGTGCAGTGAATTGTGCCTACAGTTTTGCAAAGTGTGTGTTACAAAATTGCAAACTGAGTGCAAAGCAGTTTTTGTGCTTTTAGTTTTGCAAACTCAGTGAGTGGTTTTGCTATAAGTCTGAATAGTTTTAGAGATTGTGCTACAGGAATCACAGTTAGGGTTTAAGCATTCAGAAAAAACTGTAAGACAGAGTAACATTTGCTGCTGATTCCATGTGACGATCTTGCCATTTAGTGCTGGTGGTCCTAAACAGAGGCTCTCTGTAGCTTGGAGTCTTGTTTGTGGGCTTTTTGGGTTTGCGTCCATCACCAAAAGTTGTGGTTTGATTCATATGTAGTTATACCCAGTCAGTAGTAACACACATTTATACTATCCATTTGATTTTCTCTTATCGTGCTCATTCAAACAAATATATGTGGATGTAAGATAAAAGTTATTTTTCAAAGTCCAGTCACACAACAAGGACAGATCCTTGAGTCTGTGGCTCTTCCAAATGAAGACGTTTCTTAATCCCACCTGCAGAGCTCTGATGGCTCTGTTGTTTTCCTGTAAGTGAACACAAAACTGAATCTGAATCCCTGCAAGATGTGATGTGGGCAGTGATTCAGAGAATGAATGAAATGAAAATGAATTAGAAGGAAGAAAGACTAATAATTTCCTTTGTAGAGCACTTTGACAGTGATAGAGAAAAGTAGACAGGAAGCTGGAGAAGGAGGGGGAGAACTATATGGAGCAAATGCCCTGCGGAGGACTCAAACACAAGCATCTGCAGGAAGAAGTTCAGCTTTCAGGCCATGGGGTGCATGCTCTGCCAAGTCAGTTACAGGTGTAGCACTGTGCATTAAAACTATCTTCACATCAACTAAGAAAAGTGATTGTAACTGACTGCTCCATAGTGAGGATAATGCCCATCACTAACCGTTTTAAAAGGAGAAATTGTTGTCTTTTGAATCAAATGAATGAATCAAATCTTCTGGTCAGAATTTCCAAATAAAATTAGAGTGAAAAACAGGATCCGAAGAGTTTAGATGGTTATGCTTAGAGCTTCAGGTTACAGTGACAGGATTTGCATCAAGCAAAAAATACCCAATCAATCATGCGCTCTTGAGTTGAGCTAAATCTTTTGGGAGAATTGTGATTGCGATTGTGGACTGTGATTAATATGTGCCCCTTTGCCTTGACCACGCACTCCCAGCTAAAACAGTTAGAAGCAGGACAGCATATAACTCAAAGGTCTTTGTAAGTGTGCAGTAACATGCACATGAGTCTATATTAAGGTTCTTATCATCTGCAGCCAGTGGTGTCCCGATTTATTACTTTCTCAGCCACTCTAGGCCTGTGATGGACCCAACCTGTCCAAAGTGTACCCTAATAGCTGGGCAAATTCGAGCATCCCCCCCAACCCTGATTGCAACCTGCAACATAAATTCTCCAAGGTGAGGTGTATTGCTTCTAGGCAAATTTTAAACCAAACTCTGAACATAACCTGCTAAAGATCCAATTATGTGAGAGCTGCTTGGCATAAGTTACCAGAGTAAATTTAAAAGAGAGCCACCTTTGTAACATTAAAAACTCTGTAGGGTGGACATGTCTTGCTAACCGATTAGTCTTCTCTTGTAGGAAGCTTCTCTGGATAGTCCAGAAACCTGAGCCCGGATATTAATCTTGATGTAAACAGTGCCAGACAGCATCATGTAAAACATTTAAGCCCTGTGGTTTGGAGAAACATTTAAACTCACACAGTCTAGTCCATATAATTCTTTGCTCTTTTACATTTATTGTCATGATCCTGGGTCCTTTTGACCCAGCGTTTTGTGTTTTCTCTTCGCGATTTTGGTTCTGTTCTCTAATTGGTGTTTACCCTGTTCCCCCACGTGTGTTCCTGTTTTATTGTGAAGGTCTGCGTCTTATGTGAGTGTTTTCAGTTTGCCTCCCTGGTCTCGTCATGTTAATCACTCCCAGCTGTGTCTCCCACCTGTGTGTAATCTCCCTGTGTTCTCTGAGTGTATTTAAGTTGTATTTTCTGTCTTGGTAATCGCTGGTTCGTCTGTGTTGTTTCCCCTCGGTCTCCCTGCGTCTCCCCGTATGTATTTCTCCGGACCTCCCTGCATCCTCATTCTGGTTTGTCTTATTAGTTTACCCAGTTTAGGTTTCCGGTTTCATGTTTTGTCGCCACCACTGTTTGTACTCACACCCCTGTAAATAAACACTCATCTGCACCAGAGCTGCCGCATTTTGGGTCCTATTTCATATTCCACACGGCTTACCCCGGCAAACCGTGACAGTACGAACCAGCCACCATGGACCCAGCGGCAGTGAATCCGTCCGAGGAGCTCCAGGACGACATTGCGTACAATGTGGAGATTCTCCTCGGGCTATGGCTGGAGAACCCTCCAGAGGAGCTTCGTCGTGCCGTGGAAAGTCAGCTACAATGGCTCTTTTCTGGCCTGCCATGGCTTCTGCAGTCGCTTCCTCCGACCATGCAGGCTTTTCTCCGGCTCACACCGCACCTTCTCTCAGCCACTCCTGCCTCGCTGCCCGACTCGCCGGATGTGATCTTGCCCGGCCCGTCGGAGCCGTCTGCGGGGAGGAAACGCCGATCGCGCCGCAAGCGCGCCACCCCACAGCCGGACGTTCGGGCTTCTAAATCGCCGGCTGTGGTGAGTGAGGACTCTTTTTCATTTTCGGACTGCATGACTGTTCATTCAGGGGCTGCGTTTTGTGTGGCGGATGTCAACGCGAGCTGCTTATCGCCTGTGCAGCTACCGGCAGCTAAGTTAGCTCCCCCGCAGCCACTCTCAGCTTGGTTAGCTCCCCCGCAGCCACTCTCAGCTTGGTTAGCTCCCCCGCAGCCACTCTCAGCTCGGTTAGCTCCCCCGCAGCCCGTGCTCCTCTCAGCTCAGTCTCCTGTGCCTCCTTCAATTCAGTCTCCTGTGCCTCCTTCAGTTCAGTCTCCTGTGCCTCCTTCAGTTCAGTCCCCTGTGCCTCCTTCAGTTCAGTCTCCTGTGCCTCCTTCAGTTCAGTCTCCTGTGCCCCCTTCAGTTCAGTCTCCAGTGTCCCCTTCAGTTCAGTCTCCAGTGTCCCCTTCAGTTCAGTCTCCAATGTCCCCTTCAGTTCAGTCTCCAATGTCCCCTTCAGTTCAGTCTCCAGTGTCCCCTTCAGTTCAGTCTCCAGTGCCACCCTCAGTTCAGTCTCCAGTGCCGCCTGTAGCGCAGGCCCCAGTAGCTCCAGTGCCGCCTGTGGCGCAGGCCCCAGTAGCTCCAGTGCCGCCTGTGGCGCAGGCCCCAGTAGCTCCAGTGCCGCCTGTGGCGCAGGCCCCAGTAGCTCCAGTGCCGCCTGTAGCGCAGGCCCCAGTAGCTCCAGTGCCGCCTGTAGCGCAGGCCCCAGTAGCTCCAGTGCCGCCTGTAGCGCAGGCCCCAGTAGCTCCAGTGCCCCCGCTACCCGTAGCTCTGGCTCCAGTATCACCGGTTTCACTCATTCACTCCATGCAGGGAGAAAGTCTAATTTCACCTCAAGGTGCTTTTCATGGTTCAGCCGCCATTGGCACAGTTTGCCGCTCCAGGGCTTCCCCAGAGGCTAGGTCTCAGTCCCCGGCTGATTCTGAACCCCTGAAGTTTATGCAGCCACCTGAGAACTGCACCATGTCAGCGTTTTCTGGGCAGAGCCAGTGCTCAGTGCATCGCCAGTTGCCTTCGTGTTTGCCAGAGGACTCCATGACTGCTGGCTTAGTGGTGACTTCTGCTGGAGGGTCCGTGGGACCGCTCCGGCCTTCGTCTCTAGTCTCCGCTGGAGGGTCCGTAGGACCGCTCCGGCCTTCGTCTCCTGTCTCCGCTGGAGGGTCCGAGGGACCGCTCCGGCCTTCGTCTCCTGTCTCCGCTGGAGGGTCCGAGGGGGCCCGTTCAGCCTCCTGCCTCCGCTGGAGGGTCCGAGGGGCCCGTTCAGCCCGTCCAGCCGCCTGCTGTAGCTCCATCATCATCCTCGCCTGCTGCAGCTCCAGGGCCTTCAGCCTCACCTGGTCCAGCCTCCGTGTCTTCAGCCTCGCCTGGTCCAGCCTCCGTGTCTTCAGCCTCGCCTGGCCCGGCCTCCGAGCCTTCAGCCTCGCCTGGTCCGGCCTCTGCCTGTGCTTCGCCTGGTCCGGCCTCTGCCTGTGCTTCGCCTGGTCCGGCTTCAGCCTGTGCTTCGCCTAGTCCAGCCTCTGCAGCCTCGCCTGGTCCGGATCGCCATCGCCTGAGTCGCCGCCGTTGCCTTCCGCGCGGTCGGCCCCCTGAACTGCTCCGTCATCTCCCTCGTCGCCGCCGTTGCCTTCCGCACGGCCGGCCCCCGGACCGCCATCGCCTGAGTGGCCGCCGTTGCCTTCCGCACGGCCGGCCCCCGGACCGCCATCGCCTGAGTGGCCGCCGTTGCCGTCCGCACGGTCGGCCCCCCGAACTGTGTCCACGTCGCCGCCGTTGCCGTCCGCACGGTCGGCCCCCTGAACTGTTTGGACTCCTGTGCTGTCGGCCCCCTGGCCGGCCCCCTGAACTGTTTTGGACTCCTGTGCTGTCGGCCCCCTGAACTCTTCTGTTTTGGACTCTGTTTTTTCCTGTGTTCTGGTGTGCTTCGTTTCTTTTGGTTTTGGACTCGTTTTTTGTTTTTGTCTTTTGGCCTTCTGGTGCTCCGGTTTTGTTTTGCATGCAGCTCCTGTACACAGGGCTCGAAGCAAATAATAAAACGAAGCAAAAACAAAACAAACAAACAAACAAACAAGAAAAAAACTTTCCACCTTAGATAAGTAACTACATCAAAGCAAAAGAATCAAGAGGTTTATTTTTTTTGTTTTTTTGTTTTTTTTCTCTTTTCATTCTTGATTTATATATTTTTCTAATACTCTATTTTTAAACATATTTTTAAACATATTTTTAAACAAGGAAAATGAACTACACCTTTTTAAATCACTGTCATAACTATTCCACAGGTTAACTCCTCTAACAGAAACACATCTCTGCTTTATATTTGTCCTCATCTTGTTTTTTTTTTAAAGAAATCTGTTCCCCTTAAGTCATATTGACTCTCTCTGACTTTGAACAGCTTCTGAGTACTGCGGCAAAGCAAGTTATTTTGTGCTTTATACATTATCTGTGCCATTTTTTATTCAACTAAATCATAAAATTTCAGGGTATTCAGATTAATAAACAAAATGTTAGTTGGTTCTGTATAGTTTGATTGGTTTATAATTCTTATAGCTCTTTTTTGTAACTTGAAAATAGGAAGAGTGTTCGTTTTATATGCATTACCCCATATCTCCAGACAGTAAGTCATATATGGAAGCAACAGAGTACAATAAAGTGTGTATAATGATTTTTTTGTTCAGGACATACTTTGTTTTATAGAGAATAGCAATGGTTTTTGACATTTTTGTTTTCACATGGTTTATATGAGACTTCCAACTCAGCTTATCATCAATTATCACTCCAAGAAATTTATTTTCGTACACTCTTTCAATTTCAATTCCATTAACCCTTATTTTAGATACATTTTTCATTTGTCTAGTGCCAAAAATAATCAATTTTGTTTTCTTTATATTTAATGATAACTTATTTACATCAAACCAGTTTTTTAATATATTTAACTCCTTTTCCGCTGTAGTCAGCAGCTGTTCTAGGTTTTTACCTGCGCAGTACAGAGTGGTATCATCAGCAAACAATACACATTTTAACTCATTCACTGCCAGCCATTGGCAGTGAATGAGTTAAACCCATTGACTCATTCACTGCAATTGACGGCTATAGACGTCAATGGCAGTGAATGAGTTAACAGTTTGGAAATGCTACATATGTCATTTATATATAATATAAATAATTTAGGGCCCAGCACAGAGCCCTGAGGAACACCACAAGTTACCTTCAACTGCTTAGATTTTACATTATTGAATTCGACATATTGATATCTTTCATCCAGGTAACTTTTCATCCACTTGTATGCTATGCCTCTTATGCCATATCTCTCTAGTTTATTCATTAATATAGAATGATCAATTGTATCAAACGCCTTTTTTAAGTCTATAAAAACACCAACATATATTCCTTATTATCTATAGCATTAGATATCCCTTCAACAAGTTCCATCACTGCCATCGAAGTGGACCTTTTCACTCTAAAGCCATATTGGTTATCACTTAGGAGATTATGCTTCTCAATATATCTATCAAGTCTATTAACAAATAACTTTTCTAAAATTTTTGAGAACTGTGGGAGTAGTGATATTGGCCTATAATTGGTAAACTGACATCTCTCTCCGTTTTTATGGATTGGAATAACTTTTGCTATTTTCATTTGTGAGGGAAACACACCAGTTTGAAAGGACAGATTACAAATGTATGTGAAAGGTTGCACTATATATTCTATAATACTTTTAACTAATATCATGTCAATACCAAAACAGTCAGTGGACTTTTTATTTTTAAATGTCTTCACAATGTTAATTATTTCTCTATGAGTTACAGCACCAATAAACATGGAGGACACATTCTGAGTAATATGTTTATTTAGGTCGTTATTATTTCTTGACTCTGGATTTACGCAGAGAGTTGCTTTACTGTAAACTGTTCCTCCATATACATCTGAAACCTATGTAATAGCTGACATTTACACCGTGTAGAAGAACACAACACATTATACTGTCATATCACAAACCATCCATGCGTTAATAAAGATGCGTAAATGTGCGCATCTCTGAGTTTTTCTGCTGTGAAACTGAATTAGTGTTATTCACTGCGATTGCTGTCTCAGTTCGAGTTAGAAAGCCTTGCTATGAGGATGTCTCATAGGAAATGTTGCACACACAGCTGATGGTGCACCTGCTGTGATGGGCCGATAGAGAGGAGCAGCCACACTCATGGATGAAAAGATCATCCCTAACATGACCAAAGATTCACAGAACTTGTAGTTCTTGATTGCAGTCCATGAGGCTGTAAAACAATTTTCAGAGCTGAATCATTTTCACATAGAAAGTCTGATGAAATGGAAACAAAGGGGACAGCATGCCTCCGTCCCTGCATGGATCATTGCTCAACCTCTGGGTGACCAGCAGGTTGCTGTAAATACTAGCAGTCAGCCCCAGACAGGAAAAAACAATTCAGCACAACTACTGTGTTTTCTTGGTCATACGGAGGTCGCCGTCCTATTTTTACACTACTGTGACTGAGGACTTATGTATGTTTCACCAGTGTTATTTATCACATAGGAGCTATACATTTAATTCAACTAGAATATAAGGCACATCAGGCAATGTTCTAAAGCAGGGGTCTCGAACTCCAGACCTCGAGGGCTGGATTCCTGCAGGTTTTAGATCTGTCCTTGATCCAACACAGCTGATTTAAATGACTAAATTACCTCCTCAACATGTCTTGAAGTTCTCAAAAGGCCTGGTAATGAACTAATCATTTGATTCAGGTGTGTTGACCCTTGGTGAGATCTAAAACGTGCATGTCACCTGCCCTCGAGGTCTGGAGTTCAAGACCCCTGTTCTAAAGAAACACCAAGGACTACCAAAGGCCTACTGCCACAAAGAGATCCAATGTAGACACAAGAGGCCATTTTCCAAATTTGCAGGTTTGAGATGAGCCCTGAAAATATGTTACAACACATGAAAAGGTTCATTGATGCAGGTTATCTCACAAACAAGACGAAACATAAGAAATTAACCAAGGAACAGCAACACTGAACAACAACAGACCCATATCTTCTGTCCTACTGGACGTGGTAGATGTCAAAAGCTGTGGTTGGCTTCAGCCTTGTTTTAAAATGAGTGTGCAGGAAACACTAAAGAGTCAGGAGTACTTATATTGCACTTGCTAGCTACAGATAAAATCTGCTGCATGTTAATAGTTATCATTTCAGCCAGCAAAACCATTATCAATCAGATAACACTGGGATGTTTATGTGAAAGGCTGTTAGTGATAGTTCTTAGAAATGTAGCAGTACATGTTCTCAGATGTTAAGCAGTGTGATGTAAATTTTATGTACACAATGAAATGCTTATGAACAACAGCAAGCATGCAAATGCAGCTAGAACTTCATTATTTCACTTCTCTAAAACCTAATTGGCTCTTCAAAGGAAACTCTGCTTGCAGCAAACATTAAATATCAAACAGACTGCGTGTACATGTATCCGTGTATATGTACACAACCATACACGACCTAGAAAATACAAGACCAAAAGTGAGCCACCTTTTTGTTGCTTTTTTTCAAGAAGCTTTCTTGAATGTTACGTTGAAGGCAGCTGGACGTCTTATGTTCATGAAGATGTTTCACCTCTCATGTGAGGGGCTTTGAAGAATGGTCACCCCAACCCTGATGCCTTCAACTTAAGTACTTAAGACTACCGTGGCCTGGATGACTGAGAACTTGCAAAGATAAGCAGCTTTCCTGCTTGCACAGGGTTAAAACTAAAATGAATTGTTCAAAAGGTGACTTTGAAGGGCCACGACGCATCTTTTATTCAGCACAGCAAAGTAATTTTTTTTTAAAGAAAAAATACATAGGTGACTAATAGGGATGGGTATCGAAAACCGGTTCTTGTTGAGAACCGGTTCCCACTGTTTCAATTCCTTGGAATCGTTTGCCACTTTTAAAAACGATTCCCTTATCGATTCCAGTCGCCCCGAATGACGTCATCACGTTGAGTAGCGTCTTTTACCCAGTAGGAAACACGGCGCCTGAGCGGCACAAACGCTCAAAAGTTTGGTTACACTTTATGAGAAAGGATGACAACAGGGCAACGTGCAATACTTGCAGAGTAGAGATTTCATCAAAGGGAGGAAACACTACGAACATGCAAAAGCATTTGCTCAAAAAACACGCGATTGCTTTCAACGAATGTCGTGTTTTTGATCCGCTCCGGACTAGCGAAGCTCAACCCAGCAGCAGCGGTAGCGTTTCCACGTCCTCTCCCGTTAATACTGCAGGTAACTAATCAATTAGCATTGCATATTATGTTAGCGCGATTTACCTTATTACAAAACCTGCTATTACTGTGCGTTGCATTTAGATAACCATGATGAGAGAGACAGAGTCTGGCTGGCTCAGATGCTGGCAGTTCTCGCTGCAGTCTACCGGTAGCGTCTCCTTTCAGGCCAGGATAGACGAATGTCACCCAGCAGTGTCTAAGTTTGTGGTCAAAGGCTTGCACCCATTTGCCACAGCAGATGCCCCCGATTTCACTTTGGTAAGTGAATGTGTTTAATTGTAGGCAGGGACATTACTGGATATTCTTGTGTAATTGCTACAGAATAATTTATGTTAAACTTTGTTATTGCTACAGGAGAATATTTATTTTATTATTTTACATATACATTTTTTTCCTGGGGACCCTGTGACACCCCATTGAAGAGCCGTAGGCTGGATCTCTTAAGATCTCACTGTTGGGTTTGTAAGGCCATGTTACTCCAAAATTTCTATCTTGTTCAAAGAGAAGATATAAAACACAGTTCTAAGCTAATCGACTTTAGTGTTCTCCTTTTTTAAAAAAAAGAATCGATAAGAGAATCGATAAGGAATCGAATCGTTAAACAGAATCGAAAATGGAATCGGAATCGTTAAAATCTTATCAATACCCATCCCTAGTGACTAACCACTTGCACTTCCCTGGTTTACAAAATGAATGCAGCATCCGTCTGCTCAGAACATTCTGTCCAAGATCCAAATCAAGCGATTCTTTCTGTTCTGGTTGTTTCTCTGATGTCACAAGGAGCCGTTTGACCTCACAACGTGACCCGAACCTCTGTCTGCCCCACAGTTGGGTTCATCATTATGAAATTGCGCCTTCCATCCCACCTCACATCATGGCAGCTCGACCCCGAGATGAAGCAGAGCAGCCATGAAAGAGGGGACGTACAAGGGCCTTAATTCATATTCATCTGCCAAGTCACCGCTCTGTGCTGCTGCCGAAAGGGGATCAGAGTCCACTGGCTGATCCAGCCAATTAGGGAAGCCAGTGTGAAGAGAGGGCAGCGGGAAAGGAGGTCTGGATGGGGTTCATTTGGGCCTGTTGTCACAGCAACACAAGCTTTGATGTTCCTGTTTTATTGTGAGGGAGGGAAGGAGATGAGAGCAGACAAAGAGTAGAGGGAGGTCACCGCAAAGAAAAGCGATGAAGGTAATTGGACGAAATCTGTGACAAACATAAGAGAGGGCTTTTCTGTCAGGTCTGCCCCCTTCGCCATCCAGGAAGTCAACAGCCCGGTGATGTCTGGGCCCCATTTGGCCCCGAGCCTTTATTTTGCAGGATTTTGCTCAGATCATGGGGTTTCAAGAAGGAGAGACATCAGGACTGAACAAAAACTGATGGCTAATCTATGCTGACCCCTCTGCTAATCCACTTATTTGGAAGGTATTAACATAAGGATCCTTCCAAAGTTAATAAGGTTTTCTCCCATCCTACCTACAACACAGCAGGAGGAGGAAGAGCCGGACGCAAAGCGCCGACCTCCCCTTGGTGTCAACATCAACAAATATTTTGTTTTTTTTTATTGGGAACATTCATTCATCAGTAACACTGTCAGACCCACTGTTGTCTCCAGCTTTACTTTGTTTGACCATAACCTGCTACCCACATGACTTTATCAAAGTCATGTGGGTAGTACTAAACATATATATTTTTACATATCTTTGAAATATAATATTTTACAGATGCAAAATGATGCCCGCTTCCTTTCTCGCTCTGTTACTCTACAGCAGCTGCTGAAAGATTCTCTGCATCACTTCTCATCAAATCTAGAAAAGTTGCTGCCTAACAAAACTCGTAACGAGTTCCCGAACAGAAAGCAACCACAGAACATGAATAAGAATAAAACAGATGAGAACAGGAAACTCATAGCAGCCGACAATTTCAGCTTGATACATTATGCTGAAATATATGGATGGAAAAGTAGGCGAAATTGAAATGGGGAAAAATGCACAGCTGCTTTATTAGAATGTGACAAAACCAGCAGCCAAGCAAATAGAAGGAAAACTGCGTACGATATGAAAACGCACAATGGAGAGATGAAATACGTGGAGTGTGAAAACAGTAAAAACGTCTGATTTGTGCAGAATGTAAACGTTGCATCTTTGACGGGATGAGAAAAACCCCTCTGTTTGATACAGACGAGGAAAAGGATGAAGAATTAAACTGAGACGGAGGGAGGAGGTCAGAGAGGAGGAGGGGGAAAAAGGTTTGAATGAGGGGAGAAGAGACAGCGGACGGAAGGATTAGACGGACGCTGGCAGGTAATCCTGGAGGAGGAGGTCGTTAGTCGGGATCGAGCTAATTAAAATGTGATTTGTGCTACAAGCAGCTTACGGCCTGCTGCACGAGAAGAAACATGGAAGGAAAATGAATAGGACGGGAAAAGAATAGACTCCTGACACTGGGAAGCCTAATGTCATTTTTAAATGACAGTATTGTCCTTTTTCTCCCTTCCTGTGTATCCACAGAGGGATGAGCATGGAGCTGCTTTCGTTTCATAAAACAGATGCTCATCACTTTTATCAATCATAAAACCTCTCTGCTTATTGGCCACACTCTCTTTTTTGGCTCTCGGTTAATTTACTCATTTGGAATCTTGAATATTCTTTATAGAGAATTTAAAAAAGAAAAAAAGAAGCATGCTTTGCCATGTCACAAATTGGAACATTTCACATTTGCTTATCGGTTTACCAGTGAAAAAGTAATAAACTAAAGTAGCAAAATATTCCGATAAATTAATAACAGGCCAATAAAGTCTCTACATCAACTCTAAAATTGCCTGTGAGAAAGATGTAGACTGCTTTGCTGCAGAGCCTGTCCAGGTAAACGTCACACCGTGTCCAGTTTGAGGCGAGATAACCTCGAGCTCCCCAGAATCAAGTGCGATGGGAATATTACACAACAGATACATATCAAGAGGAAGCTTTACCACCGTCGCATATTCATTTTCATCAGCTGCTGTTTGATAGAATCCTCCTCCTCCTTCATTTTTCATGCGCTCCATTTTTCTCGTCCTCCTCCTCCTGCTCAGTGAGGCAGTAGGATATTGGATTCAGAAATGTTTCTGTGTCGTATTGATTTCTGCTTTCAGTTCAGAGCTGCTCAGATGGCCTTGACGCCTGTCTATTTTTCCCTGTGTACATTCAGCTTCTTTTCTCCATCTTTTCTTTTAATGATTTACCAGTTTTGGATTTGCACTGTGAAGTCCACCGTTAACCAAGCTAATAGAGGCTGGGAGGTCAAAGGTGATGCGTCATGTTACATCATTTCCACAAAAATATCTGTATTTCAGACCCAACCAGCCGATTGTACTGTGTGTATCCAAAGGCTGTAAAATGCTACAATAAGTTGATCGCACGTGGCAGATTTGCTACGATGATTCTGATTTCCATAGAGCTGAAACAATCAGCGATAATACAGAGTGAGCGATGAAGGATCTGGAGATTAAAACAGACCTTTTAGTGCAGGTTTAATTGCAAGCTAAGCTGACAGAGCAAAAACATCGAGAAATCAGACTCAGTTTTTCGTTGCTCTGCTGACTGAAGTAGAACGATCCAGTTGTTTTCTCTGCTGTTTGGATTTGGCCGAATGAGCCTGTGAGATTTAGCTAAATAGATTTAAAAATATCCTTAATCACACTCTTGGCATGTGGGGACTGTCAGAAATAACATTAAAGCGAAGGGAAGTATACTAAATGGAAGCTGCAATGCTGTGATTGTCCTTTAATGGACATTTGCTAAAGTGTGAAATGCTTTTGAATCGGTCCGTCATCATCACAGTCGTCCATAAATAAGCACAATGAGCGCCGCTGATGAGGCGTCCTGTTGAATTAGCCGCAGCAGGGAGCTCTGACAGACAGACACGCTGACTGATTCAGGTTCGCTCTGTGAGGCTGGTTGGCCGGCAGTTTACGGTGAATCCGCTTCCTGTGATCCGCTCGCCGTGATTGGATTAAGCCATCATCCGAGGCAGATGATCTGCCCATCCACCCACACAACAACAGGCAGATCCCTGCCACTTCCCCCTTTCCATAAGCAGATTTGACAGACAATAGTATTATGTCTCCCCCACATGTCTTTCATTAATGCGGATGGGGTGGGAGAGCAGGTAGACAGTAACCGGGACAGACCAGAGCAGCGCTGTGATCTCTGTCCAGGATCCAGACCCCAGAACATGAGTTTCTTCCATATTTCTCAGCCTTTTTTAAGGAAAACAAAACAAAAACATAATCTGTTAAATTTGTCCAGTATAATGATTATAGCTATTTTTTTCATGATGTTTTGTGCGGGCTACATGTACTATTTCATTTTATTTATTCATTTTGTGCGTGCATAAAGTAGAGCAATAACCACTCTGACCAGCTTGGAGGTAGCCTGGCTTTGTTTGCACATGCATGTCTGACAGGATCTGTGAAGTGATGAAACAGCCGTCCAGTGGTTTGTAGTGCAACATCGTCTCTGCTTTTTGTCTTTTATTTTCTGGTTCTGTTTCAGGCTATGTGCGGTGGATGTCAAACGCACAGTTGAGTTGTATGTTTTGCTTTGATGAATTAAAGTTACATTTTATTTCCTGGGTCACCCACAGACCCAGAGGATGGACTGTAAGTGGCTGTCAATTTGCATCATTTTTTCTCTTTTCTAAAGCTAACATTAGGAGCTGTTGTTGATACAGTTAATGCTTTACCAGTGATTACACTTCTATTGAAATTCACCTGCTGGTGCTGCATTGATTGTTTCGATCAATGACTGTTCTTATTCAGAGAGGGTAGATAGGCTGCAATAGAAAAAGACTCTAGAATGATGGTGGTGCCTCAGTCTGCTGTGCAGGCATAAAAATAGTGGGTGCTACCTCCAATAGATCCTGCATGCTCTGAGCATGCTCAGATCCTTCCATAAACCAAAGTTTAGCAAACAAGGAGAAAACTTTAGAACATAAAAAAGAACAAAAATCGATGATAACACTCAGCAGCTGCTGCAGTGCGTAAGTGTTTGGACACCCAGCACATGTCGTCTGACCAACATGAGGACTCAAGCAGTGAGACTGCAGCCACAGCATGTTAACATTTTCAACACCTCAACAACCGAGCAGCGTTTGTTGATTCCGAGCATGCTCGGTGAGCTTCCAGCCGAAGGCTGCCTCTTTCATGGCCTCGGCTGCAGAAAATCCCCAGATCCAGCAGAGAGCTTCAGGTAGGACAGCAGGTCCCAGTGGAGGAAGACAAAGGGGAAGGGCAAAGGCAGGAGAAAATGAGAAGCAGGACGAGAAGCCTGAGAATGAGATGTTTGAAAGGAAGAGGGTGTGAGGAGGAGGGGGGGAAGGTGAGAAAGATAAGAAGACATATTGAAATGAAGAAAAGGCTTGAAAAGACTTGGATAATGATGATGGAGGAGCAGCACGAAATGGATGAAAAGCAAGAGAAGGCAGAGCAGGAAAGCAAGGAGACAGGAAGAGGAGAATCAAAGAGGTGAAATGAGATAGAAGTCGAAGAATGAAGGAAAGAAGCAGCAAGAGGAAGAAGAGATGGAAGACGAGTCATTGAGCCATACAGAAAGAGAAAAAGCTGGGTAATTATCATGATGAGGAACAGGAATAAGGGAAAATGAGGAAGAGATGGAGAGTGATTATATATGAGAGAGAGGTGGAAGGAATAAAGATGGATGTGATGGGAAAGGAGAAAGATAGGTGTCAAAAGAGTGGGACGTAACAAACCAGGAAGAGAAGAGGGAGGAAAAGAAAAACAGGAGTGAAGTACAAAAGCAGCAGAACCTGGAAAACATGCTGTAAATTTGATTATTTGGAAAGGGAGGAGAAAATGGAAGAAAGAGTAGACTAGAACGGGGCAAAGAGAGGGAATCAAAAGGGGGGCCTCTCCAGGGTTTGAGTCCAGAGTTTGTTTCTCTTCTCGCAGCTCATCTGCCAGGAGGAGGCGCTGGTCTCACCCTGGAACAGACCATCTGTTAGAGATTTGGCTGCTGACCCTGAAATTGCCCCCCCCAACACACACTCATAAATTCACAACCAGGACCTCTGTTGGAGTTCATTTGCAGCGACAAGCATCTGAACATATGGCACCTGCGTGTCTGTGCATCTTTTCTTATCTTCACCACTTATGCACATCAGCTGATCTGACTCATCTGTTCATCGCTGCAGTCTCGTCCCACATCAGAATACCGTCTCCTCTCATGAAGCTTCGCTGTTGTTTGAGGTCGCTGTCTACGTTTTATGTAAGAGCTGTTCTTGGTTGTCACCTGTATGAACGACGAGTGGCTTGCCTCTCCTCGTTCCTGTACTGTACACTCCTGGCACAAAGTTTTTTTTTTCATGCACTTTGGATTCTTTTTTTTTACATTTCTATAATATAGTGAATAACAGTCACAGTCAATAACAGATGTCATTTTCCGGGCAAATTACTGATTACTATAGTTTTACCACTGCCAAAACATTTGTGCCCGTCTGTAGAGGTCGCAGGACATATGGCACCTACTACAAGTGGAGAAAAATAAGATCTGCCACTGCTATAAAAATTAGACACAAACACACAAAAATCCAAACAACCTTTGTTTAGGATGCTATGGGAGTTGAAAAAAGGTGAATATTAGTGAACTCCAGCCTCCTGTCTGCTGACCGACTTCATGACACTGTAGTTTCCTGACTTTCTTTTTTCCCCCCACCATAACTATTGCCACTAGTGGGCACTGTCACGTGAAAACATTTTGGTGAAACTGATCTCGTCTCAGGAGAGTGATTTTTAAAAAGTAATTTCGTCTGTTTTCGTCTGTTTGTGAGCAGGTTGCTCTAGTGTATTTTTAAACTGTGATATCGACTGCTGTAGTCTGTATATGTATATTCAACACGCCTGTCTGTGCACACACACACATGCACACAGTCTCTCTAATGTCAGCACTGGTTAGCTGCAGGAACATCCGTCATGCTGCTGGCAGGCTGCAGCATCACTAAGGACTGGAGGTCAAAGGTCAGAGGTCAGGGTGGGAGGCAAGGACAGAGCCCAGGGCCTTGCACACAAGGTTGCATACATACGCACACACACGTGCACACAAACACACACAAGGCGTTTGTCCCTGATGTTGTGGTCACCTCCCCTGCAGCAGAACAGTGTTTTCTCCCCCAGAGGACGGCAAAGTCAAAACTCGACAACCTTCCCTCTCTTTTCCTTTATTTGCCTCCTCTGTCCTTTCCTTCTCTCCTTACCTTTCATCTTGTTCTTTATTTATTTTCCTCCTCATATTTCATTTCCTATATTCATCCCCTTCCCAAGCTTCTCTTCCTACCTCCCTTCTTCCTTCTGCGTGCCTACATCCACGTTTTTATTTGGTTCCTTCGTAGCCGAGGCTCGTTAAGGTCGTTAGCTGCCGTGTGTGGTCGAACCACACTGACATCCGCCTCTTTCACACCACCGCTGTCTCCAGAGAGAGTAGGGAGAGCCGGGCATTCCACCACAGCTGTCCTGCCAGATGTGCTTCAGCTCTTTCACTCTGTAGTCAGAGATTGTTCTGTGTTCTGTAAACTTTGGTTTGCACTGACAGCTGTCGGTGTTTGCCTTGAAGGACACAGTTATATCTGTGTTAGGAAGAAGCACTGGAGGTGTGTTTGATTGTTAAATTATTTGGAAAAAGAGACATAGAAACATCTATAATGTAGCATCACAGCGGCTGTAAATATATATCATTATGTTGCACTGGAAAAGTTCCGCAACCCTACCAACAAATTTCCAAACCATAGCTGATGTAAACGGGGCCGGTGGTCTAATGAGTTTTGCTGACAGTAATATGGATCATGGGATATGTAGTTGTAGATGCTTTTAGATCCCTCTTTGTACAGTTGACACTGAACAAAACCATAGCAGTGAGTTGTGTTGTTGTATTTGATATATATATGTGTGTGTTTATGTGGTGACATTCCTCAAGTAAGGAAGTCATGTCTCACCAAAGAAATGCACAAGGAAATGCAGCTGTGTGTGTGTGTGTGTGTCTACAAATATAAACATTTAAAGATGTGTGTGTGTGCATGTACACGTTTGACGCAGTATGTGTGCCTCTGTTTGTGTGTGTGTGTGTGTGTGTGTGTGTGTGTGTGTGTGTGTGTGTGAGTTTGTGAATTGTTTCGTTCAGATATCTCACCTTTCTGACAGGAAGTCAATTTCCTATTTGCAGTTTGTTCTGGCAGCGATTGGTCCAGTCTGAGTTGATTTGTCTTCATCAGAACCAATCAGATCTCCGCAGTGAACAACTGATTGATCATGTGACCTCCGGGTTTGCATCGTGTCACAGACTGGTGCGGCTTTATTCTCCACCTGTATGTACCTTGGCATCTGCATTTCGGATGACTTTAACGATGTGTGTGCACGCATGTGTGCGATTGCTCGTGCCTTCCTGCAGTGAAAATCTATCAAGAGAAGAAAGAAAAGAGCTTGTCTGTGGTAACTGCAACCTCTGCTATTCATCGCTGTCATTATAGCATTTGAAGCCGCCATATTATTCTGTTTTCTGCTTCTCTCATTGTGTTTACTTGTGTGTGTGTGGATGAAATGGTTCAACTGTCTCGCATTCAGCAGTGATACAGCAGCTATTTTTCCTCTGTGCCTGACCTAATTGTGGGCTCATTCGACCAACTGCTGAGTTTGTTTGGACGCTTCTTTTGCGCTCAGAGCCCCTACTTAATGTCCATGCAGAGCTCATTAAAGCACAGAAAAAGCCGGCCATAAACACATACACACACACACGTACAGATAAGTGACTCCTGGTGGAGACAAGATGCACTGTGTATAAACAGTTTGTAAAAGTCAGTCAATCAATAAATAATATTAATAATACTAATAATAAATAATGGATTTCTTTTTCAAGAGCTCTTTTTCTGGGGTGTTACTCCCTCCCTGTGTAATCTTTTCCAGGAAGTATTAAAACAAAAGTCATCTAGCTTTTCTTTTTATGTGCTTGTTTGCACACTACTTTGTAGTGACATTTGTGAGCCTACAATCATAATAGAACACATCTTTTAAGGATTTAAGCGAATGCACTGGCAGCCAGGTTGCTGTAGGTTCGACAAATTTGCATCCTGTAGACAACTACTGGACAATAAGGTGACAGCGGTGGCAGTTTTAGGAATGACAAGACATAGTTCATGGATTCATCTACTGCACCGTGAAAACTGTGACGTTTGAAGTGCACCTGGAAGTTTTAGTGCAAGTTCATTGATCTTCTGAAATAAACAACCCTGAAGAGGATTGTGTGCAAGTACACACAGTGAAATGTGTCCTGAGCTGCTCCTTGCCTGTGCAAAACATTATAAACAAAAAGTACATTTAAATTAAAACACTGAAAATGTACATTGTGCAAATGGAATGTTAAAGTGCTTTGTGCCATATTAGCACAGCAATATATAGACAGAGCAATGCAAGGAGAATAGACAAAAGGGCCAAAGTAAAGTAAACAGAGTAACTGACCAGAGTAATGTGAAATGGGATGGATGGATTTAAACACTATCATTTGACATGGCTTAAATGATAAACATTGTTTGTGGTTTGATGTTTAACACCTACAGTTTTGAATGTAATCATTTTTCACTTTCAATTCAGCTCAGTTTTATGTATACAGCGCCAAATCACAACAACAGTCGCCTCAAGGCACTTTATATTGTAGGGTAGACCCTACAATAATACATACAGAGAAAAACCCAACAATCACATGACCCCTTATGAGCAAGCACTTTGGCAACAATGGGAAGAAAAAACTCCCTTTTAACAGGAAGAAAACTTCAGCAGAAGTTTTTTTTTTTTTTTTTTTCATAAGTCCAACAGACTTCATAAAAAAAATCCCGGTTATTTCTGGAGCAAAGGGAAGGTTTTTTTTTTTTTTTTTTTTCAAATGCACACGTTTGACTTTTGGATCAAATCCAAATTAAGGCCTTATACCACACTTACATACTGTATAAGTTAAAAAAAATTAACCCTGCTTTCATCCACATGTACAAACAATGAACCCCAGGAATAAACTGAAGTGTCTTCAGGTATTCTGTCCCTCACTGTTAAACTTTTGTATTTATGTCAAGCAGAGCTATAGCTCAGAGAAGCATCAAAGTCAAGCACAGGCTCATTCCTGGCAGATTAGCCCCTCCCACTGTGAGTGTTTGGTACACTACTGTCTTAAATGTCATTTTGCCCCTTAAATATCACAATATTATTCCTCAGACACATGTCATTAGTAAGTACTTACGTTTAGATTGATATTCATGCACTATTCGAGAGTTTAGAATCAAAAAACTTAATGTAAAAATGCCATCACTGACTGCAAGAATAAGATACGACATGTGCATCAACCACCTTGACACTGACCCTGAATAAACGTAAACCCTCACATTGGATGATAATGCATTGACTCTGAATCCTGAACAGAAATCCCATAATGCCATGAAGTCATTTCATACGAATATATTTTCACAGCAGAATGTTCTGCAGTATTCTGGGGTAAATCCAGTCTTTCAGTGTGACCTCTATAAGAGATACAATCAATAAAGTTACCTTCTTTAACCTGTTGTCTGACATCATAACCAAATATTTCTGATGCTGCTTCACCTGCGTGAACTCAATTAATCAATAACATTGGAGCCATTGTGCTCTGACTCAATCACTGTTTCACAGGATGCTCAAGTGTTCGATGTGAAGCATGAGTCATCACGCTAACCGCTAAGCGCACACACAGAGCAGGATTTCTTCTGGCCTCTACACGCTTTAGATAACAGAGCCACTGAAGAGGAGGCGTTCACATTAAAAGGATTGGGCTGGTAGGGGTTGCCGTGGTGACCCCTGCAAAGGCAGCCCTCCAAAAGTTTTATCTTCCTTTTTTTTCACATAAAAAGATTTTTTTCCGTTTCCCTTTTCTTTCTTTCAAAACTGGAGCGCGAGACGGTTGAACTCAAAAAGCTCAAGGAGATCAGACGGAGAAAGCAGCTGCCTAGACGGCGGCGGTCTGTGAGGGAATCGGGAAGTAAAAAAAAAAAAAAGAGTAAAGGGAGACGAACAAAGCAAGGTACGAGCTGTACCGCCGCCGCAGGGTCACAGTCGGTCCCGCCCCCAGACTGTGTTGTCTGTTAGTGAAAGGCGTCAGTGAGGTCGCAGCTCAGCTCATTGTCTGACTTCACTTTGCAGCTCAGCTTCAGTGCACATCCACACACAGTAAACGAAGAGCTGGCTTTGTATATTTGTGTGTTTCTGGCATCTGATTGACCAAAAATGATTCTGCAGCACAACAGCAAGCACAAATGAACTTCCAGAGTGGAAAACATGGACAGAGCTTCTGAGACACAAGAAAAGATTTCCTGTCCTGCAGAAGTCTTTGGGAAACACTTTTCTGTTGAGTTTATGGACTAAGTCACTGTTTTGGTTCATAACAAAATTAAGTCAGTTTGGCATGCTCATTGGCTAATGGTATAGGGTTAACAAATCATTATACAGACACAGGCTTCAAAATGGGACTGGAAACCATGGGTGATGCCGTGGTAGCTATATTCATCTTTTATGTCATCTATGAGTCACACAGAAACAGCTTCAGCCCACAGACCAAATATAAACACTAAATATAGCCACTGCGATGCCATTTAGTAGTGTCTGGAATGTGAACTTTGATCATATTCGAGGAGAAGATGGATTGGCTCTAGTGGCCAATTCACTGCATTTACCAGCATTCCCACATTGGCTTTATATTCCTTTCACGAGTCCTAATTTACTACTCCAATTGTCTGGTCTGCAAACTAGTATTACATAAAGAAACAGAAGATGCAGAGATGGGAACTGATGTTCAATTTACTGAACTTAAGAGAAGTTCAATGATGAATGAAAAGTTACCCATACTTTGCTGTCTGGAACTTTTTGCACAATACTCTACTGGCAGCTCTCAAAAAGTTAGAAATGTCAAAAATATAGAAACACAAAGGACGTGGGATCTTCCTTTCATTCATTTTCTATGAGAAGTACTGAATCTCTGGAAAGGAGAAAAAATACCTCTCGCTGTGAGTTAGGAACATAAACCGATTGACAGTCGACATCTGATAACCAATCATCATCTCAATTTTTTTTTATGTGCATTAAAACTAATTTACTTGAAGAATATTTCTTAATATAACAGCTCATAATGAAAGAGAAATAACGAACATAGACAAGAGTACTGGGAGGCTAGAGGCAGGTGTCAAAAGCAAAAGAAAGAGGCTCATAGTGAGAGGCTGGACACTTGCTGACACGATTGTTTAGACAGAGAAAAGGATGTGCAGCAAGTCAGGGTGATTAAGGATAGATGTGGAAAGAGAGTGTGCTGAGAACATGTATTTTACACGTATTTTAAAGGGCTGATGAATGAAGAAAATGAGAGAGAGGATGGATGGAGGACAGTGAATGAATCAGGATGGATGCACAGGATTATTAAGGAGGAAGTGAGGGCAGCGGTGAAGAGGATGAGGAGTGAGAGGGGACACCTGTGGAGGTATGGAGATGTCTGGGTGAGAGGGCAGTGGGCTTTTAAACCACATTGTTTAACAGTCCTGTGGAGCGAGAGGATGTGTGAGGAATGGACAACAAGCGCAAGCCTGATGTGCAGAACTGTAGTAACCACAGAGGGTTAAAACATGACGCTATGCGAGTACATTACTAGTAACATTTGATTGGTCTTGAATTTACTCCGCCCCCCTTTTGGTCGTCAGGCTCTTTGATTCACTCTCTTATAGCTCCACCCACCCTGCAGGCATGCGAATGACTTCAATACTTCTTATCATATGTTAAAACTCTACTCATAGGCTCAAGAAATGGCTTCTGCCTTTACAGCGGGGCATCTGAAAGTGTCCCCTAAATCATGTCCAGCTTTGTCTCATCTCACTCTGACTGGCTGAGTGTCTGTCTGTCTGTCTGTCTGTCTGTCTGTCTGCCATCGAGTGTTTGAGGAAAAAAGAAGCTATAAGTCAAAGTGTGAGCAGAAGAGCTAAAAGTGATTTGACCAAAGGGAAAAAAAAGGAATAGAGAAGAAAAAGTGGAGAAGCGAGAGAAAGCAGAACACTTAAGAGAGAAAATCGACTTTGAAAAATGAGAAAGAGGGAGCGACGGGTCAGAGCGGCACCAATAAAGCGAAAAGAAAGATAAAAGATTCAGTCTTGGCAGGAGAAACTGAGGCGTTTTCTTGAGAGCTCTTCAGCCCGGTGGACACATCCAGCTTCCCTCTCCGCTCTCCCACAGCCATTTAACTGATTTAATTCTCCAAAATGGAGTCTCTCTGTCAGTCTGAGCAGTTTTTTTCTCAGCTGTCACATTTGAGACGCTCTCCTCAGCCTGTTCCACAGTAAATCTGTTTAACAGCAGCACATAAAAAAACACATAAATTCAAAGGATGAGCTACGTAAAACAGCACAACAAGTATGCCAGAACCTAATAAAGACTGCAGTACAGCTGACTACTGACGGCGTTATCCAATGCAATGCAATAAGCTAATGCTAACCGATGAGGTACTATGGGCAGACATGCTGCAGACGACACCAAGAAAGGCTCAAGGCTGACAGACTGCGAATATCTGATGAGTCAGTCAGAGCTCAAGTTAAATTTAAAGCGACTCGGATAACTGGCCCAGTTCTGAAAAAAGTCCAAATAGGGGCATAACATGGAAATATTAGTGGGAATGTTAAAGGAATATGACGATGAAAATCTGTTCCTGTGAGAACGTTGCTCTGCTGAAAAACATTTGATGGGATGGTGGTCTGCGCATGAACAGGTAGCTGTGTGGCGCCATGCACCGCAACCTTGCAGGTTAAGTCTCCATTTGGAGACACGTCTGTTCAAAGTAAACATTTATTTGTCTTAAAAAGTGAAATCTGTCAGGTTTGGGACTTTGTGTTCAGGCATTGTGTTTCCCACTAAGCGGGTAAAAGTTTACTTGTCTGCATCATTACGTTTTAAGGTTTGTTTGAACCTTTGCATGTTTGTGGTGATTTAGCTGGTCTCCTCTTCTTTACTTTCTATATTTTGGAAATTAAACCTCTGGTGGTTTAAGTCTCCGCATGTTGCTGGCAGCAGTTCTTGCAAATTGAACCATTTAGTGAACTACCAGTCGGACCGCAGGAGTGCGGCACGTCGAGTGCGGGACAAAAGGACAGTTTAAAAAGGACAGGCCACTCAAACAGTCAGCAGACCCCACATGTGCAGTGTGTTTATTCTTTTGTGGACAGTGTGAAAAGGAAGCCTGGAGCTGTGAATAGAGCACACTGCTGGATAGCGACCATTGCATTATCACAGGCCTGACAGACAGAGAGGGGTGTCGCGCCACACTGCCACTTTACTTACCACTGAAATTTCTCCTTTATGCTTCTATACGGTGCTTTTCATGCAGGTACGTGCCTTTGCACCTTTTTATATTCTCCATTGTGTGCTCCTGCTGCTGCTGCTGGAGACTCACCGGCTGGAGAATGCGCAGGCTAATGCAGAGAGCTCCTCTGCCTGTGTTGAGGCTGTGTTAAAAGGGGTCTTTATGTCAGTTCCTTCACCATCTGAAGTCCTGACAGACTGCGAAAACACTCGGTAATTCATATTCAGCGGCTCGGTTTTGTGGGTAGATTTGCCTTTGATGTGATTCCCATTGTTAACCTGTTCATATAATAGGATCATGCTCAGAATTTTTCCAGGAAGAAATGATGATGATGACATCAAATAGTGCTTCAGTATGCCTAGCCTTGTGACCAATGAGCTCTTTTGTATCATTATTATATAATGTGTCCATATTATATAATGTGCGCTAAATAATACATGGCATATTTCACAGGTTGAAGTTTGAAGAAGGTTCAACTTCACCAAAAATATGGTTTGATAACTTGGCTGTACTCTTGTAGATTTCTTAAAGGTATTTAGAATCTCACTTGCAGATAAAACATAGATTTCACATCACTTCATTTCCTGTTTTTATTAAAGTATGCGTTAGTTCCCCCTCTTATGTCAAGACTGGGTATATACATCCATCCGTTCCCCCCCGATGCCTCCACACTCATCACTGAGAGTGTAAATCAGCTGATCGTTCGCCGCGCCCCGTTTGGTGGCATGGCGAACGGGGAAGTTTATCCACTTTGCATATTGCCCAAGGGTTGCAGGGTTTTTTTTCTCTCCATCAAAACTCTTTGTTTTTTAAATTATTTCCTTAAAAGTGCGTCTGTATTTGACAGTCTATCCCGACACCTTGAATTTTGCTGGTCAGCTTTTTACCTCAACAGATGTGAGTGTCCTTGTTGGAATGTCTTTTATTTGATTCCTCACATTTCTTTATGAGTGATTTTTTTTTTTTTTTTTTTTTTTTTACTTTGCAGCGATGTTTAAATACCAACACTCTTCTGCAATCAAAATGGACATGATTGTGTAGTGGTAATCATTGCACCGGCTTTTAAAAAGCATAGTCTGCATCCACATGTGCATGATAAAATAAAAATATGCAAAGATTTAAATAAGATCTGGTCTCGGTCTGACTGAAGCAGTGCTGAAACTGTGGTTCGTGTCCTCTGGGAGAAACAGAAAAGGGGGACATTGTGGCCAGAACCCAGCATGTATACTGGTGTGACCGGGTGATTTGTGGAGGCATCGTTAATGCTGACTGATATAAACTGGCTTTGGAGTAACATCCAGATGACGATGTTTTCTTCAGGAAAGCTTTGCTTATTTAAGCTCTATGATCCTAAAACATGTTTGATTTTTTTTTAAACATCATGCCTTTGTAGTACTACCTCAGCTACCAAACTACTACCTGCAGTCCAGACCTGTCAATACTGATAACATTTGCTGTATTAATAAAATAAGAATACTACAAAGAAGACCCCAAACTGCTCAGCAGCTGAACTCCTGCACCAGCCAGCAGCTGTTAACAGAGATGCTGGCAGATTACCCAGCTTATTGATGTTGCTCGTATAATAACCGTGGGGTTCAAATGACATGCAAATCATTGTTTTCTGTTTTATTTACAGTAATAAAGTCATTAAGTTCTAGTTTTAGCCAAGGGTGATTTTTGTGTGTTATAAGATAGCGCTAGCAGGGATTAGCTTAGTTTAGCATAAAGACTGAAAACATCTGGAAGCAGAAAATTCTCCACATTTGCTATAATCGACACTTTTTCATATGCAAATAAAAAAACTGAGTGGGATTAAACCTCTGAAGCCAAACTGGTTTTACATTTGGATTATTTTGTAGATTAATCAAACTGGATGTTGTTCATACATTTGCCACAGTTGTGGGATAGAAACGGCTCTGTGTGCAGCACTCGATGGAGTCATCCGCCGCTTGTTTTGTTCTTTCTGTTTTTGAAAGTGACCTCCTGCCTGCTCTCGCTGCACATTGACCTCTGACCTCCTTTACTGAAACAGGAACCATGTCTTCATGTTGAAAAGAAAACAAAGAAAAGAGGAAACAAACACCTGTGCGCACTGACTGCATACAAAGTAGCTCTGGGTAAAAACATATAATTGTAAGTCATCCTTGAAGGATAAACACATATTTATCATTTTCACAGCTTTTATTAGAGCAGGGTAGGACAGAATGCCGATATTGTTCCGTATCTTTTTCCGAGTAAAGCAAACAAGAGGACTGCGGAGGTGTTTGCTGAGTGGCATGTGCTCGTTCTCAGAAATTCATTTCTCACAATTTGCTGGAAGGCCAGAAAACATATTTATAACATTTATAACTATGACACCTGGTCTTTGACTTTCAGCTTTCTGCTGTTGGATTTTTCCAAGTCATGGCAGGAATCTTTCTAATTTTATTTAGAGCTTCAATTGCCGGGCCTTTTTGTCCTTCTGGTTAACAACTCAAAGTTAAAGAACAAAAGCAAAAATGCACAGCTCTCCTCTCTGGAATATTTTCAATAGCCTTTAGTCGAGGTTTGAATGTTTGACTGTTTGAAGCTTTGTTCTCAGAGGAAGGCTGGTGTTGAAATGCTCGAGAGAGTTTTGTGTTTTTAACTTGCTCTTTGAACAGATGGATTGACTTAAGGCTTCATAACCTCTCTCTGTGAACAGAACCTTGGTGTTTGTTTGCTCAATGAAACTCAATTTATCCACAGTAAGCAGCAAGGGCAACTATCTTGACTTTATAAACTCATAAAGTGCTGCATGCTTAGTCTGCACCAAACAGGAGGACAGAAATTTCACTTTCACTTTGCGGTTCAACAGCCTGATTAGAGGCTGTGACACAGCCCCACGATCCGCGTCCCGCTGCGGTATTTATCCCTAATGGAACTGTGCGTTACTTTATTGTGAGCACGGTATATCAACTTGGATGGATCTTCCATCAAACAAACCTTGTAAATCATAATGATTTTGTGAAAATAGTCTACTTTGAAGAGCTTATTCAGTTCTACTGTTTTCTTTTGTTTGTACCTGAAATGTGTGAGTAGAAGGAAAGAAACGTCCAATTTTATCTCATTGATAACTTTATCTTATGATAACTGCAATATAAGGATAAAAAAACTGAGGCTAAAGTTCTGAGCTGGACTCTCTTAAAGTAAACATGTCACTGCAGATGACTTTTCCTTTCTGTTAAAGGGAGTTTCTCCTCCTGACTGTGATGTATTCGTATTTTATTTTGAATTCCTTTTAATTTGTTGTTTTCCCAGCTGAATTTCTAGTGGATACTCATTTTTAAAAAAAATCTAATTTCTGCTCTTCTATCATTTTTTTTTTTATGTTTAATGACATCTTACTCACTGGGTAAGTGAGTAAGATGTCCATAACCCCTTTGGTTCTCTGATTGGAGGGCCACTCCAAAAGTGTAAAGGAGACATATTAGGTCAGGGTGGCTGATGTGTACGCGGCGCATCCAGTTTTGTGGCTCCAGTACAGCCACAGTCTGATGACCACTGAGCACCTCCTCTGCTGTAGTTTGAGTTTAAGAGCCTTGCTAAAGGGCACTTTAAATGAAGTGAGGAAAAGTGGCTTTCTGTTACTTTCCACGGGCAGATTTTTCAAACCACGCTTCTAAAGATCATCTGCACACATTGCATGTTGCATTATTATTGAGCAACGTGTAGTTTTGTACAAGCATCCAGTTTTGAAACTGTCCTTTTATAGCTTTGATAAAAAGATTTTAAAAAAATGGCAGCTGTCCTTTAAATGCTCGTCTTTTAAGCACAAGGTTCAGTAATGAGCAGCTTCCTGTTAGCTTTTATCGCCTTTCACAACCTTCTTGTTCAGATGGTTTCAAAACAGAAGGCTACCTGTGAATTTAGAGTATTTTAAGGCCAATATGCAAAGATTGAGAATGAACATCCAAGCTTTTTTTATTAATATGTTTTAATCACTTGAACGTTTTTAATTATGATTTTAAAATGTCCTTAAGGCTTTATTACTTGCAGAAGAGAAATATTTTGTGTGTTTTGTGGGTCATTTTAGACACTTTGCCACAAAATTCTACGGGTCATGATTCATACCTTTGCATAGACTGAAATTCACTTTGAACAGAACATAACAGGGAAATATAAAAAACAGTTGATCTGTTTTAGGCCATTTAGTAAATTCTAATAATATTTTTATTGACTGATTCTGAGCTCGGTGTACGATTATGAATTTTTCAGTCTAGGATTCCACGATTAATTTATAAAGAACAGAGTTACATGTTAAGCTAAAAGACCAACCTGCCTGATTTAGAGCTACACATTCCAAATTAAAGTCCTATTTATAGACTCATGCGGCTTAAAGGCCAAGATCTTCTGCACCTTTCAGCACCTGTCAGGTCTTCAGGCTTCAGTCTCTATGCTCCAAACAACACTCGTAGCATTTCGCATTCTCCCGCATAAATGTTAACCCATGCTAAAATTACATACAGTATCTGCCTCGGAGCCTTGTGTAACCTAGCTTTGATTCAGCGCTGTTGTGACCCACTTCTAGATCAATGACATCTGGAGGAGGAGAAGGTGGCAGGGAGGAAGGGAGGGAAGGTTGCTGGGAAGTGCTGATGATGTCTAACAAACGCGCCCGGCGGGAGGTAACCTCTGGAGCAGGTAGCGTGGAGGAGGCGCTAAACGAGAACGATGTCCAACTGTGTCTTTCATTATGAACAGATGCTGCCATGATGGTAGGGAGGAGGACGAGGAGGCAGAATTCAAGAGGAGGAACAGGGAGACTTCCTCCTTAATTCAAGGAGGAGAATGTATTAATAAGAAGGGACGCAGAGGAAAGAGCAGGAAGATCGAGGAAAAGAAAGGAGTGCGTGAGGTGAAGAAGAGCTAACAATCCAGAGGGGGAGCTCTAGGAAAAGACGAAAAATGTACAGAGCAAGAAAAATAGAATAAAAAGAAAAAGAGAGAGATGAGGAAGACCTTACTTAGAGACTGTAATCCCTGAAAAGTGCAGCAGCACCTCTGGCCATGGATACATGCTTAAATATCGCACTTCACTACTGTTAAAATCTAAAGTCAATGCTAGATCACAGCACACTGCAGCCAATTGCTGCAGCGTGTGCGTGTGCACGTGTGTGTGCAAGTATGTGTGCACGTGTGGGTCTATACGTTCCTCCAGGTTCATTGTACAACTTGATTCAGCCCGATTCATTACTTGAAGCTCACTAATGCCTTGACACATAAACACACACCCACAGTGTATTGAATTAAATATTCATAATACTGCGACTGTAGCAGACTATTGAGGCGCATTCAGGTTGAACAAGAAGAGATTTTTTGCGCGTTGACCTCCAGACGGCCGTCTGAGGTTATTCACCTCAAACAACAATGAACTTACTGCAGAGATGTTAGCTGTATCTAATTCCGTTTATGAGCCTTTATATTCACTTTTGATGGCATTAGAAATGCCTTAATATTGAGCCTGAATGGACCTTTGGTGATTGGTCACTCTCAAGCAGAGCAATCTCAGGTGATTGTGTAGTTTGCATGTAAAATTAAAGCAATCCAATGAACTTCAACTACCACATTTACAATAAAAGTGATTATAAGTCGGATTATAAGTTACATGTTTTTTATTTTGCATGTTTTTATTATGATTATCATAATTATTATGACAGTTGATTGTAAAGTATATACAGTAAGAACCCTGTGCAGAAGTGCGTATAGTGCGGTGGTTTACACATTCGCTTAAAAAGCGATCTCCCAGCAGGAGATCAGATTCCTTTGGGGTTGTATCAGGAAGGACATCCGGCATCAAACATGTGGAGCTTTCCGCTGTGGCGGTCCTTTGTCAGTGAGGGAGCAGCCGAAAGTAGCTTTATGTAGAAATACGCAGAATTAGTTGTAGATAATTATAAAGACATAACGGCACGAGCAGTGCTGTAGGAGGGGCTCCAGAGTCACACCTGTAAACAGCCTGTCCACATGGCTAGCTAACAACTGCAATGCAAGTGAGCTGTGGCTCTGTGAGACCTCTTTCTGTCACTGTATTCACAGGTGCCTGAGGTATCAGTAATGAGGATCAGCATGTATACTTGCACAAACACTGCATGTAAAGCAGCAGAAATGTTTGGAGGGGTATTTGGATCAGAGCTGTAGACATGGGCTACACCAGAGTGACAATAATCAAACACCCGGAGTGCAAAAGAATAAACAGCCATGAGAGCATGGAGAGCTTCAGCAGCCTTTACCCACATTCCTGTTTTATCCGCACCTTCTCAGGTGACGACGTTTAGAACAATGGTGCAAAAGTGCATTTCTATGAATCTTCAATATTTCTTTGTACGGAAAATTCAAAGCCAAAGACTCACAAGCTACCAGTAATAGTGTAATCATTTAAATGACTGAGGGTGCAAGGCATACGTGTGCGTTCATGCAGAACCTGGCCTGACAGAAATGTGCAAAACCGAACTCGGTCCACCTGACTCAGGCCAACAATGACAGAACAATTAGCAAACGTTAACGTGAGCTTTTGCAAACCTCGGCTCAAGATAGTTTTATTATTATTATTACTTTATTTAAACTGCTCGTTAACAGGAATTAAACTTTTAAATGAAATCGGAAGCTAGCTTATCCAATTAGCCTGTCTCAAACTGTCATGGCTGACTAAATGAACAAAGTTCACATAATCTTATATATTCGTGTCTTGATTTATAAAACATGTAGTTCTGTTTCTGAATTTCTGTTCATACCAAAACGGTTGTTTGACTGAATCCAATGTGATCAGCGAGACTCAATGATTTGGTCTTTTTTTTAACAGCTGTATATAACTGTGGCCATGTGAGTTTATGAATGGTGCACTTATTTTTTTTTAAAGATATTTTCAAACTGATCAGTGAATTCATTTTGCGTATTTTGCCCCCACATTTTTTTTTAATTAGCTTCCTTTTTTAAGCATCATTTTTCCTTCAACCAGCTTTCAATTACTCCTACGTTTTTTGGCATTTTTTTCTCATTTCTGAGACATTTTGCATGGAATGTGATATCTACGTTGCGTTACCTGAGGTGTAAGACGTCCGTATCTATCCTCTTGTAGGTGGAGCGTCGTCAAGCACCCAGCTGGAGAAGGGGGCCGGACATAAAAGACTGCCTTAAGACAAAACTAAAGACACAAAGAGCATCTAAAGCTTCTTTTTTTTTCCTCCTTGAATTTACAAAAAGAAAACCGATTCAGTCCTCAAGCTTTTTCTGTCTCTGCTTCAGTTCTGAGGATTTTTTCTCTTCCCTCCTTGCCTGTGGTGGTTGTGAACTGCTTTTTTTGCTTCATGTTTCACTTCGTACAAGTTCCCATCGAGGAGAATCAAAAAACAAAAACCTGATTAAAGAAATATTTTTTGGTTGGAGAAATTTTCCCGAATAACGAGGAGTTAATCATCTTTGGTTCCTCTGGGATCTTTTTTTTTGTTTTTGTCCCTCCTCATCCTCGGTAGGTCACTTTTTGGGGAGCGGATTTGTACCTTTTCGCCTACGCTGCACTGTTCTCTTTGTGGATGTAACTGACGCCTAAGTGGACTCGTCACGATCGCAGTGGATTATTGGCCTTTTGTGGGTTTTTGCTCTTGTCGCCTCTTTTTATCAGCTGGTTTGAAGCTTCTTTTCTGTGTGAGAACTACACATTGTTTCCCAAAAGTCACATTTTATGGGCCATATTTGAACTTTATTGACCTTTCTCCAAAAGTTGATTCTGTTCATCTGGACATAGCGTTTTGTGGGAGAAAAGTTTCGTCACTCATCCAAGTGACTTCTTCAGTCTCAGCTGACTGCAGGTTCCCCCAATCTTATAAATGGCTCGTCTAGCACAGCACAAGAAGTCTAAGACCAGGCAACAAAGGAAGTTTGACTTACTTGTTGTACGTCGGAAACCACCACAAAATATGGAGAGTGTCCTCAGTGACCAGAAGAGACAAGGATGCAACACCGAGGATGTGGATAAGTGGGTGAAGAATTTGTCTGACAGACAGCTCACCAAAACAAAGAAAAACATCCTTGCTAAAGGGTTGGATTTTGCTGTCACACCAAGACAAATCCCACTAGTGGAGCTGATCGCAGCCACAGAAACAGCAATTCGTAACAACAATATTGCAGAAGTGGAAGCAGAGCAACTACGGACGAAAGTTTCGGCCTGTCTCAGCAACGCAAAGCCCCCAGCATCCAACATCACCATGGAGGAGAGGAAGGCACTCACATCACTTAGTGATGACAACAACATTATCATCCTTCCAGCAGACAAGGGTAGGTGCACAGTACTGCTAAACCAGAAAGGCTATCATGAGAAAAATTTGTCACAACTCAGTGACGAAAATACTTATGAGCCCCTGAAACGAGACCAAGGAAGTGGCTACAGGAAGAGGGTGATAGACTGTCTGAAGCAGTTAGAACAAGACAAGGCTATTGACCGGACCTCGCATCACAGGCTATACCCAAGGGAGTCTACACCAAGTCTGTATGGTTTACCGAAAATACATAAACAGGGTGCACCTTTAAGACCGATTGTCTGCATTATCAACTTGGTCACCTATAACATCTCCAAGTTTCTGGCTTCGATCCTCAACCCGCTGGTGGGCAGCTCTGAACACCACATCCAGTTGTTGAGAAGGTAAGAAATGTTATTATGGAGTCAGATGAAACAATGGTCTCGTACGACGTTACATCTCTCTTCACTTGCATCCCAGTCACGGAAGCGTTGGAGGTAGTCCGTAAAAGATTACAGGATGACACCAACCTCAGCAACAGGACCACTCTCAGCATCGACCAAGTGTGTTTGCTTTTGGAACTGTGTCTTCATTCCACCTACTTCACATACAAGGGTCAGTTCTACAGGCAGAAACATGGGTGCGCCATGGGCTCCCCAGTTTCACCCATCGTGGCCAATTTGTACATGGAAGAAGTGGAAAAGATGGCTTTGCTATCCTACCCTGGAACACCACCAAGCCATTGGTTCAGATATGTGGATGACATCTGGGTGAAAATCAAATCTCAGGACATACTACATTTCACGGATCACATTAACTCGGTGGACCGACACCGTCACCAGGGAGGATATGAAAAGTGGCAGGTTAGCCTTCTTAGACTGTGAAATTTCCATCAGTAATTTGGGACATCTAAAAGCTGACGTGTACCGTAAACCTACACATACGGATCAGTATTTAAGGTTTGACTCTCATCATCCACTGGAGCACAAACTGGGTGTCATCAGGATGCTACAACACAGAGCGAACACCATCCCCACTGACACAGCGGCCAGGGAGGCAGAAGAACAGCACATCAAGAAGGCCCTGAGTAAATGTGGTTATCCCAGCTGGACTTTTGTCAAAGCTGGAAAGGCACCTAAAGAAAGCTCCAGCCGATCCAGGAGAGAAGGACAACCGCTGCCCAAGCGAAAACCTGTAGTGATCCCATATGTGTCAGGAATATCAGAGCAGTTAAGATGCATTTTTTCTAAACACTGGGTCTCCGTGGCTTTTAAACCCCAAAACACGCTGTGCCAAAAACTGGTCCACCCCAAGGATCGGGTCCTCCAACACAAACAGAGTAACATAGTGTACGCTGTTAAGTGCCAGGAGGATTGCCATGATTTATACATCAGGGAAACCAAACAACCTTTGGCGAAGCGGATGGCACAACACAGAAGAGCTACCTCGTCAGGCCAGGACTCTGCAGTCTATTTACACCTACAGGCCAGTGGACACTCTTTCAATGATGAGGATGTACACATCCTGGACAGGGAGGAACGCTGGTTTGAGCGCGGAGTCAAGGAGGCCATTTACGTGAAAAGGGAAAGACCATCTCTGAATCGAGGAGGGGGCCTAAGGGTACATCTGTCACCATCTTACAATGCTGTGATTGCAGCCATTCCCTAACTCTCTGTGAATGGTACTCATAGCCATTGATCAGTGGGCTTTGGTCAGTGGGTTTTGGTCAGTGGTTGTTGATCAATGGTCATTTGATCAATTTGCATAATTACGATTAAGGAACTGACCTCCCAGCCCATTGTTCCTTCAGTGGGCTGGTTTCAGTCATTATGCAAATGAACTGTTTATAAGACTGGGGAAACCTGCAGTCAGCTGAGACTGAAGAAGTCACTTGGATGAGTGACGAAACGTTTCTCCCACAAAACGCTACATTCAGATGAACAGAGTCAACTTTTGGAGATTTACTTTCCTGGATGATTGAGAATGCATCAAGAAGATTTATTGACCTTTGTTTCCTTTTTCTGTAGCCCCCGTGCCTGGAGTTGATGAGTGACAGTCAGGGTTCGGAGGACAGGGTGATTGGCAGATAATCAGCCAACCTGCTTTCTCTCACAGGCCGACAGAAAGGCTTGTCAGGGTGGACAGAAACTCACTCCTGCCACTTCACTTCCTTTATAATTGATTTAGAATTGACTGGCCACACTCTTACATTCAGATGTCCTCTTGTTTGTCTTGTAAACTGGAGTCAGATGATAAAATGAAAATCAGTTTAATCTATGTTTCCAGTGTAGAAGTTGCGCCGAGCTCAGAGACTGAAAGCTGGAGAAAACTGCTGCATGAAGAAGAAAGGAAAAAGACGATGCATTCATTCATTTTTTTATTCAGGTTACTGATAAAGTTACAGGTCATTAGGTTAAAATTCAGAGAAAAATAAAACAAATCTTTGTATAATTACAAATTTACTAGAATTTATTGATTCTTTCTTCTTTTTTGCACATTCAATTTCTGTTTTATCAAATGAGACATTTTTAGTAAAGTCAATGGACTTATTTGAAGTTTATGAGCATTTTCTTATAATTGGTTGATGAATTCCTGAAAAACCTTTCGATGGAATTAAAACAGCAGCTTTGTTCTGCTTCCGGTTGCTGTGCTGAGCAAACGCCATCATCCTGTATCTAAAACCAGAACTATTATTATTATCTAAAGAACTACAAGCACCAAAAGATAACTGATAACTTTATCATAGTATATACTGTGTCGCAATACATAAATATTCAGACGCGATCATTCTGTCGTGATCTCTCTGTTTAAAGTCTGCTGCTGCTCCATATCCAAACCACAGTCAGCTCCACGTCCTCCTTTACCCCTCCTGTCCAAAAAAGCTCATTTTAACAACAAATAGCTTGGAGATTTCCTTTTTTTTAGACCATTTAAGATTTAACTGCCAGTGAATCCTGTCATTCAGGCAGTTAGACTCTTTATCGACCTGTTAATCAAATCATTAACGACTGAAGCTCTTATTGACCTGCCAATCAGAGCTTTTCTTTCTTGTATCTTCCAGTAAATAGACTTGTGTAGGACTCAGCTGGTTGGTTGGTTAGTGCTACAGCTTAGTAACAAATGAATAACAGCCGAAAACCAGGATTATTTGTTTGTAAGTACAAAAGTGTGTTTATTCTGACTTATAGCGGTATGTTTATGGGATATAAAGTTGTAAAATGGTGTATGAATTTGAATATTTGTAGTGATCACTGGTTTGCTGTAGAAATCCAACAGAGCAGCTCAGTGGCTTGCTACTGTACCTGTGAATGTACTTTGTATTCAGAGGTTTTTATTAAAATAAATAAGTGCTGATATCATGTACCGCAGCTTTACTTTCTCTTTTCATCTGTTTTCTGCACGTCTGAAGCCAAAAGCAACACACACACACACACACACACACAGAAAGTTTGCTCTTGTTCCTGAGCACCTTGTATGAGACACCTTAACGTATCTATTTTCACGGGAGACCTCAGCGGGGATATCATATTGACTTTGCTTCCAAAGTTTTAATTGCACAATTATGTATCATCTCAAGCTGCTTGATTATTGATCGTGGAAAGCATAAACATGTTTGCAGTGTTGATGAGTAAACCCTCTCTAATGAGCCTGCACTCAGTAAACTAGCTCATGTTTCTACATGACTGTTGTGGAATCTAAAGTAAGGCCCAATCTTCTTAAACCTTTCCGAAATATTGATGATTATCCCTAACTTATTGACTTCAGTAGAAGGCATCACCCCAGAGAGTGTGCTGAAATGTTTCTCCTCCTTCTAAGTGAAAGGCGTGAGTTCTCACACCAGTACAAAGACGGGGAACTGTCCGCATCGGTCTCATCAAGTTAAAAGAATTTCAGCTGATGCGAAGATCCAACAATGAGCTGGTTTAAGTTAGATCAACAGGTTCAGTCAACTCAAGAATTTTCCCACCATTAGTTGCACTTCAAGAAAAACTCATGGTGCAGTAATCTGAATATTTGGTGTCAGTGCAACACTGACTCCATTCTTTGAGGGTTGTGATGCTGCGCTGTAGGGTATTGTTTCATGTACCACATGACTGTGAGGGATAGAGATGGACTAGCTCGTCGTTAACGTGGCCCATTGGTTCATAAAGAATCGACCACTGGGGCTCATGCTTGATATAGACCCGTTCTTTGACCTTAACTTTCAGTGTTTGTTCTGGCAATTGAACAGTTTTTAAGAATAAACTCAGAGGATCAAAGGTCAAAGGATGTGAAATGCAAACATTTCCGAGCGTTCAAATTGACCTGGAGATGAAAAGAAAAGGACAGCGACTCAGAGCGCTTAGTCTTTTTTTATCAGTATAATTAAATATCATGCAGTCACTGAGGCTTCACCGCAGTGAAAATAGCTTCGTGTGTGTGTGTGCGCGGCTGTGCGTGTGTGAAGTTTCTGTGAAATGTGTGTCGTTGCAAACTTTTTGAAGTTTGTGTCTGCTCACTCAGGTACGCTGCTGTCATTTTCTGACTAATTTTCTCCTTCAGTGACAGCTCTACACCTGGTTACACACACGCGCACAAACGCACACACCCCTCTGAGCCCATATACGTGAGCTGCTGTCACTTGGACTATGTGACTAAATTTCTATCAGCTATACTGTGCCTGTGGGTGCACAGTTGAGTATTCTAGCTGACTTTAACCTGTTGAGAATCCAGAGATTTGAACCCGAGTGGGGTCACTGATCTCCTGAACTCTGGTCCACCTATCGTAGGTGCTGTTTACCTTCAGCTCAGGTCAGAAAAAAGAATGACAAGCAGTAGATTTATCAGCCGTAAGCCGTCCACACCTTTGCACAGGTCACTGACATCCACGAGTTTTAGGTCTGTGGTATGCAAAACGTGCAAAATAGTTTTTTCCCTGTTTTAGATCAAACAGATGCCATGAAAAGATTCATATTATATTTTTTAAATGTCTTTCCCTGAACATGAAGGCAGTTTTGCACCAGTCTTATGTTACTGTAGGCTCTTTATAAAACACCTGCAGGAGGCTGTTTTGGTGATTTAAAATAGAACTAAAGTTTCGCGTCTGGATGAGGACAAACTGCACTTTCCTTACAGGTCACACTCATATTACATTAGATTGGAATGAATCATTTTCAGCACAGAACTGAATATAATTAGTTAGTAAATAGACATGTTTTTATATACTAATAGAAGCCAATAAAGTAAATAAAGCTGAAAACTGGACGTTTTTGGAAAACAGTACATGTAAAAATATGTCGGGAGTCTCAAAGATTTGTATATTTTTCTCATGTACTGTGGAGCTTTGCTTCTCACCGGTTTTACACACCAAGCACATTGTAAACAAAATGACAGGAAATTCAGAATTTTTCAGATCTGAATTTGTCCTGTAACGTACATATGCACCAAAAAAATGCACTGAAAAAAAAAAAAGAACTAGAGTCGACATGAAGCTTGTCCTGATGTTTCTAAAGAAGAATAGCTAGAAACTGAATCTCTGGATACACCCAGTTCTCAGGAGAAGGCAGCGGCAGGGAGATTTTCAGGAGTTGAAGCTGTTTCACGGCCGCTTTCGTCCGTACTTCAGGATGCCGGTGGGGCAGTTTGAGCTGAGGAAGCAGAGAAATCATTTCAGAGAGTAAATAACCTCGAGCAGCACCTAGCTGTGTGTCTGAGGTCAAATAGGATTTCCATCATCAGTGCACTTGTTCCCAAATGCTGTGGCCTGATTGGTCAGGTCTGGTTATTTGCAAACAAAAATCTAACTTGGTCAGAAAAAATAAGCACTGCAAGGTCGTCCTGTGAAATTTGGCTGCATTAAGAATATGCGAGTCCGAAATATATTTAAAACGCAAACTTTACGCGTCCGGTGTCTGAAGAACTTTACACCATGAATAAGCCTCAGCTATAAAAGCTCGATGAAGCTGTAAATATTACATATTCCATGTATTCCACATGCATGATGGTTTCTGTGGCTGGTTCTGTACAAAAGAGCATCAGCGCATGTTCTCCCTCAGTTATTACATAACAGGAGCTAAAATTTACATAATTATCTAGCCAACCAAAAGTGACAACCATATGTGGTTTGGCCTTTCGACACACTCAGCTGGAAAAGCCACGTTATCTCTCTGTAGACTCTCACCATTTGTTGAGCTACCGCTGGTATACTGGCCTGTGATTGGCTCAGCTGTTTCCATCCAGTAATCTGACTAGCTGAGAGCAAAATGAATCTCCACTGCACCTTTGAATGTAGCACCAGCGAACTCACACAAACCAGAATCGCACGTGCACCCAAGATCTGCCGCTTTGCACGAGCCACTCTCTCTCTTTTTTTCTTCTTTTTTTTACCTCGACAACCGAGGCTTGTAATCTTGCAAGTCGAGCGTGTGAAAAAGACCAGGATTAATCAGTTTACCGCCCCACCAGAGAGAGGACACGCTGCCTTAATAAATAAATATGAATAAGCTTGTAGAGTTTGGAACAGACCATTAAAAAGTCAGAGAGAACATGGACCAAAGTGAAGCTCGAGGTGTGTTTGGGTTCAAGTGAGAGGATCAAGGAGATGTCACAAGTCGCTTTTGGATCAGATCCAATTATGTGAGGCTGATAGCGGCGTGTATGTGTGTGTGTCGCCCTGGAAGTCTTTCAGAGTGTGGTCGTCTTACCTTATCTTTTGTGGTAAATAGACTGCTAAAGATGCCGTGCGTGGTTTTTTTGTGTGCGTGTGAGAACCAGTCCATACTTGGTGCCGCTGTTATATTTTAATTAAAGCCGAACAGCAGCCTTAATTACTGCCATGATAAACAACACCTCTCTCTCTCTCTCTCTCTCTCTCTCTCTCTCTCTCTCATCAAAGCACCGACAAAGCTTCCTCAGATGTACACACACACACACACACACACACACACACACACACACACACACACACACACACACACACACACACACACACTCAAAGCCTGCGGTTGGTCTCGGTGGTGCAGCAGAACTGTGTTTATGGCTGTTAATGAAAACTGAGGCCAGAGTCCCAGAATCCCAACGCTAATCACCATCTAACTCTCTGGACAGGAGAGGATGGAGGGAGAGAGAGATGAAGGGTGGGAGATGGAGTTTTTAGAGACCACGACACATGAGCGTGTTCATGTCTGTACGTGTAGAAACAGATAAAAAGTGGTGGTGCAGTCATCCGTCAATTTGCTATGATTACTCTGCTCGCATGTATTGCAAGCGTCTGCTCGGATTACTCATCTTGTGGGGACCCGTCTTATGGCTAAGGGCAGCGTTAAGTCCTCTGAAGTGATGGAAGCAAAACTGTGTGTGTGTGTGTGTGTGTGTGTGTGTGTGTGTGTGTGTGTGTGTGTGTGTGTGTGTGTGTGTGTGTGTGTGTGTTGGTGCAGAATGACAAAGGAAAAGTCTAAAAAAGTCATGAGCTCTGCAAGCATGGATTCAGCTGTGCATGTAGGTAGTGTTTGTGAGCCACTTTGCAATTTCCCTTCAGTTTTATTCATAAAGTATGATTTTAAATCAACAGTCACTTTTGATTCTTCGATAAACACACCATTAGAGAACGAACCCTAGCAAACTTGTTGGTGACAGTGGGGAGGAAAAACACGTTTTGTGTGTAACGGCCTTTAGAGTTAGGTGAAATGTTTCAGTGGACCATTTCACCTATCACCTTGGGTTTGGTGAGGTCTGAGGCAGGACTAATGTAAGGATTATGTTGCAAGACAAAAGGTCATCACAGTGTTTGCATGCAGGGTTAATATATTTATGCACTGTTTTCAGGTGTTAGCTGTGGATGAGAAATTAGCACTTTGCAGAATGTGAGGCCCTGCTCTGCTGTTTCCACACAGAGAATCTGAAAATAACCCAGAACAGAGAGTTTATTAACCACACACAGACTCACTGAGCTCAAACAGGCTGGAGAAAATGGACCTTATAAAGAGACACGAGCGCCCAGAGAGCACTGCGAGTCTGAGTGGAGAGGGCAGCTGGGAAACACTGAGATGTACTTCCTCCTCTGAGACAAATATTCCTCGTGGCAGGAAGTAGTTTTTCCTCACATTTCCACATTTCAATGACAGAAAAAATTTTATTGCCCAAAGCAAAACTACGAGTTTAATTTACTTCATCTCATACGCTCTACCACACATTACATACCACAAATAAGTGCTATCCTTCTTACTCCACATACAGTATAAACAAATAACCATCTGTAACCTGTTAACTGACGCCACGCTGCGTTTCATCGTGGCAAAATGTCTTCCTGGAGACACCCACTGTGGCAGGAATGATCACAAAGGCTGAGTGCTTTGGCTGGTGATTATATGTCTGACTGTGGACACATTTGGTCCTCAGTGAGACGCAGCAACACTTCACTGGTGTGTAGTTCAGATCAAAATGATTGTGTTGATTTTAAACATAATAAATGGGCCTGTGGCTGTTATCCACTTTATTCCTTCTCACCTTTTTAAATGATATTGGTGGCGTGGCTGGTGTGATTCCATCACTTTGTCTTGGTTAGCCTTAATTAAAAAAAACCTCCAGCTTCGTCTTGATGTTGTTGTACAAATACGTTGATTGGATGTGAAAATTCATCTATGAGATCGCTTCTGTGCAATAGCTGACTGAAGCACCAGTCTTTGGAGCCTTTGATCAGTTTGCATAGATGACATCCTTTTCATTTTATATCATATTATTATATCTTGAATCTGGAACCATTTGTATTTATTGAAGTCATCAGGTGGGTATATCATGCATCACATTGTAATGACAGAAAAGGGAAGCAGCTAAAGTTTTACATCGCCCTTTTTTTTTTAACAGCAGGAGCTGTTTTGTTGCTCTGGTAGGAAATGATTTAAAATGATTTAACACCTTTTAAATCATGATGCTCCGTAATGTCAAATTGTGGCATTGTGCCATAAACGTGACATGGCTGCTAAATACAGCTGGACCTAAAGGTCATTAACGGTATAACATAACGTGAACCTGCCTTATACATTTAGAAGCAATTTATACTTTCCTTGCCTGAAGAGGGCAACATTCTCAGGCCTAAATCACCCGTATTGCGTCTTCATGTTGAGACTGTTTGTATTGTAATGCAGATATAAATCATGTTGCTTTGGCAGTAATGTTCCTCGGTTTGGATGCCAAAAACAAGATTTGATTGGATCGAACCGAGGTCACGATTTCAAACCCATTTCTAATAAAAAAAAATTCTTCGACTGAATTTGTGGATGAAGAACTTCTGAGACTGTAAAGTATCGTCTGCTACATTCTTTCAAAGCTCAACCAGACTGTTTCTGTTAGCAGCAAGCCAGCACACACACACAGAGACACACACCTACAGGTTCACACAAACAAAAGAAGACAAAGATACAGAGATTCCAAATAATTACTGAGCCCAGAAGTCTGCAGCAGCATAGAGCCAGCAGTGCTTCAGTGTCTGAGCTGTGTGTACGTGTGCGGTGTGTACCTTAATGAGGAGAAAGAGGGCAGACTGGTTTATAGAGAAAACCTTCCAAATCCCATTACTGCACTGGTTAGTGTGTGTGTGAAGCAGTGCATCATCGTATGTGTACTGGACTGTGTAGTATTAGAAGGTTCTCGTGTGTGTGTGTGTGTGTGTGTGTGTGTGTGTGTGTGTGTGTGTGTGTGTGTGTGTGTGTGTGTGTGTGTGTGTGTGTGTGTGTGTGTGTGTGTGTGTGAGTATTTACAGTAAAGTCTCTGTGTTGCGTGTGTGTCCCATTCTGTCCTCAGTAAATAGTGACTTCTCATTAAAGCTTTCCGCTCTGCTGCCGGCGAACACCGAGTCCTGGAACCTGGATAATCCACTCCCCAACGCGTGCACACACACACACACGTACACCTACACACACACAATATACAGTATACACATGAACACAAGTCTTACTACCCTGCTAACTTACAGTCCTTACATCAAATCTAACTAACTATCTATCGATATATAAAAACATTAATTAAAAAACAGGGAAAAAGAACTGAGGAAGTTGCAGAGGAGGAGGAATGAAGAAGGAAGAGGAGGAGAAGCAGAGGGAGTGGGTGTATTTGTTGGTTTAATCCTCTCCTATTAGCGGCTCCTCTGTGTGCTGTAAAGATTAGCCTATTGTCTGAGCTCCAGCAGGTCGGGGAGCAGCGGGCTGTAGCCTCCCCAGCAGCCCAGCCAGGAGCCTCCGACGACGGGCATAGCGACCCACCGCGGGTCCGCTCCTCCCCACCTCCGCCCTTGAGCTCAGAGAGGATTCGGCATTAGTTTGTTTGTTCAGAGCCTGGTGCTGAATAGTCAATGAGGTGATGGATGAGAGTGCGTTTCCCTGGGCAACAGTTTAGAGGCCCTCCCCTCAATTAACCTCTTGGCATGGCGCACACGCAAAGAAAAATCACACGCGCACGTATTCCGGAGATAACTTGCGCATTGATATGCAAGATCCGAAGTCATACAGCCCATGAACAGACCAGGTCAGGTTGTGGCTGCTGCTCATAATTCACAGCACACAGGCCAATATGCGCACACACATACACACACCAAAATGCGCAGCTTAGCGGAGGATGCTGTATTTACAATTCGGGTCACACAGGCAGAGATAAAAACACACTGAGGCGAACACGGGTCAGTGGTGCTACTGGTGCTTCTAATGCAGAGCACACTCCCACACACACACACTCATGCTCACAAAGTTTGAGGACAAGGCATTACTTGTGATGTTTATAATGCCAAACACACACACGCTGCCCATTCACAAGACAGTAGATAAGCTGTAAAGGAAACAACAGGGGATGAAACCTGCCTGAACTTCATGTTTCAAAAATGTTTTACATTTGTTTAGCTGCTTTTGTGTGATTTACGTCTGCCATGTAAGAGGACAGCTGAGCCGTGCCTTTGGTGTAAATTCAGGCTGATATTAACTTTGTATAACCCGAAGCATCTGATTGGTGCATTAATGGGTGTGGTTGAGCCTGTGAGGCAAAACGAAGGGAGAGAAAGTGGGTGATGGACTGCAAACGGCACGCAGGCAGGCCAGCTTTCACATCACATTATATCACCCCACTGTGTTTATGTGTGTGTGGGATGGTTTGAGGAGATGTGCATGAGTGTATACATGCATTAAAATGTTTCTGTGTGTAGTTTTGTGAAGAAAGGGGAAAGGGTTAGGGGACATGACTGTGTGTCTGCTGCATGACTGTGTGCGTGCGTGTGTGTGTGTCCAGGGGGAAGATCTTCTTCTGCTCCAGTTATAGCGGTCAGACACCAGCACAGTCCTCCACGGTCCACTTCCTGTCCATTTCCTGTTGACCTCTGACCCCTGCTGGATGAGTTGAGGTCCTGAGGGTTGTATGGTTGGTGTGTGAGTGTATGTGTGTAAAGGAGGTTTTTCAGATAAATAAAATAAACAAAAGCACAAAAATATGCCCATGTGAGTGCGATATCACGTATGCGATGATTTAATATTATCTGTATACATTTCCTAATACATCATAATCCATAAGTCACTGGGCTCCACTCTGTGGGATTAAACTATTAAAAGCACATTAGTGAGCCGCAGTTTGGCACTGGGTGGCATGTTCCTTCATTAGCATAAACACACGCTGTTATACACACCCCGTACTCGCTAGAGCAACAAATGTGAATTAAAATGCAGCTGAAAACAGCCCCAGTAACATTTGTTTGAGTAACCCTACTTACTCAAATAGATGCGTGTTAGGCTGTTTTAAGGATATTGTTTGAAGGAAGGGACTTTTTTAAAGTACCTTCTCCTGGCTCTTTGCCTTATTTATGCTATTACAATGCAATATGCTTATAATAAAGCATCTGCAGCCCCATTTTAAAAGAGAATCGACAGACTATTAAGGCATAACATTAAAACTCGTGCTTAACATTGTGTAGGACCTCCTTGAGCCACCAGAGCAGCTATGACCTATTGGAGGAAGAATGTGGCACATTTGCATGCTGTGATGTTTTGCACCCAATAATGACACGTGAGAGATCCCTGGTTTGATCCTGGAAGGTTACCAGCAGAAAAATCTGTCAAATCAAACATGTAGAGCTGCCCACTGTGGCGACCCCTTGTGGTAAGCAAGTAAAAAATAGCTTTCTAGGGTATTTAGCTTATTCAGTCTTAGCTTTTGGAGGTCTCTGTACTCTGAGGAGTGAACCTGTGTATACAACTCGTAATGTTTTGAGATGGTAATGTCACTTATGTTGCGTTCATGTGGCTGTACTGCAGTGATGCTCCCAGTGTTCTGGTTTAGCTAGTACCTGATTAAGACTCCTGTAGTAATTAATGGCTCCCAGTCAGTGTTCAATTGGTTAAACCAGTGTTCCTGTCCAGAAACTATTTAATCTTCCCTCACGTCATTTCAAAATGTTTGAAATTTAAAAAATCAAATCAAACTGTTCAGATTTCACGGTGCAGCAGATGGTCCTGTGGGTTTCGTGGACTGAGCTTGTCTTGGATGCTCAGTTGGATCTGGGTGGGTTGGAGGCTGGATCAACACTTTGAGCTCTTCTTCATGTTCTTTTGAACCACTGCTGGGCAGCTTTTGTAGCACGGTGCTGCACACGGTCCTGCTGGGGGAATGCCTTTGCTCCAAACCAGCACACTCCCTCAGGACAAAGTTCAAGTTGATGTCAAACTAACATCCACGTGAACGTTTGCCAGAAGAGCATGGCAAAGTGAGGAGCAGGCCAGTAACAAATGCTCTTGCATTTCTATTTTAGCCTGTTTTACACTGAATCAGTTTGTGCTTTAAGGTCATGGGGTCAGGTGAGATACATACGTGTACATGTGAGCTGATGTTCTTCTCGCTCTATCCCATCCATATTTTTTTCTTTTCCATGCTGGGTTCTGTTACAAACATCTGCATTGCTCTACGATTGTGACCGGACTAATCACAGTTTACAGCACCTAGTCTTGTGATGTGTTTGCTTTGTATCCCCTTTGCTCTAAATTGCCCTCCTTTCTTCTGTGTATTATTTGGAGGATACAGCGATTTTCTGTCTTAGCAATTATTGATTAGTCTTTGGCAGAAAATTCAGTCCATTCCTTGTCTCCTTTTTATAACAAAGATGTCACACGTGCTGGTTCCAGCTTTTTGGATGTCTTCTTTTCTCAGTTTGATGTCATTATGAAATTATTCTTTTGGTTTTTACCACCTTTTTCTGTTTTTTTTTTAACATTTCATAGTCGAGACATGGATTCATTGAGAAAATAAGCAGCAACCTTAACTTTGCACTTTTGTACTCCTGGTTTCCTGCTCTTTAAGGATCCCGCAGTAGCAGGCTACAGCGTACAGTATCCCAGTCGTCCATTATTATTCCCAGTTGCTCTGCTCCTAATTTTTCTCCTTTTGTGTATCCTCTCTTTTCTGCCTCTGCGACCTCCTAATTTCCCCACAGGGATCACAAAGTTTCATCTTCTCTTATTAGACTTAATTTGCACTGTGTATGTGTGAGAGTGTGTGTGTGTGTGTGTGCGCGCTTTCATTCTGCTCAAAGACGAGGAGACGCAGCCATGCGGTAAATTGTCCTTGTCATCTGTGTGTCACCAGCAGAATCTGTAACCTTAACAAGGACTGCGTGTCCGCTCTTTTTGGCGCTCAGTGGCGGGGCCTCTGAGGGCCACCGTGCAGCGTCCTCATCTCACAGGCGGGATGCCGGCAACCCGCCGGGACTCTTCCCCTCGATATGGAGGGCAGGACGCGCCAACGCCCTCAGACTGTGTCGCTGCTAATTAGGGAAGCTCTGTAGACCCGTTCGCTAAGTGTGGAGGCTTCTGGAGCTGCGCTGGACTTTGGTTGCTAAACATGGTGATTTGGTGCCTTGCTCAAGGGCCTCCTAAGTACATACTTACTTCTTTAAGCTTCTTTAAACAAGATTAAATTTGAACCTCTTGAACCTTTTCTGGCCAAAAATAAAGCTTACTTTGTCTTTACGACTGCCATTAACAAAATAATAATAATAATACTAATAATTACAAAAAATGCCCATATTGTATATATAATCATTGTGTCTCAGATTTTGGGTTATTTGGGTTTAAATTGCTTCTCTAATCGGCGGCTTGAGATAAGCGATGTTTTTAGAAAGTGAGCAGTTCACGCAGCCATTTCTGTTGTTTCCACCAGCCCTAACACAACAACCGACATGCTGCAGTGGGAGGTGACAGCAGCAGGGGGAGAAGCCGGCTGCCACTCTCACAAATGTGCATGAATATTTTCTGCAAAAGTCAGAGATTTTATTTCTGCTTTGCAGTCATGTCTGATCAGGCAACCAAAGAAATTACAGCAAACCTTAAAAAGGACAGTGTGTTTGAGATAAACAATGTTTAGACCATCAGCTGCTGCTTGATTTCATGTGACCCAACAGTTTTCGTCGCAAGCCACAAATGGCTTTATCTGGCAGCAAGATATGAATCCACTATACACACTAAACGATATGAGCGTGTGTTTTATAGAAGCAGGCTGCAGCAGGGCTGCTGGGATGAAAGACAATGCACCTTTCAAAGCAGCTTTCTGGTGACCTTTACAATTTTCATCTTAAAGGAGAATTCATCAACAGAAGATGATATCTCAGGTTTATTTACACAAATGAATGTGAAAATACGTGCTGAATTATGCATACAGCACATCTGTACAGCACATCTGTACAGGTCGTCTTTACTGTAAGGTTTTTTTTTTCATCCGCAGATAAGACATCTAGGCCTACACTGTCTGTTAATGCTTGGTGAAAATATGGTCATATGTTGTGCAGATGTGTGTCTATAATGCAAACAGAGTCTATTTAGTTGCGCTTAGTTCACCTCTCTCTCTCTCTGTGGCTTGGCCTCCCTCACCCTCTTCTGTCACTCATCTCCTTCAGAGAACCACCTACACAAACACACACACACTCACTCCTTCATACATCTCCTCTCTGCTATTTCATTCTGGTTTCTCTCCTTCAGTCACTTCCCTGGATTCGTTCTCTTTGGCCTCTATCCTGGCCTTCTCTCTCTCTCTCTTATAGTATCTTCTTTGTAAGCGGATCCTCTGCCCTGGCCTGCATTTGCATGGGCGGGAGCCAGTAAGGCGTTTGGCTCGAGGGGATGACTGAGAGAGAGGAGGAGAATCTCATTTGCATATATAACGAGGCCTTTTCTGCAGGCAGCCAGGGGAAGAGAAAACACAGGAAAATGGATTTATTTATGTATGGTTTTGTCAAAGATTTCCCCCAGCAGTTGAAGTCAATCCAGGAAGCCAATTATGCGTTGGATTGTGAGTGCGAGTTGTGAGAGGAGATCTCGCTGTGCTGCTGCACACCCCCAAAGAGCGGGCTGATCAGCAGTCGAACTGAACCGAGGATGATGATGGTGACAGTGATGGTGAGATTCGTGTGATTCCAGCATTATTGCGTCTTTTCCGTGTCTCTTTCAGTTGCTATCAAAGCGGCAGCCTTTCATCTGCCGCATCCTATTCTCGCGCCCGTCTCCAGGCCCGTTTCTCTGAGAGGAGCTCTGGGGCGATAACTACCCACCTTCCTCACTTTCTTGTCTTCGCTGTAAATGTCAAGAAAATATTAGAGGAAAAAAAAGAAAGAAAACTTGCCGGGAACCAGAGGGAGAACAGAATGACTTCACATCAGGACAACGATGTGCAAGATGTGCAAGAGGGTAGCTCCTCTTTGGCATCGTCACGAGTCTTCTTTTTTTGTTTTTATCAGACAGGACTAAGAAGAAGCAGTGGGTGAAAAAATGTGAAAAAAAGTCATCGCATATTCCCCCGGATTGTGTCCCCCCCTTTTTTTTTTTCCTATTCTAATCTGCTATGCAAAAGAATTAAAGCATGGAGCCGAGCTGTTATCTCTTGCACACAGCACAAGAAAGAGAGAGAGGGAGAGAATAGGCTAACGCTGAATAATGAATCAAACACACTCCAAAGCCTTTTACATTTCCTATACTTCACCTTAAATATTGAGAGGCCTGCTTCCCAGCCCACTATTCCTTTCAGGGAAACAGAAAAGTGGAAACTTTCAAGATGAAGAGGCGTGAAGACCGAAGGGTCTCTCCATCCTCTGTTTGCTTCTTTCCCTGAGACTGACTGATGTTGTTTTGTGGTTTTACACGCCACTCGCCCGCTGACATTTTGCATAATGCGGACCGAGCGACTGCCGACTGAGGATGATCTAAGCAGCTGGACAGCTTGTGATGAATGCTGGAAAGTCACAGCGGGGGAGGGAGGGGGCAGGGTGCTGGCTGATGGATCGGCAGAGAGAGCTGCTCCAGCTTGGGGTGCAGAGACGTCAGGAGGAGTTTGTTTGCTGGGAAAACTGTGAACTTCATCAGGTTTCTTGCAGTTAGAGCAGTGACTCCCAACAGAGTCGGAGCCCAGGTTTTAGGAATTCTTATTTTAGGAGTCCTGCAACGCGCTTCCTGCTACCTTTTTAAAGGTTTGAAAAAGAGACGTACTGTAGCTCTGCTTAAAATGCTACCGCTGCGCTAATGCCGAGGTCTTTGCTGTATTGTCTGTTCAGGATTTTGCACATTTACAATGCTTCGTTCTTCAGTGGTTCATCCTTGTAGCAGAGCAAGATTTGATGGTCTGCTGAATAAATGATGTGCATGTGGGTGATACACTACATATATCGCAGGCAGTGGTGATATTGCTTTACATTTTCTTTACTGCATAAAATAAAATGGTGGTGGAGAGACCACAGAGTGAACCAGGCTTGGTTAATGTTAAGAGAAACCGAACTGTTTCCCCAGCTGCTCTGACAGATCGATCACAGCCCAACACTTCATTGAAGTTGTACGACGTTCACACTGAATATTCAAACCCGAGACGCCGTGTTTTTATGGCTGCGCCTCGTCTCTATCAAATAGAAATATTATTCATGCCTTGATCACCATTTTAAAAGTGTTTGTAGAGCCTCAGTTATCGAGGTCACAGGTTATTTAAAAGTATGCGGTGAAAATCAAACGAGGTTACAGAATACAACAATACTCCCTGCCACACTAAGAGTAAGTATTTCTAGCCCGTCGTCTGTTCCTGAGCATGAAATACTCGTCAAAGCTGAAGTCATCTCTGAGCTTTGGATGTGGAGTTGTTTGGTGAAGCGCCTTCACACGCTGGTCACAGCAATAGTGAGTCTGTTCTTAAGCACCCAGCAGTGCAGCGGTGGATAAAAGTCTTGCACAGAGCTTTGGAGACCAGCAGACTGGCTGTGTGCTGTCACCAGGATGCCATGTGAACAATATGATGCAGTGCAGTACTGAAGGCTACTGTTATTATGTTTGTGCTGGAGCACATTCTTTAACTCACCCCTGTTGCAAGTAGACAGAAGTCACAAAGAGCTTGTTTGAAAAAAGGAAAATAAATGTTAAAAACAACAAAAACTATCCACGGCAGCCTTGTTTTTAGGTCTCTGGTGAAGCTTTTATGCGTCGTTCTCTTTGTTACTAACATCGTTGTCACCATCTTCCCTGTTCAGGTCAACTTTTCATCTAGTCAGGATTGAGCCTGCACACAGAGTCACTGGCATCAGGCTCGACACTTCAGGAATTTGGAAAACTGCGCACAAGTAGTCACAGTGTTTGAGTTCCTACATTTCTCTGCAAACAGACAGTAACAAAAAGACCTGCAGCACTCCCACTAGTGACAGACTCTTGGTGAGGAGCTCTCATTGTCACATTTTATGCTCTGGGAACCCTTGAGCATCATTTTCAACATATGTATTTGATGATGTGAACAGGCACGTTTCAACTCAAACCACAATGTGTTCCTAATCCTAACCAAGCAGCTCTGATGCTTAAACCAAGTCAAATAATAAAATAATGAAAATTAATAACAAGTAAAAACCAAAGTGCAGAAATAAAACAAGCAAACAGTTGGTTGACAGTCCTGTAGTTTAAACCACTGTCACTTCCTGTCTCGTCCACCTGCAGCCACTGGTTCATGGAGACTCTGATGGCAAAGGGCCTCCTGTGTGCATCTTTGAAATGTCAGACATTTTTGAAGCCCTGTGATGAGAACGGGTTGGTTTTTCAAATCCACTTCAGAGTTGTCATTATTCGGAAATCATACTGACATATTTGGAATCTTCAGTTGTGTCAGATCTCATCAATAATTAGTTTTTGCCCAAGTAACTCAGAAAGACTTCATGTAGTTAGTGTAGTTCCCAACACTTCCTTCTTTTGCCACAAACACAAGCCCACTAATCCCTTTATGTATATTATTCACTTGAACTGAGATGGTAACTCATTGCTGCCCACAGATAATTGGGCATGCCAGAGAAAAAGAACGAGGAAGATTTAAGCTTGCATAAAATGAAGAAAGATCACAAAGTAGTCCCTCACTGTTGTACTCACTCACATGTTGTACTTTAAAGAACGGAACTCTGAATTCGTTATTTCAGAAACAACTAACCGTGCACGTGCTCCCACGTAAGTTTGCAAATTATTTATTGGATGTACTGATGCACAGCCGGTCCGACTGTACGCTGGCGCTGATTCTCCAAGTTTCTGAAACTCAAAATTCCGAAGATATTCTCTAATTCGGTGTTTTAAAGGTGATGGAGAACACTGTCCATCCATAGGTGTTCATTTGAGTTGACTGAAAGTTATGAATTTTCATCTTTGATTAATTGTGACATGGTGGATGAGAGGTCTCCCATCAACGTACAAATGATTCACCATTGGCTAAATGGCATTACAGGGACACACCAGCAAAATGTAACTAACAGCAGAACAGAGTGACCAGCATGTCCCAAGTTAAGCCCCCTTCAGTCCAGTGAAATTTTTTTTCATTTTATTTATATAGCACCAAATCCAAACAATAGATCCTACAACAATAGTCCCACAATGTGGAGCAACTAAGAACTTATTCAGTCCGATTCAAGCTCCGAGTAGAGCACAAATGATGAGTTTAGGGTTAATAAATCTGAATCTTTCAGGCTGAGCCTAAAAGCTTTTTTTTCTTTTGTCAGACAGATGCATCTTTGGAGCTCAGTCAGCAGCCCCGCGAGCAGATTTTAGTGAAAAACCGTGAATTTTATGGTGCTGCCTGGTTGAATAATGGCTGATAACAGTTCACGGAGATAAGAGCTGATACAGTGGCACCTAAAACTGCTGCTGTTTAACATATGGCTAGGTGCTAATGGAGCCCTCCAGACGCTCCTGTCTGTATTGTTAACTGCCAGCGGTGAACTTCCTGCCATGGCAGCAGTAGCGAAGTGAGACTTCACAGCTTCCCAGAGAAGATAATCTGATGTTAATTACCATGGGGTGCCAATAAATCACTCACAATCATGTCATAAACATGAAGGGGCCCTTCATGCATCATTATAGCTTTGCAGAGATGAGCGAGCACAAGCCTTTCGCCGCGACACCCTCCGCTTTGCATAAAAGTCCCTTCATTATCCCGCCCCGTCATTTCATGCACATGACAGTGAGGGTTTTTCTTTAACAGCCTCCACCATGTCTTTCACTCACTCTCGTCGCCGATGTCAAATTATAACGTGCCTCCTGACTGAACTGAGGCTTCACGCAGAGCTCCATAAAACAGCGTTAATGTGGGCAGGAGGACAGAGGCTGGAGGTAATCATGGATTTTTCAGCTCTTTATTTTAATTGATTGTTTAATTGATGCATTTAGAAACATTATACAAAATGATTTTGCATTTAAATCCATCCGAGGATAGTTCTTTCCCAGCATGCACTGGGTGAGAGGCCACGAGTCTTTCGAAGGGAAAAACTCTTTGATCATAAAATTATAGACTGCCTCGCTAAAGTCGGCAATCCAAATAATCAGTCGGAGAGGGCCTGAAATAGAGGAATTTTTTGGCTGTGTCGCTAAAGTCGGCACAGCACAGGATTACAATGGCGAAGGCTTCAAATCTACAAACCAACTGTAATGGAAACAGAAAAGGGTGAAGCAGAAGCAGCTCTCAGCTCCAGTGCCGAATATGAGAGATGTTGGCTAAACTACGCCTGAACCAGACCAGTACGCCTGCACCGCTCACCATCTGCCATCCATTATAATCACCACGTTGGCTGACAGCAGTGGGATTTTAAAGATTTTATTACTAAACTACCAAATGATTAGGTCCAAACTCTGAAATCATATTTTTAAGCATCAAAGATTGTGTTAGATGCTGGTAGTGTGATGAAATTACGAGCTTGACAGGCTGTTACAGTTTAGATTTCATCTGGAACAGCTGCTATGCAGGTACACTGACACATTGTTTAAATGGATGACTAAGAATATTGTGCTGTTATGTTTTTACCTGCATATTATTCTATGTAACTGACAGAGTTCAGTTTTTTGCACAGTGCATCTGCACTGGAGATGTTTCAAAAGCTGCTCAGAACAACTCAGCCCGAAGAAAAGTCTTCAGTCTTTGTTGCAAAGGTTTGCTGACTTTGCCCTGAAATACATTTTTAAAACCCTTTTCCCACCTCAGAGTTATGCTTGTACCACCATATTTGTTGATGAGGAATTCTCAGTTTCCACGTCAGGGTTGTCAGAGTGCCACAACTCTCTCTTAAAATATGAAGCTGAAGCTCATGTTTTATACACTGTGCACCATGTCAGAAAAGCCTTAAACCTGCATTCTGTCTGATGGCCAGCAGGGGTCGACTGTTTGCGTTCTGATTGTAGGTCAGAGTCGGCTTCGCGTAACTAAACCACGACGTGCATGTAGGCAGGGCTAACTTGTGGTTGGCCTCTGTGACCTCACTCATCACATGTACTTTTGAAACTGCAGTTTTCCTCTGAAACCCCTGGAAAATGCAGAGTATGGGTCTTAGGTTGGTTGTTTTGTCCACTCCAGCTTTCAAGGTCAAAAATGAACCTTTAATTCATGTTTTTGTGAGCTTTGACTAAATAATTCCACAGCCAAGTAAACATGCTGACGGTCTTTTAGCATTTTCACTCAGTTTTCTTTGCTTTCTTTTATGGAGTCATTTAAAAACACCACAAAACATTGCATTGACCGACGGTTTAGATGGATTCAATGTCCTTAAAAGACCTTTAATGTATCATAAAAGCAAAATTTATAAACATAAACTTGAATGCAGAAGAGTCATTAGCTTTGGAAACTCGACGTTTACCTAGAATGTTCATAGAGCACAGATCTGAAATTCCGAGTGAAAATACTTTTTCAAGGCTTTTTTAATGTCAGGCTTTCATTTCTTTTTCTGTGTGTTTGTTTTGGTTTTTCCTTTATTTGTGTGTTTGGCGCGCTCGCTCCACACAGAGATTTCATCCCCACACATCACCCTGCTCTAAGGTTAAAAACACAAAGTACATTTCAAATAATTCCCCTCCCTCGGTCCCCGCTTCCCGTAAATCTCCATATCTAACAAGCATGGAGGTGACTCTGACAACCTGGCTCTGGTCGGTGCCAGCCAATTAGATCGGTCGAGTAGGATGAGGGCGCCCTCGGTGTCCTCGCAGCAGCATCTTGAATCTCACACCGCTCCATCCATCTGAACATCTGGCTTGAAGCTGCGTCTGCCTCCTGCAATGTTGACCGTGCTGACGGGTCCATTAGAGACTGTGTGCGCGCGTGTGTCTGTGCGTGCACGCCTGCGTGTGTGTGTTTGAGCTGATACAGGAAATGACACGGCAGCAGCAGGTACACAGGCTCTCCCAGAGCACTTGTCCAAACCGATCAAATGGAACCTGAACTAAGCGTGAACGCCGGCAGATCCGTGTTCGGGGACTCGATCAGCTGCTGCTGCTGCTGTTGACGATGATGACTCACAACATGGCTGCCACAGGCAGAGCTGTTTAAAGACACCTGAGAAGAAGAGAAAAATGGATCTGATTGGTCTACATTTATATATTGTTGAGCTGTGTTTTTACTGCAGGATTTATTCTTAACTTTAAATTCAGTGTAATGTAATGTTTTGATGGACAGCCAATCCTAATCCCATAGTTTCTGTGAAGATGGGATCCGTGTGGGGGTTTCTAAACAACAAGGCTCTTAGGTAAGCCATCGGAGATCGTTAAATGTGAGTGAAATTCAGCAGCAACAAAAGACTGTTAGTGATGTAAAGCGGGCGACTTTGTGGTGTTAAAGAGTGAGGAATCCCACTGACATGAGGGGATATGAATAATTTAAAGGTTTATCTATGCAACAGGAGCCTGGACTGTCCAGGCAACGAACCATCAGCTGCAAAGCAATGTGAGAAACTCTTTTAATGATAGTTAAGAAGATATGCGTTGGACTGAAATTAGCATTGACACGTCTCAGTGCATCATGATTGGGAGGATATCTTTGCAAGCACAATCATCATAGCAGCAACAACCAATCACATACAAGGCACAAAAATCAGCCTCGCTCTGTCTGGACTGCACGATTTGACTGACCGGCAGCGGGGCTGATGTGATTTGATTTGCTGGCACTTGAAAAGCTATGTTTCTTTTAATCTTTCAGTACATGTGAGGTGAAAGCAACAAATCCACCATTCAGTTTGGAAACTCGTGACTTCACCCCATTCAAAATGAATGAGAGGTGAGAGCACTTCATGTCTGAAACGCTGCTAAAAATAACAGAAGAAATATGCTTTGATGGAGGAGATTTTTATTAATCTAGGTGAACATCTGTTGTTGGTCCACTTTAGTTTCTGTTTGATCTCTGGCTCATCGGGCACCATCAGCAGGCCCGAATTTCTTCCTGATAAAGACGTTATGCCTCAGACAAATTCTAACAAGCCTCCCTGATTGTGTGTCCAATTTCCACTGTAAAATTAGCGCTACGTCCTCAGAGCTTTTTCTTAAGCAGATCGGGAAAAACGAGGGTTGCAGGGTTATGATTATCTGTCACCGATTCCACTGATTCAACGTTCTCTTGTCTCTGTTTGGCTCTTTCCTGAGCTGCTTTAATTGTTGCATATTGAGTTTATTTTGCTGATTATCAGTGTGAAAACTTTGCCTGGACAACTCTGATCTTAGAATAAGTAACATTTGAAACAAAAAGGTGTTCTGAACCTTCAGACTTTTATCATATAATACGGTTCTCGTTGAGAAGCCGTTATAAACAGAGCTGTAATGAGGCCGCTGCTGCGTCGACAGTGTGTCACTGTGATTTACTGTTCAGGCTTTCATCAGGAGCAGCACCACCTTTCTCTCTCCCCCACACACACACACACACACACACACACACACACACACACACAAACAATACAAAATAAAATGTTCGAGTGAAACTACACTATCCTTCACCCTTTCCTCTGCTGGTCCAAACTTTCTGCTTCATTTGAGCCCAGAGTGCGTCGTATCTCCTCGTCTGTAGGAATCGTCTGCTACATTGCATTCTGGGTGTAATTCGCCCCGGGGCAGTATTAGATTTAGCCGGTATCAGACTTATTTGTTCGCTTTACCCAGTTGAGTACACAGCGCGTACACGGCGTACAGTGAAGCTCCTCATCCACTTAGCACTCGGCAGATAAGAGCTTTCTTTATCCTGCTTATCTTGCAGAAGATAAAACACACTCAGAGGCCGAGTGGAAATGAGATGTGGCGACAAACCGCATCTTTAAACGAAGAGGTGTTTCTTCATTTCCAATAACGACGGCCTATATAGAGCGTGAAATGCTCTCAACTTGGTGTGAGAGGAAGCTGTGTGTGTGTGTGTGTGTGTGTGTGTGTGTGTGTGTGTGTGTGTGTGTGTGTGTGTGTGTGTGTGTGTGTGTGTGTGTGTGTGTGTGTGTGTGTGTGTGTGTGTGTGACAGAGTGATACAGCGGCATCATTTGAGTGTAAAATAAACGTTCAGTCGAAATAAGTTAACACATCTAAATGAGGGAAGGGAAGGTTGCAGAGGGACAAACCTGCATCCCATTTTCTGCATCGCTTCACCCATTCAGAGAGGTGTGGATGTGTGTGTGTGTGTGTGTGTGTGTGTGTGTGTGTGTGTGTGTGTGTGTGTGTGTGTGTGTGTGTGTGTGTGTCACTGGGGAGGAAGGGTGGGTGATATGTGTCGATGTTCACCAGGCCAAATGTTCAGCTAGGACAGTGTGGACAGAATGCCGCGCTGTCTTGCAAACCGTCCCCTGACCTCTGACATCACGTTTTTCGTACTGCATCTGATGATGTTTCGGGACAATGGAGTCGCCTCAGACTGCTGCTGAAAACTTGTACACATGGAGATGGGTGTGGAATCTTAAAAGAATCTACTGAGTTGTGACAGAATATAAAATCATAATTTGGAAAAACAGAACCATCCCATTAAAAATGTACCTTTCCAGAGGCCTTCTTCTTTTATCTCCCCTGTACAACGTCGTAGAAAGTTTTTAAAAAAAGAAGCTATCGTGGAATAACACTGTAAAAATCTTGTTCTTCGGTCCACCCTGTCCCTGGGACATGTGAGTCGAGTGAAGGCGAGCCTCCCTGCATCGCTGTAAACTGAGAGATGAATAAAAATGCCATTTTTGAGAGGGAAAAATTAGCACAAAGTGATATATATTCATCTCATGGGTGAAAATCACCAACGTTAGTGTCCTAGTCACAAAATATCGAGAGGAGAATATTTCAGTCAAGTGTGCGATCTGATTTATTAATGCTGGCAACACACAATTTACTGCACATTAGGCCAATATTTAAAATTGGAAAAAAAAAGAACAAAGAAAGGAAAATAGCTAAACTTTTGTAAATCACCTGTGAAACTAATTACACCCGGAATTGCACTCACGCACTACTTTGCCGCATTTAGTAATTTAGTCCTCGTGTAACCGGTGTGTTCCTGCGTTGCATCTGACAATGAAAGGTAAAAAGCCCGCTCCAGCTCCTATAATCAAACATAAACAGTTGGGATGAGAGTTAGCTCCACCCACTACAACTTCCAAGCTAACAAGACTGTTCATGCTAGCATCAGCAGTGTCTATACACATACACAGGTGCCACTTATTCACAGCATCGTGTAAAGACAGGCGTAATGATGACAAAAATGAACTAAAACACACAATGAGAAACGTCAGGCTGGGTAAAGATATAATGGTGTTGGAAAAGAAATGACTCTGACCTCTCCCACAGGGGAATTATGAAAAAGGGGAAAAGTCAGAGGGGTACCCCAAATTTATAGGGTTGCACCAAAGAAGAAGTCAGGTATACCACAGTTTGGGGTTTGGAACACATTTTGTGTAATTATAACAATATATAATTTGTGACCCGGTTACACTTGGGCAGATGAGGCAGACACTGAGGATGAAGAATGTAAACCTCGTACAGAGAAGAGATCTCAGAGGACTTCAGCGAGAACACCGACAGTTTACTCCAGATGTCGCGCTCGGCTGTCAGTCCCAGCATCCCTGTCAATACATCCGATGCTGTGAGAAGGAGAGGAGAGAGGAGAGGAGACTCAGTCAGCTAATGTTTGACTCTGTGTTTCTGTCTCGTGCTCACACTTCGTGTTCCCACTGCTGGCCAGACTTGCTTTTATTGATGGTCAGTTTAGATTCCTGCATAAATACAACAATCCACACAAAATGCTCGCTGTTCACTTTCCTCTTCCTCACGAACCAAATTCATTTTGACCAGCCATAACACACATGTCAAATCACTGCTAACCAGCACTTTAAATTAGTGAGGTGATGTTTACGTGAGCTTAGTCTTTCCGTCAAATCCAAACTGACAAAGACCTTTCAGACACTTCACAGTCTGTTTATTAAAGCGTCAAATCATTAAAAACATTAATACATGTAAATTGCATGAATTGAAGTGTGAAGAAAATAATTTTCAGTGCAGTGCCCTCCGAAACACACAGGCTCGCCTCACAAGTGACACTAAAGTCGGGAATTAAGTTCAACTTCATCAAGCAGAGAGAAAAATACTCACCAGGGCGGTCTCGGGGTGTGATTTTAATCTACCAAGCAGGACTTTCAGAGATTAGACACATCGCTTTGAGATGGTGATTTAAACATTTGCATATATTTGAACATTACACATATATCTTTGTTCAGCTTTGTGGAGCAATTAACTCAACATATTTCTTTTATATATACGATATTTATCTGTGAGGGAAGAATCACTTGATAATACTTATACTAGTACCAGATGACTGTGTTGTTCTCACCTTCTAAAACTGCTTTTTTTAGATTTCTTTCTCCAACTTTACTATTGTGAGTTTTATTTTCTGTCTTTCTGTCTGGCTGTCCCTCCAAAGCTGTGATTTTAAAGTGGTTTATAGTCATTTACAGAGACTTTTAAAGAACTGAGAATTAAGAATTTTCTAATATATTCATCTTAGGTTGTAGTCAGTGTCAGGAATAAGGGGTAACCTACGATGTCGGCCCACTGGGGATTGTGGTGTAAAAAACAGCATGGGGGGTGGGGGTCCACATAAGAGGAGTCAAGTGGGGTTGTCATAGACTTCCATACAGTCAAATAAAGATTATTATTATGTCATAGCTAAATTAGTAACTAGTATTTGCCAGCTGATATTGATTTGACATCATAATAACAGTGATTCATCTCTCAAAGGTGTTAGCAGTTAGAGAGACTGAGGGAGCTTAAAGGTTTCATAAAGTGCGTGTGTGTGTGTGTGTGTGTGTGTGTGTGTGTGTGTGTGTGTGTGTGACATATGGTTGCTCTCTAAACAAGATGCTGACCAACTATGTTCTGATAAAACACACACACGCTCACAATGTATGTGCCCTCTGACCCTTCTACAACGCGAGTCTAAGCAGACTAAAATAGAAGCGTGTGTGTGTTTGTGTGTGTTTGTGTGTTATCAGAGCGACCAGCAGCTCTGTAGCGCTCATCTATCCCATAAGTCACTGGGGCTCCTGCTGCCTATTGATCTGGCAACCCTCCCTGACACACACATGGACACACAGACACACACTCGTCGCCTGCCAAGCACCGTCAGATGGTCTAAACCGATGAAGAGAGCGAGATAGAAGTAAAGTGGAATCATCAGCACCAACAATACCCCCTCCAAACTCCTCCACCCCCTTTCCTCCCACCCTCATCCCCCTCCCTCCCCTTCTCTCTCTCTCCTCTTCTTCCTCTTAAACAGTCTAAACCATCAGTCTTTTGTGCTCATTTATTAATCTTATTGTTATGAACATGTTGTCAGAGGAATAATGTTAAAGTCCGGCTGATGTGTCGACACCCTGAAATATAAAATCTAATACGGTACTGCATGTTTCCAAGGCATTTAAACGGGGTCCACACACATCATCAGGGCTCTGTTTTTGCATTTCACCCGGCATCGGTTGCAACTAGAAATTTGTGTTGCTAGGAGACGAGCTGTCAGCTTCAGTGACGAGGTCTTGATGGGAGCACTTCATACAACTCTGTATGTGAATGTTGTTGTTTTTTTCTTTTTGCCAGAAATGATTCGATTAAACGTTCGCGATCAAACGGCTCATTGGGAGACACTTCATTTATTAAATATGAACAATTTTATGTCAATTCTAAGATGTCTGGAGCAGCGTTATTATACTTTGGTTTTTTGTGTTAATGTGAAATTATATTGTTTTCAGATCAGTGTAGTTTCAGCTGGTTTCCACAAGTGATTTGCTCATGTCAGTTTATGTTTGCTTAAAAATGTCTCAGTATTAGTTTTTAGTAGATTTACTAGTTTCAGTGTGTAATTTTCGTGTTATGGGGGTATTTGTCCAGGTCAAAGCCTTGTAACAGGAACATAAACATCCCAGGCTCAATAACCAGGCATGTCAAAGTCTGACAAAGACTAACATGCGAAAAATTGCTTTACATTTTATTAGCTGACATTGTTTCAGTCATTTTAATACACTCTACTTTGATTTGATTTCATTTAACTAGCTGTTTTGTCCCCACACATACCTTTATGAACCTGGCTGGTCATTGGTCACAGCACAGGCACAGCGTGACTTCTGATAAAAACTCATGGAAGAAAATTTCTGTAGTTTAATCTTTTTTTTCATTTTTTTTTTTTACCTGTCCTAGTAAAATAAAGAAAGGATACTAAGCAGCTAAACAGTTATATTTATGTATTTATTTATTTGTTTGTTTGTGGTAAAAAAAAATTTTTAAAATCTGATACTCTTAATTCACAGTCAGCTGTTTAAGTCCATCCAGAAGCAAGTCTTTCCCAGCAACATCCTCTAGGCACTAATTTGGGCAGTTATTTTAAGCATTCAATTTTAATAGCCATTAAAATATAAAAACTGCATGTATTGAATCACCAGGCATATCAGATGAAATGAACCCCCCAAAAAATAAGGTTTTAAATATAAATGCAGCCAAAGCTTTCATTTAAGGATTCTCGGGATGCCTCGTCTGTGCTTTAACTCAGATTAAGTGGAATTGGCACACACAGATCTACACTGATAACTCAACAACAGTCACACGCGCAGACACATAAGTACAGGTGTGAGTCTGTTCATGTTTTATGGTTCACAGACGCACACAGCTGTAGGTTTCGGTTCATGTATGGCTCCGGGCGTTCTGCTGACCTCAGCGCGGCAGCTCAGAGAGACGCACGCGGGGGATGCTGAGAGAAAGGTGTGTGTTTGCGTGTGTGGAGGTCAGCTGTAGCCTGCAGTGCAGTGGCAGTCACCTCTCTGGAGTCTCTGTTTGTTTCTGCATTTCCCACAAACCATCACCTTTTTTTCCCCCTTGTTTTGTTTTGTTTTGTGTTTTTTTTTTTTTTTTTGCAGCTCTCTCATTGTCACATGTCACTTCTGTCTTTATTTCCTGGTCTTGTTTTTTGCTTCACAGTGTCTTTCCTGTAACTTTGTTTCTCCGGTGTTCTTCTTCTTTACTTTTTCATTTATCACATCCAGAATCTTTAGTTTGTGCTTGAATGAGAAAACAAAGCTTATGTAATATCAACTAGCAAGCTTCATTTCTGTCAGACTTCAAATATCCACCATTTATCTGGAGATGCTCAATGGAGGAACGGAACAGATAGACAGACGCATGAAGCAGCTCAGGAACATTTGTTTGGATTTTTGGAGTTTGTGATGGGAACACATGTTGTTGTGCGATGGGTTTCACATGCACAAATATGGATTCAGTGATTGTTTTGCTAACTGAGAGGATGATTTGGGCAGATTCTGTCATCGTCTCTGGTTTCTGGGCAGATTTAGGCTGTTTATATGTGTTATTAGTAGGGAGGAAAGATGTTGCATGTTGGAGGTACTCTTTATATAAAAGTCCATTTTTTACATTGGCTTTGGAAAAGGTCAATTTTATCAACACCTGCAGTTCAGTCACCCGTGGTTGGAGTGTTTCCTGCAGCATTTCCATGTCATTTGACAAGAGGAGTCACTTTATGCTTTGCGCAAGTACAATGGCACACAGGAGTAACTGAACTCTATGTCAAATATTTTAATTTCAAAAATAATGGAAGGACAAGCTGTGAAACATGGCCTTGGTTCTGGCAGTCTTCACCGTGTTTTAATAGACATCTTTGCTCAGACAGCTCGACCTCCAGCTGTCTCTCCTGTTTACTTTTAACAGAGACAGTCAAGTCATTTTTGGAGTAATGATACAGTTTCTCCCTTTAGTATATTACTAAAAATGAACATGGACCTCATGCAATAATGTGCCATCTTAACTCATGCACCCAAAAAACCATTATATTCACACCAGTCCATTTTACCAATCAGTGTATATTAAACAGTCCAAATCCTTCTAAATTCGTAGTTCTCCCACTTCTTGATAAAAGCTGAGTTGTATCAGGAAGAAGCAGAGAAACACCTGCTGCTAAAGGAAAGGAAAAAGAGTCCGAGAACCAAAGGTGCACCTTTCCAAAGGGAGTAAGGGCATTAAGGGAAAAACAAATCATAGACTGCAAGTGAGGTTGTGAAATATTGCCTAAAGGTGTGATACTTTGTCGTATAAAAAAATACAAACCTGTATAAAATGCTTAGTTTAAGCACAGAATCATAGAAGGTACTGCATTGGCTTTTATTCTTGTTTAACTCTGTGTTTTGAGGAATTTCTTCATACAGCTGGAGGCTCTCCTCCTATCCCAGGATTCCTGAGCTCTTTGTCACTTAGTTTTTCACCAACATGCTGCAGCCTAATTAAATTTTCATGTTGTTTGCAGCTTTTAATCCACAACACAGGTGGATGGAGTACCTTATACCAAACTTTGCCTGCATATCTACCTTTCTCAGCCCATCTCTACCATTTTTTTTTAACTTAAACCAACATGCAAAGAGTTAACTTTGATCTCCGCAAGTCTGGTCCCTCTCCTTCGCTGCTGGGTGCAGGAGCTGTAGAGAGGAGGAACAAAGAGTGATGGGGGAGGGCAGAGAGAGGTGCAGGTAGGAAAGAAAGAGTTAAGATGAAGGAAAGAAGTAAGCAAGAAACCAAAAAAAGGGGATGAAAGATAAAAGGGAGATTTGGAAGCAAACACAGGCTGAAAACAGAAATAAGCAGATAAAAAAAGGATGGAAGAGAAATCTGTGATTGTTTCTTTGTTTTCCAGTTTCACTCTATGTTCAGTCTGCAGTTGTTTGGAGGTTAAATTGAAATGCTTTTTAGTATTTTTCTGCATTATTTGCTGTCATTTAATGAATTACCACATCAAAGTGAGGAGTCAGAGTGCAGCCGACTGTCAGATTGTTGGTTTAAAAACATGATTTTTTTTTTTTATTCACTTTTTCCCTTTTGAAGGTTGCACCAGCCTGAAACTCAAAGACCCTGAATGCTGTGGAAGAAAAAAAAATTGAAAGTTCAGTTTAGATTTTAGTCCAATTCTCATCAAAATGCTTTATCAGTCCCAGCTCTTGGAGGACTTTTACTTTGTCTCCTTGTGGTCTGAGTGCAGTTGGAGAGCCACACAGTGCACAGAGCTGTTTAGTTTGACTTCTTTACTAAAAATCTGCTTGATCAGTGATCAGCTTTTATATATTTATATTTCTAAAAGGTCTATATTTTTATTTAATATCTTAGGATGATTTCTATAGTATAGTTGAGACTGGGCTGCTGATGAACCGTTGAACTATTTTTTATGTTCACTGCAGCTATGTTGGATTGTTAACTCGGGGTTGTTGCCCAAAGTGGAGGAGTTAAAGCTGCAGGTAGGGACCAAAAGAATCAGATTGCAGATACAAGTGGTGGAAATGAGCTTCCTCTGAATCCTTAGAGATGGGGTGAAAAGGTCAGTCATATAAGGGAGGGGCTTAGAATAGATCAAAGCCACCTCAGGTGGTTCAGACATCAGACCAGGACGCCTCCTGGGCACTTCCTGGGTGAGATGTTGGATGTCTCCGGGCAGTTCTTTTGGATTGGGGTCAAAATGACACTGAGTGGTTTTGTTATATAAATACAGCAAAAATAATGTTTACTTGAAATGAGTAAAATCTAAATGAGACCAGAGTGAAAGGATGGCAAATGAACTCATATTAATAATGTGGATTGTACTTAGGATCAAAGCTGCAATTTGAAAGAAATTATATTTTTATTTCATAAAATATGCAGATTAATCATAAATACCTGGTTTTTTTTCTTTAGATGACATTAATTTAATAATTAATAATTCTATAATTATTTTATTATCTGTTGTTTATGGCTTTGCCTTTTATTACAAGCAGTGATCCACCATGCACATAATTCATGAAGAGTTCAGTGACTGCTCATCTGTTGCTGGTAAACTAGCTTTACTATGTATGCTAGCGCCCTGCTTTGATTATTGACTTCCAGCACTGACGACATGGCCACCCACTTTGGCGTGGTTGGCTGGTTGCTGGCATGTTAACAGAGTTTGCTTAGAGTGGGGTTCATGGACTTAAATGACGGATAAGAAGGCGGAGCAAGCTCAGAAAACAGCCGTCAATAAACAGAGCCTGTCTAGACACACAAACCCCTCGGATAAGTCAGAACTACTTTGATGACCACAAATCTGTCAAAGTAAGAAAAGATCCAGAGCAACAGAATTAATTCAATTTTCTAAAACCTTCTGGATGCAGTTGCCCCCACCAAAGCTGCACATCTTTTAGCATGCAACTGCGGCGTTGCTCTGTCACCAGCTGTAGTGCTGAACCAGTTTTTCCCCGTGAAGTTTAGCTGGTGAAGCAGCTTTCCTCCAGAGAGCAGCTTCGTCGAGCTCTAGCCTCGATTTATACCGACGGACTCCACTTCTGTTTGAAGGCTTTTACTTTCAGAGTGCCAGCAGGGATCGGGGAGGAGGAGAAAAGACGTCTGCCATACTTTATTTCATCCTTTAAATAAAATAAAATAAAATATCCTTCTACAAACTTCATCCCACTGTAGAAAATAAAAAAAAGTCTGACGGTGAAGTTTTATCTTCAGCTTTCCTTCTTATTTCTTAATTTCTCGGTGAAATTATGTCTCTGCACAGCTTCAGTCTCTCTTTAAAATGATTTGAAAGTCTTCTGAGACGATATCTTTCAGCACAAAGCATAGGGAAATATGACTGTTGAAATAAGGATGTGTTTTGATGTAAATCTCTGGTGTCATCTGAATTTATGAGTAAACATAAAAACTAAGCGTAGTTATAATTTATTATGTTCCTCATTTTCTTCAAGCGTTTCTGTGAGGAAATGGAGAACAAGTCCTTTTTTACTCTGAGCTCCAATTTTTATCGCTCTCATTCTTCATTCTTTTTATGTGTTATCTGATTTTTGTCAAAAGGTAAAAAATGGACAGGAAGTAAGTGATAACTAACGAGTCACCCCATCCACACGGTCATTAAGGTAATGAGAGCAGCTTGTAGCGTGAGTGAATACCAATAACTGGGATCAGGCTAAGCTGATGCGCCTACACAACACCGTGTTGCCTGTACAGTTTGTCATTGTGTTCCTCAACACGCCTGTCACATGTTGTTGTCTGCGGCCGGTCATACGTGCCAGCATCAATCTGTCTGAAGCGTCACTGATCCGTGTGCGGGAGAATATGAGAGCGCATCAATCAGCCGCAGGTGGACTGTTACTGTGGGATCAAACAGGAAGTGGCTCGCAGCGAAGCCGCCGACGGTCGTCGTGACAAACATACAATCGGTCTGAAGACATGAAAAGACAGAAATGATCAGTGAGGAAATCTGAAGAGCTGCTGGAGAAAAACACATTCAGAATCCTGATGGGTGCACTTGTGAAAAAAGTGTTAGCAGCACAAACCGTGAAGCCTCCGTAGCGCAGGGATGGCTTTAGTTTGTTGCCATGACATTCCTTTTAGGAAAAGAAAATGATACTTTCGCTTTTCTGTTGTCAGTTTACAACTCGCAGTAGTTAATCCTCATATAACAGTCTCAATAAGGGTCCCACTGGAGTCAAAAAGCCTAAAGACAGGATGTATTTCACTGTATACTTGCTGCTAAATGCCTACAGTGGTTCAGTAATGGGCTAATATTTCATGCAAACGGAAAGACGTCAAACGTGCATGTTAGCATGTTGTCTAAATGGCTGATAAAAGGATGATTTACAGACAGAAATCAGGTTTGAGCTGTGTTCCAGTACAGAAGTAGATAGTGCTAACCTAGCATTACACTGGATATCCACGACTTACCTTTGTCTCCTTGAATTTCCATTTTGGTCACGTTATGAAGAACACTTACAAACTGATTGTTGGCAAGTTGCTGACACTGAACATGTAAGCAGTGCTCTTCAGTGAAATGTGTTTTTTACTAAAAGAACAATATCCACTCAGTGTTAGTGCTATTAGTCCCTGCTTTATGCTTAAAGGACTCTAAACTCTGACCTCAGGTGTAAGAGTGGTTTATAGACCCAACACTGATCCCAGCCACGTTCCACCAAAACAGATACATGTTTAATATTTGGGAGACATTTCCTACTGCTATAATACCATCGATTATATAAAACATTGGGATGGTTAGAAAATGCTTTATATCTTTACCTTTATTTACATTATATTTCAATTTGCCTCGTTTAGGGACGGCAGTGTTTAAAATGACAATAAGATCAACATCTGTTCTGCTTTTCATGAACATCTCCATATTTTCTGATGAGCTGATGGCACAGAAAATGAATATTTGCTGGCTTTTGTGCATCTAATTAATTACTTTTACTGGAATATCTGGTGAATGTAATGCATTTTTAACATGGACATTAGTCAGTACAACAGACTTAAGATTGCTTTGATGTGGCTTAATTCAGTTTTTAATTCTTAATCTGTTTTAATTCTATTTTCTGAGGGTTTCAGCCATTCCTTTTTTTTTTTTAAACAAATCGTTTTAAAGGGAACATCAGCAGCTCACAGTGCCAAAACGGTCCTTTACGCACGCACGCACACACACACACACACACACACACACACACACACACACACACACACACACACACACACACACACACACTGCTGAATGTAAAGAAGCAGCTTTGAGAGCATTTTTGCTGTGACAGAGCTAAAGGATTGTGAGGTCCTGTTAATAAGCCTCACCCCCCTCAACTCTCCCGCCTCACCTCCTTGTGTCCCCCCTCCACATGATCCCTAAATGCATCTTGGGAAATGGCAGCAGCAGCTACAGCCGGGGGCTGCGATGCTGCAAATTTATTCACTTTTGTAGGATAATTGAATTTTTCCTTCATAGTAGGCCGATTCCACTGGGGTGTAAGTACAAGTGTGTGTGTGTGTGTGTGTGTGTGTGTGTGTGTGTGTGTGTGTGTGTGTGTGTGTGTGTGTGTGTGTGTGTGTGTGTGTGTGTGCTCTTTTTCCTCTGGACTATTAATAATTGACTGGTTGGCGTTTCTTTCTGTGTGAAGATTTATTTCACCTCACTGCTAATTCGGTCGTCTTTCAGATCTGATCTGCAGGTTTCTCAGAGTTTGTCTTTTTTTATAAGTTTTTTTATGTCCCGGTTGGTTGATGTTATTTACAGGGGCAGGTTGCTGAGTTTGGTTTACTGTCTCAGCTTCTTGTTTGATGTGCGAATGTGTGAGTTAACTTCAAGAGACGGGCGTAAACAGGAACACTTTAAACCTACAACATTAGCGATTGTTTGATGCATGGAAAACAACGCTGACAGGTCTGTAAGTCCGGTCTGACAGCGGATTCGCACAAAAGTCATGTCTCACCATCTCAGCAGAAACATTAAAGGAAGAAATGACTGATTTCCTCTAAACATCTGGGAGCTCATTCCAGTTGTTTTGGTCATCGTTGCTATCAGACATGATCACATTTCACAGCTTCACAACAGGGAGCTCAGTGTGGTAGGATGTTTGATGAATCTCGAGTCCTTTAAAAGAACACTGCTTTACCAAATGATGTTACGTAGCCGAGTCCAGCATCCTCACAGCACCCGTGAGCTCTGACTGCGGTTACTCTGAAAAGAAGTCCAGCAGAGGTGTGAATCAGAGAGTCAATAAAGTCCAAAATATGTTGTTGTTATAGGTGTTAAGCTCATATGAAACTGAGTCGGAATGGATCTAGACTTTTTTAAGTGGATTCTTTGGCACTCATAGTTCCACTTGTATGTCCGCAGGCTTGCTTTATAACAGAAAACAAAGATTTTATGACAAGGCTGTTTATGAGTTGTACTGGCCGGTTTCACTAAAACCAACGGGACTCCTGAAACCCTGTAGATTTAAATAATAATTAAACAGTACTAATTATTCTGCCTCAGTTTGCAGATGACTGGCAGGTACAATTAACCTGAGTTCCATCCATCACCTTGCTATCCTTTAAGAGTAGAGGTGGATTTAAACATGACCAGATAGTATGGACCCCTTTGCATCCACACAGAGCAGCTAGACTTCCAGGTGTCCACGTACAAACAATGATGGACTCGCTTGTCCTTAATGAGGCAATCATGGGCATCAAGCAATGCACAAAGCCGCCAATATTCGCTCACACAAGCAAAACTGACAACCTGATGTCTAAATTGAGATAATAATGTACTTGGATGTTCTCACGCATGTGATAATTTGCAGCTTGACGTCCACGTAGAGACACAAATGGACTCCTGTATCCACATGAATCCACGAGTGATGATAATAGACGTATTAATGTTGAGCCAGTGATGGTTTGGATGTCCACGTTAGGGGTGAGAGTGGGCGACATTCAGGTATCAGCTTGGAGATAAATAATCTACCTAATTATCCACAAAGCAGCATGCAGAAGCACCATTTCTACTTTTTAAAAATTGTTTATCCATGTATTTATTCAACCCGCAATGTCATAACTTACAAATTGGCAGTGTTTTTATTCATTTAAGAAAATCTAACAAGCATAGGTTATGTTCTTGGATGCAGACTGATCTTTCTGCTGTGCTGGAACAGATTATTTGTAGTATAGAGCTGAGTCGGGCTACAACAGTCTGCATACATAAACATAAGAGTGTCTGGAAAGGAGAATGTAATGTAATCTTTGGCCAACTTAGCCGGCCATTTCTTGAAGAAAAGAGACCAAAAATAACTAAGAAGATGCAAATACATCAGCTGGTTTAAAATACGAGCACCACCACTTGCATAAAATTACCAAAGTGAGACCTAGTTTATGAAAATTAAAAAAAAAGGATGGAGGATTTCCCTTTAAAGAGATGCAGATGTGCTGCGGCTGCCAGCTCCGAGCCAAGCCAGAGTTTCTGTATTCAGGTCAGTTTGTGCATTCAAAGCAAACACAAACCATGTTCCTCTGCATCATTAATGACCTCTCTTTCACACACACTCGCTCACACATTCTCTAACTCTCTCACTCACTCACTCACACACACACACAGCAGGATGCAGTGGTCAAATATTTATGGCCAGGAGAAGCTGCTGTGTTATTGTACTTGATATAGCTCAGGGCGTTTTCTATTGCAGTTGCTTTAGTTGGTTTTCAGGCACCGATCACAAATACAAAACGCTACAAATAAAAACTTTGGTTACTTAACCGGGAGGTTCACTCAAAATACTTTTAAAATCCATCCCTGTCCACCCGATCTGCTGAAGAGACAGATTAGTGCCATTTACTGTAAACTAATCAAAGGCGGGGACATTTCTCTCCAGAGGACAGGAAGTACCGATGCTAGCTGGATGAGGAAGAGGAAGTCTTGTACTGAAATAGTAAAAGTAAAAAAACAGTTCAGGTCAGTGCCGGCAGCTCAGCAGTGTTGCATCACGCTGAGCTTCTGATGAAATGAGACCAGCAGCGGTTACAGCAACAAGAACACACTCATGCTTTATTTTCACTTTTGCTGGTGCTAAAGTTTGAAACAACGACAAAGAATCTGTGCCAAACATGTCTACGTTATTTCTAATTAATAAAGGAAAACACAGGCACAATGTGTGACTCCAATAAAGAGCAACTATCAGCTGGTACACCACACGTGATGGCATCGCTGTGCAAGGAAATGTATTTTTATGCTCAAGAAAGTAGCGTTCATAGTCGACAATCCAAATGATTCTATAGGGATATAGGGATTAGACACCAGACTTTTAATTTTTAAACCAAAATTACCAGTATGACCAGTTTCCCATCTAACACCTAAAACTCACGTGTGTCACTCGACAGAACCAATTACAAACTCCGCTGTAGCCTCTGCGTGTGTCCTTTACCGGCATCACGTCGTTATCCAAGCGACTGCTGCTGCGGTCGTATTGATGAGCTCAGAGCCGAGCAGATGCTGCAGCGGCTTATCGATCAGCCGGGAAGGGATGTTAAGCACGAATTAGTCCAGAATCAATAAAGAGCGACTGAACAGCAGAAGAGGTGTAAATGCAGCTCAGGTGAGTGTGGCTGTTTGGAAGGAAATAGGAAGTCAGAAAAAGGAAGCATATTGGAAGAAAGCAGGGCAGAAAGAACAAAACTGTACCAGAGTTTGCAGAGTGAAAATTTTTTCCTCAGTTTTTCCTTTGGTCCCGTCTCCTTTGGGAATCATTTGTTTACAGTGATTTGGTAAAATCATCTTTTAGATCTTAAAAGGGGGAAAGGAGACGGAAAGAAAGAGAGGCTGTTTGGAAGGAAATTTCCCACGTGTGGGACTAATAAAGGTTATCTTATCTTATCTTATCTTATTTAGAAAAGCAGGAGAAAGGAGAGATGATAGGAAGGCAGGAGGGGGGAAATAGAAAATAGTATGGACAAAGAAGGAAATGCAGAAGGGTAGACGTTTAGGAAATTAAAGGTTAGGCATGGAAAGCTGTCGAAATCACTCCAAATGCATGAATACATTTCGCAATGAGTTTGATTTATATTGTGCCAATTCACAATAAGTGTCCTCATGAAGTGCCCTGGATGAAAGGATGGACTTTTAGGTGAGTTGCAAGTATCCAAGAAAAGGTGGATTATAGACAAAACATGGAGATTAAATGAAAGAAACCAGAAGGTGTTAAGAAGAAAGCAAGAAAGACACGATGAAGGAAGCGTGTCTGCTCTGGCCTCGTCGGCCCCTCCAGTATTTCATTTCGACTGTCGCCTCGGCTGCCCTGTTGTTTGGTTGGTTGGCTGGTTAGACACCCCGGGCTTTAAGCAGGAAATGGATTTAGACCTTGCAGGAAGCAGAGGGGAGATTTGGGAGGGGGACTCATTTTTAACGTGTCAATCAATACGTTAATGTCACAGAGGAGGAGACACCACTGCCACTGCCAAAAAAAAAAAAAAAAAGAAAAGGCGATGGAGCGAGAAGCAAAAAGCAGAAACAAAGAAACGACTCTTTTATTTCTCTTCTCTCAGTCGGTTTGTTTTTTTTTCTTCTGCCTTCAGAGGGAGTCAAGGGGTGAATTAATTTTGGATTTGGAAAAAAAGAAAAGAGGGGTGTGTGGGGGGGGGGGGGGGGGGTTGTCTAATAACATCTTGGCATGAAGGGAGAGCGAGGGGCTTCTGAAAGCATCAAATGTTAATGTTCGAAAGAAAAAAACACAAATGATTTTCATCTGTGTGGCGCTCTCCTGCTAATTAGTGAAAGAACTGATGACATTTAAATATCTAATATCCTCTTTTTTCTTTCCTTCAAATCTGTGTGATAAATCTCAGACTCCTTTCCTTCATTTTCTGCCAAACCTGACTTCTTTTCTCCCCCTTTTTTTCCCTGCCATCTTTTCCTCAACTTTTATCCCCCCACCCCACCCCCTCCGTCTCTCCTCCCCTTCGTCCTCTTTCCCAGCTCTGTGTCGATTAATTAATTGCCGGCTAATTTAATTTCTCAAAAAGTAATAACTTGTTTAAGCATGAATAAAGACTGACAAGGCAAAGTTCTAATCTGCCCAAAGTTTAATTAGATCCGGCAAGGTTTCAGCACGGAGCCAGACTGGGGGGTCACAGCGAGAGAAGGAGAGGGAGAGAGATACTAAACAATGAAAAGAAGGGGAGAGAAAGAGCCCTAGGAATGGATCTGGCCTAAATGCAGTCTGAAGTGGCTTCGCTGGTTTTCTTCAACTTCTGTGTCAAAAACTGGCCCAAAAGCACATCTTTCAAACACGATCGCTAAACCGAGCTGCTGTAAAATGGGGAATGAATTTTTCTGAGCACCACAAGCCTCTTGAAACGGTTCCTTTTAACTGTAATTTCAATACTGTTTAATGACTTGCGGATAGTCAAGAAGAGCTGGCAGATTCAATTACGTTCTCTGTTTCATGTGTGCATGGAGCAAATAGAAAGCCCGCGAGCTCGGCTGGAGGAAGCCACCGGGCCCAAAAAATCATGGAAAGGTGCAGCAAGTGTCAATCAAATGATTCTTTGAACGCAGTACCCATTTCTTCCTGAAAAGATCATTTCAGTTTATTTCAAGGTGGCTCACAATTCCCAAATAATGAGTCTATGAGTCCTGTTAACCTCTTTGTAAAGATCTGGAGTCGCACAAAGCAGCGTGCATCAGGGCGACAGTATTGTTTATCAAAAAGCTTCCTGCAGCTTTGCAAAAAACAACATTTTTTTTTTTTTTTTTTATACACAAATCATTTCATTCATCGCATGTTTTGAAGACGCAGCCAAAAAAAACCATGGCAATTAGCCACCTGGTTTTCGTAGAAGAAACAGCTTGATTTTAATAAGTTCACCAATTATGAAAAAAATGTTTTCTTCTGAAAATTAAAGTCTAATGTACGTTCTAATCAAAATGTGCTGTGTAAAAAAGCAGAGATGAAATGCTGCTGAAAATAAAAAGGCAACAGAGCATATCTGAGAAATCTCATTGTCAGGATGTTTAATAGTGCCGTTTTAGCAGTGCTGGGCTAATAGACCAAATATGGGGCAAAGAGTATTTTTACATGGGACATGGTGGAATGGTGTATAGATGTTAACCTGAACCACAATACTGCTGTTAACATAACAAAGTAGTTTTAGCAAGAAATACCAGAGAACGTTTTTCTCGAGTATTTAATTTCAGGCATGATCTAAATTAACTTTTATTCCATTGTTTTTTTTCTCTTCTGTCACAATCAGTGCTGTTTTGAAATTCCCATGGATTCCAATACAGAGACATCATATGATATCTGTGGTAAAACCTTCGACTTTAAAATTCTGCTAAAGCTGCCATATTGCTAATTCACATTATGCATAGTTAGCCCAGAAATACATGCATGTAGACCAAGAGTTAACTAGCTGGCCACCTCACAGTTGAAGATATGTGCACAGGGTTCAGTGCACGAACACAATTGGCTCAGATCTTTTAGGATCCTTTAAGTTCAGAGTGTCTGAAACCTCAGTGACAGCAGCAGAGCGGGGCGAGTTCCATTTGAATGGCGTGTTATTGTTAGAAGCATCATTAACAATTGGGAGAACACTTTGAAAAGCTTTTTAGACTGATGCCTGTGAAATCTTAATAGGAACACACAGTGCAGCACACACTGAGGAGATCTGAATGTTGGTGTGTTTTTACAAGCATTACTGATCTGAGGCGCTGTGTGATTGTGACTGCAGATCCAGGTTTACAGCAGTGTGTGTTTATCGTGTAATACAAAGTGATAATTATGTTATTCGGGGGGAAAAAACTTCTGCTGCGTGCACAGCGACAATGCCTGTCTGTTATTACACTCAGCTGGGAAGTAGTTTGATCGTCACAGCTCTGGATTTTGTCCTGGTAGAGTATGAAGGGTTAAATAAAGGCTGGAACACATGTAGGTGTAATACAAACCGAGGAGGTGGATAAGGTTTGGTAGCTGAGGCGGAGGAATGCAGAGCAGGAATCTGTTCAAAATGCTGCAGGTCTGGTGTGTCTCCACTTGCTGCCAGGGTAGAATTTCAATATTGCTGGTTTGTATGTTAACAAGACACAGTTTTGATGAGGCTGTCATACCTAGAACATTGCATTTATATTTTCATGACAAGCTGGCTGTATAAATTGCTGCTGTGTTACTGCACTGGTGGACTTTTTTAGGGAAAGTGTCTGATTTCTGTATATGAAATTTATACAATATTGTTTCCTCGCAAATCCCACAAAAGAATGAAAACAGTAGCACATTCCTTTATATTTACAATCTTATTGTGTATGTTATAGTTATGAAATTGGCTGTTTCTTAGCCCTTTCCTGACATCACAGAATGATGATTTGTAAGCACTGGAAATCTTTTTACCGCTCACTGGAGTCTTTTCTGATATTTAATGCATAAGGACCAATGTGTGCAAAAATCCAATGTACAATCCTAAGTAACATAGATAAAAAGGCATTCATAGAGCACACCAATTTACACTCAATTTAAACTTAGATGTCTTTGAACTGTGAGAAGAAGCTGAGGTTCCTGCAGGAAACCCACTCATGCACAGAGAGAAGATTCAAATGCCACACATATAGGCCTAGCCAACAAAACGATTCAAACCCATGTCATGTGATGGTGCTACCTACCGCACTACTGCTGCACCCTCAGTTCACTTTTATTTACATAGCACCAAATCACACAATAGTTGTTGTTCAAGGTTCTTTGTATTCTAAAGTAAAGACCTACAGTAATACAGAGAAAACTCCAGCAATCAGACAACCACTGTGAGCAACACTTGACGACAGTGGGAAGGAAGAAGTACGTTTTAACAGGAAGAAACCTCTGGCAGAACCCGGCTATCTGCTGTGAGCAGTTGGAGGTGAGCGGACGGAGATGGACCTTGGTCACAAAAACTAGGCCAAGCTAGAGCTGGTGACTTCATCTATAAGCTCTCTATCCCCAGGACTTTAGAGCTCCAGGTTAATAGGAAAAATAAATACACACTAACAAAGAGATACTGAAAAAGAAGATCATTCAGTTTGCTATCCATGCAAAATAATTAGTCATTTGCTCTACGATGACTTTAGTGGACTATCAATGCTAAGACTCTTCAGGCAACATCGTTGTTGAGCCTCCTGCTTGATCATCACATGCACATTGGAATAAATGGCAAATTTGTAGCCTTGCAATCACCTGATTTGGCACAAAAACCATGAAAACTCTTCAAAGAAATGAAATGTGGTTTAGTCTGATCCAAGCGCCATAGTTATAGCCTCCAGGAAGGGAGTGCAAGTCAGTGAATTGTCTGAAACGAAGGTATCTCTGTGTATGTGGGCTGCTGGCATCACCGCTGATTGCAGCGGGGGAAGCGGCACGTCGTCCGCTTTCTCCTGGATGTCTTTGAGCATTCAGAGCAGCTGCACCTCCTCTCACTCCTCTATTGTTCCTATAAGATAAATTGGAGCTATTGTCATAGACAGAGAAAAGACATTAATTGAAGGTTTTCCTGCCGCTGCTTTTATTGCAACACAAACTCTCTCTCTCACACACACGCACACACACATGCAAAATCCAGCTTCAAAGTAATTAAACACATTAACACTTCAAGCATAAGCAGAAAAAAGAGAAGCTCTCTTTTGTGTACATTTGCTTCCATTTATCACCCAGGACCGAGCGGAGCGGGGGGAAGCACGAGGATTTAGCATATCTCTGAGACTAAAGTGATGGCGCGGAAAAGAGGAAGGAGAAGAGGAGGAGGGGAAAAAAGGGAAAGAGAGAGCCAATCCGCCTGGGCTCTTTACTCCAGTCGACAGCGTAAAATGTCAGATACTCATCTGGAAATTATTTCCATTTCATACCACTGACATCTTCCCAAGCGGGGACACTGGAATCTAATTAGTTTGACCAGAAAATGGTGACCAAGGTAGCGGAGTGTATTATGCAGGGAGAGGGGTTGCTAGGGCGTGTGAGGGTCCCTGGGGTTAACTGGAACTCAAGAGTACAGATAAGGGCTACAGGGGGAAAAAACTCAGGAGGGCTACTCCATTTTAAATCGCCCTGACTAATAGAGGCAACCTTGAATTCAGTGTTTCAGCCCTCTGACAGCACCGAAGCCGAGCCTTGCCGAGGGTAGAAGGGGGAAGACAGATAGCGTTTCCTCCTCCGGGGGTTACCCCAGAACTTTTCAAACTTCCCATAAGAGCTGACAAGAAGGCTGAAGCCGCCGAACGATGCTGCAGCTGCAGCTGTTGGTGCTTCAGGGAACTTTTTAAACTGCTAAATGTTTTGTGATGTTTGTCACCCCGGGGAGGTCAGATGGTTAATCATACCAGTCATCTCAGTGCCTCTCAACAAAAACATTACGACCCCGCCCAGTGAGGGATTTGCTTTATGAGGCTTCTGAATGTACCCCGTGCGATCAGGCGCTCCGATCTTGGCGGCAGATCTTTTGAGTAATGCAGGTTGAGAGTTGGAGTTGCCATAGATCACAGTTGTTCAAACAAGACAGCCCTCACTAGACAACTTTCAGTGTTTACTCAGCACTACTGACGAGTTTCCATGATACTCCAGTCAAATTCAATCTTAATGATTTGGCCCTTGTCGAAATCGCTCAGCACATCACATCACCCCATTTTCCCCCACATCGTTCGTGCTGACTACAAGAACTTTTAGAAGCAGATCTTGTCAGTTAGCAGTCATCTTTGTGATGCATCTGGGCAGCTGTTTCCAAGGCCCTATCTAAATGAATGAGTTTAAATTTACTGGTCAAAGGTACATAAAAATGCAACTTAATAATGCTACTACACCACATACATTTATTCATGTTACGCAGATGCAGAGGTATATGACTATACTGAGTGAATATTTCTGCCACCACACAGCTGACCATGTGTGCCCCTACACTTTGGCAAAGAACACGAGAAATGTAAGGTAAAAAAAAAATGCAAGATGTTTTCTGGAAGGGGTTCATCCTCTGGGGAGCTCTAGTGTGTTCAGTTAGTTTCAAAAAAACGTTTTTCTTTTTTATAGAAGGGCAAATGCTCAAAATCTCTAATGATAACTAATGATGAAAATAGACCTCACATCAATTGAATTCAATTCAATGTTATTTATACAGCGCCAAATCACAACATCAGTCGCCTCAAGGTGCTTTATGTTGCAAAGTAGACCCTGCAATAACACATACAGAGAAAACCCCAACAATCATATGACCCCCTGTGAGCAAACACTTTGGCGACAGTGGGAAGGAAAAACTCCCTACAGGAAGAAACCTCCTGCAGAACCAGGCTCAGGGAGGGGCAGCCATCTGCCCCGACCGGTTGGGTTGAGACATCGCGCATAAACAGTGAAGTCTCTCTGCATCCCGTCGACATAGTAAAATAGAAATACTGCTGTTGTAGAAATTTTTGCCACTGCTAATTTAAAATATCTTTTTTATTATGTTTTTGAGTTTGAGCTTGTTCTCTTGGTCATAAGGGTCATAAGGGTCATATCACAGACAGACATACTCTGACAACTTTACCAGTGCATGCTGTGGGCATCAAGCTGCAGAGCAAAGTTTGAGATGAAATGAACGAAAATGATATCAATACAATAAAGCAGTACAAGAAAATAGTCAGATATGAACTGAAAACATGCATTAATATAAACACGGTAACACTCTATGAAAGTAAATGAGTCCCACCAGCTTTAAGTCAAAGTTTGTGTCTAATTGATGTGGTGACAAAGTTCTCAGATAATTACATTTGTGCTTCAGCCACTAATGAGAGTCAGGAAAAGCAGGCGAGTCAGCAGCCTTCGCAAACATCTGATCAGCCTTCATGCTGTCTTTGATGAAGATCTGTGCTGAAGGAGCGGCGGCGGTGGTTGCAGCACCCAGCTAATGTCCACCAACAGAGGAAGGCCTTATTAGCCAAAATCGTTATTGATCTCACATCTTAGCCACAACCAACCCTAACCGCCCAAACTCTTCCTCCCATCGTGCTCGCCAATTAGCTCTATCAAAAAAACAAGGCCAATTAGTGCTTGTGCCTAATTAGGACAAACATGACCCCCATCAGCCCTAATTCTGTGATTAGAGTTACAGATCACTGGGCCGAGGCCCGGATACAGGTTCACGCTCTGATTTGCTCCTGTACTTTTTAATGAGTTCAGTGAGTGTTTTGGAGTTTTGTTAGGTTGTATACCGTCTTTGATCATACAGGTATGTGCATGCATACGTACAGTTTCGTATAACTAAATAAACACATAGAGTACTCTGTAAATTGGCAAATATTGCTCAGAGTTAAAGGCCAGTGTTTGAAACTGGATTGAACATTTTTTAATCTCTGCACTTTCTATCGGGTCCTGATACATTTATTGTAATACAGATTTCTGCAGCATTAATTCTATTTGTGCACAATTGCACACCACCTGTTATGTATCACCTGTATCATATTTTATACACTTATTACTTATCACTGCTTTCTGAGACATCTTTAAAAATCGTTAGGAACGAATCCATGGTAAAAAGAAATGTTTCCGATTTAGAACCATAGAACCACCATTAGAGCTTTTAGAAGCTCTTATTGTGAGACATTTAAAGTCGTGCTAATGTTACTGCTAATTGGTAATGGCATTTATCTGTCGTGAAAGGAAAGAGATTATTATATCTTTTGAAAAATAGAATATAATAGAATAGCCCTTTATTGTCAGTGTACATGTAAAACAAAATTGTAGAACTAGAAGACTTCATTGGTATCTGTATTCTCATACAGTTAACAAAGCGTACCAGTTCTTCTGAAGGGACAGGTGGCCAAAATTTGGAAAAAACACAAACCGTGTCAATATATGAATAGAAACAAGTAAAAATGTCAAACATCATTAAATAGATACATGTATTTACATTTTTTCCACCTAATTGTAACACACAGATGTGATGTACGGTATTTTTGACCAGACTTGCCTGCTTTCATTTGAAATGAGGCATGAAACAACAGTTTGATTGAACTGTGCTGTGACTGCAAAGATCGAACAGAAGGTGAGCTTCCTGTTTATCTCCTGTTACTCTTGTAAACATCACCTGTTCAAAGATGGCTCCCCTGAGAAAAACACTCCACTCTGACAGTGTCGGAGAACTCGCGATGACAAACAGTGACAGACAGAGGGGCTGAACCTTCCAGGAGGAACATCTGTAACTCTATTTGGCAGGGTTAGTGCAAGATCGACTTATAGACAGAACAGATTATTTTGAAATAAATGGGTTTAAAAGTAAAAAGCTTAAAGTTGAAAATAAGGGAGGTCACTGAAGACCTGCCTGAATTAACCTGTCCTGTATCATTTGATGCCACTCTTAAACATGTAGAACCGTGAACACAAAAACCCTTATACTAAACATTAAGTGAACAAACCCTTGTTATAGAATTTTTTTAAACTTGTGCAGAGTCTCGAGATCGGAAAGGAGAACAGCCTGCATAGAAAACACACCAAATCTCAGCTGTTCAAAGCACTTTCAGCTCAGTTGTGGCACTGGCACGATCTGCTCTGGTAGCCAGATGTGGCCCAACAGCACACCTCAAGTTTGCCACATAAAACTCAAGCCGTGCTTTGAGTTAGCAGGATTAGCCAAAGCCAAATGTGGCCTAAAGGAAACTGTAAGTGCAAGGCCACATTTGGGCCAAATGGTGATTGCTGTGTGGGAGGACTAGCTTTAATTATGAGATCAGATTTGACACCGTCTGTGGTGGCCTGCATGCATTACCTGGCCTGTAATCTGTTTGTCAGGGGAGCAGGATGGGTAAGATCAAATTTCCTGAAAGTCCAGAGAGTGTGAAGCTTTTTGGGCTCAGCCTCTGTTTTGATAGTGACAACTCGAAAGCTTCAGTTTAATCTGCCTAAATCTGCAATCATGTAAATCTGTGTCACATTAGCTATTATAAATAATTTAGGTCATAAGTACTGTAAATATCAATCCCTCAAATTACAATTGAAAGTAACTTCCATGCATGTGTATAACCACGAGGAAATGCTGGCGTGTAAATGCTGCCTGCCAGTATTCCCTTGTTCAGTGGGCACTGGTTAAAATGCTACAGAGCCGAATGTAATATTTGCTCCTGGAAGACTTTTCTAATAAAGTTTCTACTGTTCTCCCACCGGCAAAGTCGATGGCAGTGATCGCAGCTTTAGTTTAACAAAGTTCCCGTGCACACAGTAGTCCAGCTGAACTCAAGTGCTGAGTCCTTCGTCTGTTGTTGTGGAAGTGAGTCAAGTTTGGAGTGTGTTCAGCTGTACAGCTCTGAGGCAGTCCGTGCTCTATAAGCCTCCTGCTGACACGACGTTTGGAGGCAAAGCACTTATTAAACAGCCGCTCTGAACTCGGCAGCCACTCGCACATGACTTAACATTTTTGCAAGCACCTTGCTTTTGCATGGGAAGTGCTTAAAAACTAAAATCCATGGCAGCGGCGGCCGTGAGAATACGGGAGGGGAAGCGTTGAAAAAAGACAGAGCGCGTCCGCTACTCAGCACTCCGCGGGATTAGAACGCACACATCAAGCCGCAAACAGACAGAAAAGCCGACTGTAGCTCCTTTTTTGCAAAAAGGAGGCAATGAATTTCAATTATGCATGAAGCAGAGGCCATTTTGGGAAATAAGCGCCATCCCCCAGGAGGACCGCCACCTCCTCTGCCCCCTCTTGAGCCCCTAGCCTCTAGTATCAAAGAATGATCTAATGTCACGCACAGGAGAAAGGTTACTTTCTGCATACGCATTGATATTTCTGCTTCCATCTCTGACCTTTTTCCACTCTAAGCTGTGATTTCTTTAAAATGCGAACTCAGCCCCGCGTCTGTCTGTCAGTCTCCATCTGTCTGCCTCCGTACCTCAGAGGTACCTCAGAGGTACAGGATGAGAAGCTTCAACAACTTACAGAAAAACAAAAAAAGAAAATCCAGATTTGAGAAATCGTGACCGTAATAATCACACACTAAAACACAGATGTTTTTTTTCTGCAGCCATCATCTTTCATTATGTCATTTTTCTTTTTCAAGAACAAGGCAGTAACAGAATTGTTATTTTAGCCTTAAGTGGCTGTTTGCGAAACCTAATTAATATTTTAATGAACCTGAGCGTGTTTTTCCCTCCTTCACTAAATCAGCTGATCCTGTTTCACGCTCAGCGCCCATCGTTGGATCTGCGCATTCCTTCTGTCAGCAACAAATTCCTGGCACTTTGTGAACTATTAGTGACTTTAAAAATACACAGAGCTTTAATTAATTTTCTTCAAATAGAGAGAACTGCGTGTGGATAAAGGGGTAATGACAGTTTTAATCAGCATCTCCTGCTCTCGCCAGCCTGTACACAGCTGAACTGTGACACTGCACTTGCAGTTTTGTTAGATTTTACAGAACAAAAGCATCATTTATGAGATCTTTGGATACATAAATACCAATATTTATTCAGCAAACACATTTATCTGACTGTAGTCAAATGCAATTTACAACCAACTTTGGCTTTTAGCTGCAAACTCTCAGGGGAAATTGTTCTGCTACATAAGACAAAATCCCACAGATGAGCATTAATGCACAAAACAGCAAGTAAAGTTCAACCTAATAAATAACAATAAAAAAGAAAGACTTGCAGACACACATTTGTTACTGCTGGAGGTATTTATATGCATATACCTGGAAAAAAGTGCTAGCCTATAGTAACCGGAATCCAAGCTTTATCATAATAGGTTGCAAAGAAGAAAAAGCATCAGAGTCCAGCTTGCTCTCTTCAAATCTGAGAAAGGAAATAATGGGCATATCCATCCCGAACTTAAATACAGATCTTAAATCCTTGTGTCCGTATCCCCGGCCTGTTCAATCAAATTCTGCAGATTTGCAAATGTAATCAAAACTCCCATCTTCAAAGCTTCATTTGTATTTTAGCCAATATTCATATAGCTAAGGTGACATGGAGTGACAATCAATTCTAAAGCTTCTCTGACTTTTTATTTATTAGCTTTAAAAGGTCCAGGTTTGGGGCCTCATTTGCTGAGATGAGACAACAACAACAACAACAAGCGACGGGACACTACCTATACAGCTCAGAATAGCAGACAGACACCGTTAAAGACCATTCCACAAAAAGACACATTACAGGCGCTTCTCTTCACAGATGTGGCAAATAATAGCATTTTGTCAAAGCTGCTGTTGTGTACAAGCACAAGATGTCCTTTGGCAGCAGTGTGTAACCCACTGGGTTATGACAATAGTGAGATGGGGCTGTCACTGCAAATATATTTTTCTGCAGTGGTTGAGTGTGATGTGCTCCTTTTAACCCAAACCTTGAGAAAACACCAAAAAACACTCTTTCTAACCCTAACCGAGTAGTTTAAAGTGTCTAAACCTCACCCGAGAGTAATAGTGGAAACAAAAGCAGGACAGGACTTGAACTTATCCCACCCAAATCCTTAAAACCTCCTAATCTGGATCGCTATTGTTGCAGCTGGTGCATCAAGCCCAGACTAGAGTTTATTATTTATTATCTCAGGGTTTTATGTGAAACCTCTGCACCGTAATGTCATCTTCATCTCCCACCTTTCCTCGCGCTGCTGTTTCCACGGTACTCATGCTTTCTCTTCTCTGTTTTGTTGTGTCTCTCTGCAGATCTCAGGCCTCTTCCCGACGTGGCAATGACCGGTAAATGCACCCGGGAGTGCACCGAGTTTGGCCACTCTGACTCCTGCTGGATGCCCGGCCAGCCTTCTCCCAACCGCAAGGTATCCAAGAATGCCCCCAAGCTCTCCACCTTCGTGCCTTACCAAGAGATGGACGGGCAGGAGCAGCTGATGGCCAACGGCAGCCCCAAGCCCCTGCCGATGGAGGAGCGTGGACCAGGTGGTGGCGGTGGTGGCAGCAGCTCCAAAGTGGCCAACATGCGTTTCATGACACCCTACAGCAGTGCCTACCCCAGTGGCGGAGATTCATCCAGTAAAGACTGTGGCATGGAGGAGATCCCGCTGAGCCAGGCGGTGGAGTACCACTCAGCTACCACTCCAACCGGCCAAACCTCCAAGAGGGAGATCTACCTGTGAGGGCACAGCTCTCCACCTTAAAACCCACACTCATCGCCCAGCGCTCCCCATCGCCCAGCTGCTCCCCACCACCTGTCGCGCCCCCTCACAGCTGCCCCCTGTGCCTATAACTTGCTGTGCCACAGCACCTACTCCCCCTTTTACCTTTTTTATAAATGCATCTACCTACAAGGCTTTAGCCCCCTCCACCTCTACCCACAGACATCCCCACCCCCTGCAAAAACCAATCACATGTAAAATAGAAGAAATTCAAAATCAATTAATGAAAATGCGGCTTGAGCTGCTTTGGAAGGAATGTAAACTACACCACATTGTTGTGATAATTTAAATGGGAAACTATTTAGCTACTCACATTTTTCAGCTGGATTTTTTGTGTTGCTTTAGCTTTGTTGCTGTGTGGGACCGGAAAACGGAAAAAAACAAAAAACAAACCTTCCGGGGGGTGAAGGGAAATAACTTCTTGTAAATCCTACTTAAGTATACTGTGTATTGCTATCTATCCTCATTTTCTTTTTTTGGATTTACTTTTCTTTCTAGTTTTTCTCTGTCACCTTCGAAGACACAGGGAAATATTATGTTTTTAAGCCAAGTTGCATCAAATCAACTGGCTTATTTTTGTCAGGAGCAGCTCATCGTTAACGTGAGACATTTGTAGAAAGACAGCTGTTTTCCAATCTTGAGATATTTAGGGTTTCTTTTCTTTATTTTGCTGTGGAGAAGTCTTTTTTTCATTGTACAGGCTGTAAATATTACAAACAGTGACAGTGGAAACTGCTGTGGCAGAGCGGATCTGTGGCCGTTAATCTTTCTGCAGCTCTTCATGTAACACTGGACTGAAAATGGTTGCATGTAGAGAGAAATGATGCCGTGGCATTCGCCGTCACACTGCAGGAACCTGGACTCTTGAGCATCACCAACGGTGCCGAGTTACAAACACAAGACTTTTTAATCATTTTTCCTCTGCTGTCCAACACTGGAACACGGTGGAATTTACGTTAACGAGGAAGCAGAAACATTAGAGGCGCACCGATACAACTTCATACAGAACTGAAGGAAACCTAAGTGCTTCTTTCAGAGTCTCAGAATCTAAGAAGCGATTATATTATTCATGCTGTTGTCAGTAGTATACCATAATATGATAAACTTAAACATGAATGTTACAGAAGGGTATCCAAAAATAGTCAAATGACGGTTTTCTTGCATCAAACTGATCATTTTTCTTTCTGGCATCGAATTATCTTCGATGCCATGATACATTCACATGTGAGAGACCTAAAAGTTTAAAGTGTTCAGCTTAAGGCAGCATTGTTCATCGTAAAGAAGAAATGATTACTCTGTTTATTGTGCAGTTTCTGATAACGGATTGATTACGAGCATTTGCATTAATGAAGCCGAAAAGGTTAAAAAAAATTTTTAAAAAGCTTTTCAAATTAGTTAGAGTTTCGGCTTCTCCAGTCTGAAGACTTCCTGCTTTTCTGTATATCATTCTGAACTTAAGTGAGTAGCTTTTAGTTTGTCCAGTGGCTCCAGATCTCACAGATCTTTTGAGATTAAAATTTATAATCCAGTTGATCCAAATAAACAACTCAATAAAGTGTTAATGGAGAATCGTCATAGCTGTAGCTCTAGTCCGTGACAGCCTGTAAGCTTTTATTTCAGACTCAATAAAAAGTTTGTCTTGTGACATCACAGGAAAGGTTTAGAAGGAATTCAAATACCAGGGTTCACACTCCAGGGAGCAGAACATGACCTGTGCATTGCAATCTGTTGGATCTCAACATTTCTGATGTTTGCATCATCCCCAAAGAACATGAATGTTCAGGCATTATTTCATAAAAATCTTCTTGTAGTTGTGAATCAAACCATAATCATCCTTGAGATTCATCCTCGGAAGACCATGAATATCCACAGGGAGTGTAATATTGCTCTGTTTGCTACCACTTTAGGGTGCAGTAATGGGTGAATGAGGCTTGTAGTATAAAGTGCTTTGAGTGCTCAAGGAGAGTAGAAAAGCACTTAATAAGTATGAGGCCATTTACCATTTTAAAGCGTGCAGGAAGCATTACTGATTTTATTTGCTTCTTCAGAGGTGATCATCATCAGCATCACATCCATGTCGTACTTCTTACCACTGCTAGCTTGGAAGGCCACAACGTCGGGAGCTCACTTTTAGAAAGTATTTGAATATAATCTAAGATTAATGATTTCCAAAATCTTCACTTAATCTTTCAAAGCTTAGCAGAGAGCGGAGATGTTGTTCGCGATGCCTGTTTTGTTTTTGGAGGCAGTCCCACAAGCACAAAGCAGCTGTAGGTTTCCTGATGCTGACAGTCCACAGAGTGTTATGGCTCCTTTATCCTTTACAGCTGTGGTGGGCTTCAGTGTGCTTGTGGTGACTGTGGTGAATGTTTCCCTGCTGTTTTTCGAGCTTGAAGGAAGAGCTCTCCAGTCTTTGTCGCCGCTCGTTATTTCCCACCTCTTTACCTTCTCAGTGTGAGGCCGAGCCGTGCGGCGTTTAGCAGAAGTATTTATTAAACCTGTTAGCTGTGTGCAGCGGGGGAGGTGGCTGCCATTTCCTGCAGTGCTGAAGTCGCATAGGAATGCAGGATTAATGACACCTGTACAGGCTCGAGTCCGCTAACACCCTCTCCGCACAGCACAGCACAGCACAGAAACTCTAATTACAACCCGAGGCAATAATTTGCACCAGTAAAAGTGAGCTGGTTTGGAAGTTCATTCATTCTGAGGCTCATGTTAATGGCTGCTGAGGATAATGTGAGATTTCACCTGTAGTGATGCACGCCAGCTGGGAGTGGATGGATGAAAGGAAAGGCACAGTGAGAGAGTGTGCTGCAAAAAAATCTCCCGAACAAGTCATTTAGTCTCACACTGAACTGGAAAGTCATAAAATAAAGCAAAAACTGTGGTGAGATTATTTTCATCGGCGTCCATCCCTACCTGGGATTTACCTGACAGCTTCTCAGGCAACTGATTAAAACATTTACATTTACTCTGATGTATATTTTCATGAAGGCTTGTATAACTCCAACCTAGAATCAAGGTCAGATGTTGAGTTTTATTGAAGAGCCATTTCAGAACATGCACATATTCACCCATAGAACTACTTCCAGCAAAGTACAACTGATGGCTGAAATTAAGCAACATATTTTCAGAATTTACAAGAAAGTCGTTCAATTTTGTTCACTTTTCTCAAGGCCCTCTCTTTAATTTTTATTCTCTTTTATTCATGTCCCCATATAAAACTACTACCCATAAACGCAGACAGTAAGATAGGCATTAACCAGTCCATGTGTGATTGTCAGCTGCATCAGAAGAATCCACAGTCTGTGAGACTCTCGGCTAATAGAAGCATGGCCGCCTCTGTTTGTGTCACCAGAGAGATAATCACATAACACAAAAACTCTGCTTTGCATTTAGTCTGAACACAGCATAACATGCACCTTTTTCTTTTTGCATTTTTGGGCCTGGAGAAGAAATAGTAATGCACATCTACTAGGTGTCCATAATTAGAAATTTCAAATTATAAATCCCTTTGCCTTAACAGCTTCATCAAATTAAGACTGTACAGAGAATATAACTCTTCATGTCTTCTAATAATTGTTGAAAGGCGCTACAAAATCTGGTAATGTTGCAAAGACTGGTTAAAATGAAAAGTGGATGTGCAGACTCTGCATCCAAAAAAACTGATTTTGATCTGTAATCTGAATACCAGCAGATCTGCCTGACCCACTCGATTCTGGAAGGAGACAGATGTACCTTTGGGCTTCCGTCAGGAAGGGCGTTCAGCATTAAAAAAATCTAACAAATGAAACGTGCGGAGCTGCTCACTGTGACGAGCCATTGGGAAAAAGAGAACAGCTGACAGTAGCTTTATCCACAGATTTGTCAGTCCATCAATTAAAAAAGAAAATGTTCATTTTAATTAAAAAAAACCTCTTCAGTTAATCCTACACATATATGGGACTTATACATGACAGATATTAAATTCTGCTAGAAAGTGAATCTGCCTCATGTTGTCATTTCCAGAACTGCTCCTTTCCAGAAAAAGGCAACAGATTTGTGACTGTCTCACTCACACGAGCACAAAAGTCTTGATGAGCCTAAATGACTAGTCATTAATGTTTTGCAGCATGTGACATGAACATCCTTTTCTCACAATCAAAGAGGGAACATCAAAGCGATGCCAACAAGCTGAGCTGCCAGCGAAGAAAACACGGCAAATTGGGGCTATCGGAAGGGTCACGCAGAGGTCGTGTTATTGTTCTATTAGGCAAACAGTCGCCTTCACCAAGAGTTTCACAGTGATTCATGGCGCTGCCTTTTTGCTGTTGTTTTTGATGCATAATTGCTTCTTATTTTAGCATTTAGCATTTGGTGTATTGAAGCTCTCCGTGTGGGCTGTGTATGGTTCAAAGCGAGGTTTCTCCGTTGCCTCGACAATATTTGATTTTTGATTGATGCATCTCCCTCTTAAGAACCTGCACACACGGTCATTGTGTTCTGCATATAAGTCAGCCATCATTCAGCCACCATTCAGTCCCCACTGTGACACAGATTTAGAGTTCATAGGCCCCAGCGCCGCTCCTCGCCTTCCCCGTTCTTCCTCGGGTGATTTAAAGCTCAGAGTTCGGATTGATTATTTACAGGCCAACCTTAGAGGCCCATGTTGACTTTCCTCCTTCCTTTTCCCCTTGCCACGCTTCAAATTCAGCGTGAGTGAGTAATTATATTATTTTCTGTGATGCTTACCCACAGCCTGGATGGGCGATAAACTCCCAAGTGCCCGACGTCTTATGCTGTGCACGGCAAAGATAGGGGAGAGGGGGAGAGGTCATATAGCATCGGTATGACCTCAGCTCTTTCGCAGCAATTAACCCCAGACAAAGAAAAATGAACCCTGGTAATACCTGATGACCTTTGGTGAACTCTGCTGTCGCTGTTTGCTCTTTAGGCCTCCCGTAGTTTTGCTTGTGCATTAAAGCAAACGCGGGTACTGCTGGCATGTTTGCACAGTCACATCAGGCTTATGATGCTTAATACAGGCATGAAGAAATGTGTCAGGGCTTGAGCGTTCCTATATTAGAGGTCCAAAAGTACGTGGACACCTAAATGTTCGCGTCTTATTGTTAAACATGTGGTTACAATAACAACCTCTGGAGCTGAAAAATGAAGCAAAGTGTGAACTGTCAGAACTCCCATGTTTACTGCAGCCTTGTGGACAACGTCCTCCAGTTCTAGGGTGAATTATAATTACTATTATTATCATCATTATTTTAATATTATTATCATTTTAAATTCATATGGGTGTGTGGCCACTTTGATTGACCAAATTAGCCATTCAGTACCGGCTTGTCCTCACCTTTGTTAATCTGAGTCGCTAAACTGGACTTCTCAATTGTAGTTGTGCTGTCGGTGTACTTTGAGCATTTCTAATGTGCTTACTGGACAAATGAAATAGCTTACATTGCGATACAGCCCATACAAGAAGACTTTGCTTCCACTGTGATGTATGAATTTCAGTATTTCATTTGTATCTCAGCAGATGAGTGGGTCTGTGTGTTGAGGTGGAGTGCTAAGTAATCAGCTTACTATGATGCTTCAAAATGTGGAGCCCACAGCCAATGGGAGAGGTCATGGTGGCTACATCCATCCATATACAGTCGATTACATCATGATGGGTACCAGCAGATTTTGGAACCCAGTAACAGAAATTTGCAGTTGTTTGGTAACAAAGCCTGTCATGTGGTCCAGCTTATCCCAAAGGTGTGAGCTGTGGTTGCGGTCAGGCTCAGGTTACAGCAGAGTGGGAAAACCATTTTGAGAAAATCTTTCTTCTTATGTTCTTTTTTCAAGTAAAGCACAGAGTCAAACTATGAAGTTCAAAAAAATCTGAAAAAAAAAATGTTGATTAGTTCAGATACAACCAGCCATATCATATACGGAACAGTCATTTCAGACTTTTTTGCAATGTTAGGTAAAAACCCCACGTCAAAAGGAGAACCAGCAAGAACTTGGCAACAGTCAGTGTTGGGTGGAACACATTGCTGTAATCACATTACATCTTTCAGTAATGCAGAAATTAAATGTGGGTGTATGCAGACTCCAGCCCAGCAGCCAGAGACTGAACGTCAGCAGGTAACAGAGGCAGTGATGAGCAGTCAGGGTTACACCTCAGTTTCTACCTGTTCATGTTTCTAAACTAGAATCATTGTGGCGATGGCTTTGAAGTCTCTTTTCCATCTTTGCTTTGTGCTGTGTTCATATGTAAATACTGAAGGATCGTATATCCTCATCAGGAATAAGGATTTATGTTGGTGTGTGGGACTGTAGCGTGAGGTTTACATTAACTGGTGATTATGAGACAATGTGTTTCAGATACGCCTGCATAGTAACAAGAAATTAATAAATGAGTAGTGTAACAAATTACTTTCTCTGGTGAGCATACTGCATTACTTTTAAGAAACATGACAAGTAATGTGTAATGCATTACTTTTTTTTAAGTAAAACAGGGTTCCAGTGAGGAAGGAGAAATTCTTTTTACTATAAAGACCCCTGAGCCAACAGAGCCAGGCTCAGGGAAAGGCAGCCATCTGGGCCTACAGCAGCATAACTAAGGGAGGGTTTAGGGTCACCTAATCCAGCTTTATTAAAAAGGGATGATAATCTGAGGCTAATATTAAAAGTAGACACAGATTTTTATTTATTTATTTATTTTTTGGAGGGGGGGCACGATCTAAAACATTGCATGACCATAAGTGTTTGGTGTCTCAAACAAGCACTTCCTGCTCCCTGGTGGAACACGTGAACCCCAAAATCCACCACCACCCATCAGCCCCTAGCAGAACACAGGTGTCTCTGCATGCAGTGCACTCACATCCTGCTGCTTTTAAATAGAGGGAGCTTTCCAGTTACAGAAAAAGAGTATATCTGTGTTTATTTCTGATTCTGCCAAAGTATAGAATATTAGATATTCCAGAATAAATATAGATGATAAAAATATTCAGCTGGGCCTGAGAGAAAGAAATAAAACAGCAATTTAATGTATAATCTTTTTATGGAGCTTGAGTCAGCTGCAGTTCGTCCTTTCAGTCAGCAAACACAGACATGAGGAGCTTTATAAAAAAATCTGATGCGTTATCAAATATAAGCATCTCTAAGGGAAAGGATATTGATCAGAAACTGTATTTGACATTCATAGCTGAGTGCAACTTAATGCATATGTATCTACAGTTTTCTTTCCTTTTTCCGCCTTCATACTTCTGTGCAGCTTTTACTAATAAAACGCAGCAAGTTTACCTCTCAAAATCATTCGTGAAAACTGTTTTAGGATTAAAACGCAGACCTTAAATTAAAAATGTGCTTTTTGCCATTTCAAAATGTTTTACCACCAAAACAAAAAAACATTGGTTTACCCTTGATGTATTATTAACAGCTAAAGTGCCCTACCATAGTTTGCTTCTGAAACACTTTATAGACTGATTCATGACTCCAACACATAAACATCTCCCAGGAACGGTTTATTTTTAAAATACACATTGGTTTACTACTGACAGGCATTATTTATGTATGAAATCCACAGCTGTACTTAACAGTGGAGAAAAGTTTGCTTTCCTAAAACGCAGACTGTCTCAAGTCGTCAGACTCTTAAAGCTGAACTTATTTATAGTCATTGCTTAACAATGACACGAGTCGTTGTGACATACCTTTGACATACACGTGTTACCAACTCTCGAGCCTTACTCATGGGTTGTTTTGGCGCTCTCACCTGAAGCTTAAATTCACTTTAAAGAAGCAAAAAAGAAGCAATCTAATCTTCCAAGGCTAAGATAAAGAAGGATTATGTTGAACTCTAAATCATGAAAAGTCACTCAAATTTCAACACAAAGATCAATGGATAAGCAACAACCAGCTCTTAAGTGGATGCTGTTGCTTTGTACAACAGTCCAGAGTTGTTCATTAGATCAGCTTTAGGAGAGTACAGTTTGAGACGCAGTCTGTAGTTCCTACTTTTAAAACATTTTCATGAACAGCCCTGATCCAGCTGTGAAACTCTGGTGGTCCCTTTATGGATCACGTCTATATCTGTGAGTTCAGCTGAACGGTGGATTTTACAGTTTGAACAAAAGGTGAATGTTTTTGGTTTGCGAGTTACTCGGTTTTGCAAAAGGTTCACTTTGTTCTAACACACAACGGGATTGATTTAATTCAGCATTTTTCCCTCCTCGGGCTGACTCTGTCAGCGGTGTCGTGAGTCTGTCGGTAACATAACGACTCAGTGAATTCATCTTTCCTCTCTCTTTCTTCTGCCCACTTATATTTAGACCGGAACCACTTTGTGGCTCTCGTGTAATCAGTGTTTTTATATCTGGGGCGTTTGCATTGATAATTGTGTTTAAGTCACAGAAATAAACGGCAGCTTTCAAAGGGAAACAAGAGACCTCTGTTTATTTTTGAAATTCTTCATAATTGCCACATCTCTGCTTTGCCTGATCTATTTAAGGGTCAGTTTTACGCTCAATGTTGACTTTTGTAAACAACTTTAAAGAGGCTGAACTAAGTGTACTTGAACCGTCATGACTTTTACCACTTTGAGCACCAGAAGCCTGGGTCCTACATTGAATATTACTGCATCAGACTCTAAACTCATGTTTGAGGTTTAGTTATTATTTTTGATGAAAAGACCATTTGGCCACCATTTGAACGCCATTGTCACCATGCTAATTTGATTTGCGTGACGGTAACCGGTGGATTCTTTGACTTGCACTTCTGGTGTGCAGAAGTCTACAGAATAAAGGCGGGCGATCACATGAGAGCTGCAGACGAGTTCCACATGAAATCACGTGATAGACTTTGGAGTGGCTTGCTGTTTTTTGGTTGTGTATTATACTGAGGCTGGAGTCTCCGCAGTCGAAGCTTCAGCTGAGCATGAAACAAACCAACTTTATAAATATTATACATTTTTGTTGTTGTCACAGTTGTTTTATCAATGTTATGGAATCAACACTGCTATAGACATACTGTATGAATATAATTGGTTGTTGCTGTTTTCTTACCAGACGCGGCATGTAAATGATGATGATGATATCTGTTTTCTGAGCAGGCAGACTGGACTCTGTGTTTTCTATTTCTTTACTCCATCGTGACTGAAAGCCAGACCCGGCAAGCTGAATGGAGAATGTGAAAGTTTAGTTATTTTGCGATTACACAATCAATAAAATTAAATGTTGATTTCCCAAAACATAAAACAGTTGATCTCGACAATAAGACGAGAGCCACGTCTTGGTTTGCGTGAAATGGATCTTTGTCGACGGTGCCTGCAGACACCTTTACCATTATGCGATCTCTTTGGGTGATGCAACAAAAAAAGGGGAAGAATACAAAATTACAGAATCACGTACTTATCTCACGTAACTACGTCGATTTTTCTGGTAATGATGAGCAAAGGATGTGACATCTGGAGAGAAACTAAAGTAAACAGAATTTCTTGGAGCTCCTAAAGTGCTAATCTGTGCTTTTTATGTGTTATTTTGTGTGCTGAAATTAAAAGGACTTTAAGGGCTCCATTAAAATTCTTTGAAGAAAGGAATTAATCAGTTTATAATCACTTCTTTTGATGTCATTTATTTATCTCCCAGAGATATCTGATGGTTACAAAAAGAAGAAAAAGAGAAGAAATCGGGACCGCAAATCAGCCAAATCAGTGAAAAAATAACTACAAGGTTATCATCATCACACAAAGTGATGTTAGTGGAGATAACTATTGTATAAGGGGTTTTTTGTTGTTGTTGTTTTTCTTTTCTTTTTTGAGAAAGGCAAAGTTATTTATTTGAGATGTGGTTGTGAGAATTTTTTAGGGTCCTAAAATTATTTTGTTGTAACCTTGGAGGTAAAAATCCCAGAAAACAAATTCTAAACGGTGGCATTGGGCTTCCTTGTGTGAAGAATGTTGTAAAGATTCATATTGTTTTAGAAGAGAAGAAAACAGCAGGACAGAACCGCCGAATCACTTTTCGTCTTTACAGGAAGTCCACGTTTGTAGCCTAATTGTTGGTTGGTTATATTTATATAGGAAAAATGCTAGTGATGCCTTGTTTTTTGTACAGTTTTATGTACATGCAAGTGTAGGTTTTTTAAAAAAAAAATGTCAATAAAAAAAATATATATATTCAAACAACATGAAGGAAGTCTGACCTTGAACCTGTAGGATTATATCGTCTCAAGTACCGTAGGCTCTATTAAATGTAGGAGTGATGCGTCAGGCTCAGAGCGGAGGTTGGCAGTGCGCCTCCTCCAGTCACCCGTCTGCTTTACCGCTTTCTGTTCTCTCATGTTCATCTCAGCCGAGTCTTAAGACAAACTGTACATGAATTTTTGTTGTTTTCAGTCTTTTAATTTTCTTGGAGGAAGTTGGGTAATGTGTTTGTTTGAGCCTCATCTGTTCTCTTTTGATCAACATTCGCATGTTTGAATTTGAAAAAAAAAATGTGGTCTTTTATTTTTGCTGAGCAAATCAAAGAAATGATATCTTGTAATTACTCCTTCCTTATAGCTTTACAATAAAATACATCAGTCAAAGAAACATCCCGGCTGTCGCTCAGTTTGTCTTGCAGGTGTCAGTCTGCAATGAAATCACGTGTTTTTACTAGAAAACAATGTGGCTTGCTCTTATTGGCCAGCATAAAATCTAGAATACTGGATCCGTTGTTTCTGATTAAGAAATGTTGCTATGCACGTTTCTGCAGTGAATAAATGTCTTTGGCATATTTCTGTGCAGCGCAGGTCAGCAAAGCTCTTGGGACAAATCTGAACGTGCCAATCAAAAACAAAAGCCTCCTGTAAATCTCCCTGCCACTGAATGTGCCAGAGTGCAAAATCACACAAAAGAACCAATCAAATAAATATCAAAAACTGCGACTTGCAGTGCCTTCAACCATTCAACGATGCAAGGGTGGGTGGTGCTGTCCTGAACAATAGCGTATTTTCCCAACGTCAAAATCTCTGATTTTATAAAAGTGGGAAGACATTACAGCCTTCATCACACTTTTAAGAAAATAATCTGAACGAACTCAAATACAAGGACCTACGTTACCTTCATGAAGCAATTCAAATATACAGTAATGCCTTGTAACAGGATGTCTGTGATCCATTTACACTATCACACGTTTAAAGTCACCAACACAGCGTACCAGGCTGAAGCTGTGTTAGAGTAAAATTGTAGGTTATGAGGTGATTTCCAAACAGTTTGCAGTTCCTCATTTTACAGTGAGAGAGATTCACAAGTGAAAAACATTCAAGGTGCTTGCCAATGTTCCAATGAGTGGACCTACCAGCAAATTCACATTGAGGTGGAGCCTGCCTTTGAGCATCGCACGTTCTGATCTCAGACAGGTTAGGATGTTAAATAAAAAACTGGAAACAGGAGAAACACTGAACAAGTGTGGTTTGTTTCCAGGAGAAAAGCCTCTTCTCTCTAAAGAGAACATGGCTGCACAGCTTAGCTTAGCAAAGCTCCCCCTGAACAAACCACAAGACTATATATAATAATATTTTGTGGCAAACTCATGCATTGCCATTAAAAAAAAATGAAATAGCAAAATTCTATGTGATAACTTTTTTGTAGTTGTACGTTTATCCACCAGTCTCCACTGATGATGATGACATCATATCCTTGTTTCAGTGGAGGACATTTTATTTATTCTAAAATAGTTATTAGACTGTAAATCTATAAATTCTTATTATTATTATTATTTTTTAAAAGCCCCATACACTGATGTTTTCACAGCTCACACCACTACAGTTGGATGAGAACGAGCATTTGAAGTCTAAAGTCAGAGAACCAGCAGGTCTAATTTTGCTTTCATGAGTTAGTTTGTTAATCGCTTTTTTATTAAGCTGATGCACAAATAACAGCTGACTGAAGTAAATGTGATGCTCTGTGTCCACATGAATACCTTGATAATTTATGTTAAAAAAAAAGACACAATTCACACAAGCAAACAAATTTTAAAAAGTGAAAACTTTTATTTGGAGAGAACATTTTAAGAACCAACAAGGTTTATGAAATTAAAAAGAAACATGATTAAGTCATATACCTGCTATATATGCACTCATGCACTCATCCATAGGTCAATAACTTTGTCATGAAGTGATGAACATAGGAACTGTGCTTAATATTTCTTGTATACCTCTTGTTTCAAAATGTGCAGCTTTTACTTTGAAGGCGACCTGTCGCTGTGTCTGGTTTGTCTTGCTCTTGTTCGCTGATGTCTTGGTGCACAGATCTACATCACACGCCCTCGTCCATATCCAAAGTGACCATATGAAAAACAAAATGTACACATTATTTAGACAATATTTGCATCTGAAGAATAAATTCACATGTATAACCATCTATATTTGCTTAACGGGGTCAAGGAAAATAGGGAACACCCACAAACTGGCGTTTCTCATTTTACAACTTGAACAACTGCACATGAATTATACTTTTTACATTGCAGACTCCCTTCTGTGAACATCCACTGTACAAACCAAAGTCTAAAATAGTTTCCAGGAAGATTGCAAGGATTTAGGCTCTCAGTCACTGGATGTGCTTTTAGGAAAGCTGAAATGAGTCAGTCAATAAAACTGTGAAAAATAAATAGAATTGGGTTCGATGACACAAAAGAATTTGCAACAGCCATTAGCTTGTCACAAGAATGATGTTCATGTTCCTGCTGTTCACTTAGTTAAACACGAGCCTTGTTACATGTGTCGCTTCAGAACGGGGACAATGCCAAGCACAATTTCACGTCGGCTGTCTTTATTTAACACTTTTTATACCTCTGCACAGCCACATCTGCAGACACATCTGTCCCTTCCCATAAACCTGCAGATGCTGAGTCTAAATGAAAGATTGATGGTCAGCCTGATGGAGGGGTTACATAAGGGTTCTGTGTTATGTACCTGGAGTAAATACTCCAGTCTGAAGATGATCATTGAGACCATGACTCTCTTCTTGCCTTCCAAAAGCATGAGAGTCTTTCATGTAGGCATAATAAAAGTAAACCTAACTGCCCATTTTAAGGTCTGTGGATGGAAACAAAGCTTCTGGTTGCACAGATTTATAACATTTTAAATCACACTCTATGGCTGATTAGCTCAAATTAGCATGCCACTATATCTCTAAACAGTTCAAACAAATCCACCTCCTAAACATCTGCAGCGCTTTAATTTAACAGGCCTGCTGTGTCATGTCGTTCAACAGCTGTAAAAAACAGGATGTTTTGTGTGAAGTTGTGGGACAGATGAAAAGAACTATAGTGATAAAAAAATATTAGACTTGTGGAGAGCTGAGACATCAAAGTCACGAACCAGGGCTAACTGAACTAGGACAGTGCGTTACGAGTGAAAATTGTGTTTGGTGGAAACTGAAAATGTAATGCAAGAGCACATCCGAGTTTCAGGTAAGTGCCAGTTTTTGTGCTTTCTCCCTCCCCTTGACTATGGCAGATGGACGCCCCTCTCAGACCCTGCTTCTGCTGGAGGTTTTCCTGTTAAAAGGGTGTTTTTCTTTCCCAGTATTGCCAAGTGCTTGCTCAGAGGGAATCTTTTTATTGTTGGGGTGTTCTCTGTATTGTCTTTAGCTTACAATATAAAGCATTTTGTGGCAGCTGCTGATTTAGTGCTATATAAATAAAACAAGACTGAATTAAAGTAATTAAAGTAATTAAAGTAATTTGAATTGCAAATTACTTTCCAAGTATTTTTTAAACATTTTTTCCTGCAGACAGCAAAATCCCAAACCAAGCGTCAAAATATGGAAATGACATACAAAGGTTCAATCTATGATTTTTTTTAAATAAAGAGTTAAATCTAATCCCAGCTGTGCCAATGTGGAAATTTGAACATCTATGGCCTCCTGCTGGGAAGGCTGTATTTTCTGATCAATATCAGCTGAAAGCAGAACCTCAGGAAACAGCCGACCTCTCTTTCCAAGTGTCCTTTTGTTGGACTTCCATTATTCCTTATTCTGTAGTCCACAAACTTTTGTCCAATTTAAAATAAATAACTTGCATTGGCTGATACCAATAACCTGCTAAAGTGATTTATTTTTTTGTCACATTATTAAGAAGGTCTGACTGATCAAACTTTCAGCTACACTTTGTAACCTATTTGTAGCCTAAATTCCCGGAGGACGACCTCGGTTTCTCCATGGGAAGAAAAAGCAGATTTTGCTGTCCCGGTTTCCCAGCGATGGAGAATGAACAGTTTCCACGGGTATACTTCCTCCCATTCTCAGCATAAAACGTTTCCGGCTCCATCTTCAGAGTGACTTACAGCCTTTTCAGCGTCGCTCACCTGATGTTCCTAAGGAGTCGTAAACACCTCGCCTCGGTTTCTTCAGCGTTATTGGATTCCACTTCAGGAAATTGACTCGTGAATCCTCAAGTTGCAGAGTGTCATGCCCTAAAGTGAGACACCACCCAATCACATTTCAATAAAAACAAACCCTGTATGTGGCTGCTGTGTACGAGGAATATCAAACAGACTCGGAGGAAGGCACTTTGACACTGTGCTTATAGCGCTGTTGCGTCGCATTACAGCAGTAAATTGAAATTCAGGGCAAAATGATTAAATTCATTGCCACACAATATTTCTGGGAACAACAAAAAGAAAATATTATCACAGCTTGTTTTGAGGAGGATGACACACTTGCAGCAGGTTGCTTTTCTCCCCCCTTTTTTTTTCCCCACAGGTTTTTATCACTTTACCCTATTTCTCATCTTCTAGTTTATTTAGACTGTTTGTCTTCACTTGCCTCGTCCTCCTCCTTTTCTCCTCATCCATGCTTTCACTGTTGCAGCCCAAGTCGTGCACACTTCATGCATCTTATCCCCCACATTTAATTTCTCCCTTATTTTTTTCCTGCTCTTCTATTTTCTTCTACTTTTTGGTGATTTATACTTTATTCTCACTTCTTTGTCACCTGTTGCCTTTCCTTCACTTGTGTCCTTCCAAACCTTATTGCCCCATCTGGCCTTTTAATTCCCTCAATTTTCTCTCTAATCTTTTTTTTTGTTGCATTCTTTTCTTCCTTACCAAGTTTTTTCCTTTTAAGCTCTTCTCTATTTTCCCTCATCTTTATCGTTTGTTTTCCGTGTTTCCAGTCTTTCCTTCTGTCCCCTCTCTCTCACTGCATCAATGGTTTGTGTGTCCTTGCCTTCATCATTGTTTCCTGTTTGCTCCTTTATTTTTCTCTCCACTTTTACCGTCCATCATATCTTCATTGCCATCTTAACCTTCTGCCTCTTTATCTTTCTGCTTATTCCTGCCTTTCAGCTTCTTTCAGCTCCTGTTTCCTTCATTCCTTCATTTTGACGGCTTTGTTGATTTTTTCCTTCTTCCAGCCAAATCCCCCCCCCCCCCAGAAACCTGTGTGTGTGTGTGTGTGTGTGTGTGTGTGTGTGTGTGTGTGTGTGTGTGTGTGTGTGTGTGTTCCTCGGAGGTAGTGCTGTCTCAAACCTGTTTCAGGGCCACTTTCTATTGAAAAAGAAAAAGAGCCATCATGCCAAGGAAGGTGTTTGTGAACAGACCAAAACAACTGCATGCTGGGCTCTCCAACAACTTCAGATTCAACATGTAGACACAAAAGCATCAGTGCAATCACCATCTTGTTTCCCAACATTGCTTTTGTGTTTTTGGTCTCACAGTTTAGTTTGTCTTCTATTTGCTTCCTCCTCTACCTGCACTCGTTCACCTTTCTGTTCTTGCCTTTTCTCTTCTTGTCTCTCAGATTCTCTTCATTTCTCCCATTGACCTCAGCTCATCTCTACGTGTGGTTCTGCTGAGGCAGGGGTGTAAAGCATACCTAGAATGGGAAGTAGATGATAACATAATAATGTAAGATAAAACCGTATTGATTCTCGGCAGTGAAAGCAGGTCGCAGCAGCAACCGCAGAGAACAGCAGGAAAATTAGAGGGAACAGAACAAATCGAATACGCCGAAGCTTCAATTTAAAGGTGACAGGGGCACATTAAGATGACGATGATTATGATAGTTAAGGTTGGGTTCTCCAAAAGATTCTAAAATGAATTTTAAAAATCACAGTGGGCAGAAACATAAAGAGGCATCCTCTAAACACTCGAGAGCTGAGACTTCCACAATCAGCAGCCTCTCTCAGCCTGCTTCACACTCTAGTCTGAGCTGGAAGACGCAGAGGAGGCTAGAGAGGAGAAGTGGATGGTGGTGTTACATTTTTGGGAAGCAATTTTTTTTCCCCCCCAAAATTGAAAGCAATAGGGGCCAACGGGACACAGAGAGTTTTGTGTAGTTCCCATGTAATGACTGTAATGAGGACGTGATGATGCAACCAAAGGCATCATAAAAGAGGAAAATAAGAGCTGAAGCTAAAGAAGCACATCATGGAATTAACCCTGAAACAATACGTTAGCATACATCCAATTTAAAGCAGCAAAAATGCTCTGCAGGAACAAACAACACTTCCTGCCCCCAGCAAATAAAGCAGCATTTTTAATAGTTAATGTGGAAGCCGCTTTTATACTTTGCTTACAAGTTGCACACGCCCCTCCCGCATTGCAACTCTAAAATCCCTGGAAGCATTTTCTTGGGTGTGTTAAACTAGTTTGCAGCACTGATTCAACAATGTAATCCCTCCATAGGCAAAAAATAAAAGAAATAAAAGAAATAAAAAAAAGAGACTTTACTGCTGTGTACACAGTGTTTTTCCAGGGGGGCGTCCCCTTCCTGATCAGCTGATTAAAGGAGAGAGAAAAATCTAATTGACTAATTTAACAGTCAAAACTGCATGCGATTTAATAGATGAGGTTAGACATTATAATTAGTTTGCTAAGTGTGGGTATTATTGTCATGGTTTCTGTGGGTTGGAGGGTTTTCTCCATTTTTCCTCTCTCTGTTTCCCCGAAGTCTCAGGTGGAGCAGTGGACCGGGCTCTCTCGCTGGCCCGCCCTGTGGGCGGTGCTGATGCTGCCGGGATTCAGACGAACTCCACTAATTAAGGTTTGCAGTATTTAAGGGCCTACTGGCACTCCAATGTTTGCCAGATTATTGCTACCTATCAGGTGATAATCAAGGTAACCGTTTTTTCCTTGGTGATCCTGCTTTATTCTCATTTTCCAGTAAAGGTTTCGATGGCTGAAGTCAGATGCCTCCATTTCTCAAAATAGCTCCGCCTCACTTACCTGCTCAACTCGAGCTAGTCGCGCTTCATTTGGCAGGAAACGGTTTTGCTGACATCCTTGTTCTCCACCGCTCCTTCACTCCTCACCTGCACACTTCCACCACGTTTACACTGAAGGAAAACCAAGTAAGAACTCAAATTCCTAAAATAAACACTGTCAACATGGTCTTTTTTTCCCCACACTCACCTGGACCTCTTTTAACGCTGTTCTCCCGTCCAACAGAAAACCCTGCCTCATTCCAGTCAAGCAGCACTTCTCTGAGTCAGTTATTCCTGCCTTTAATTAATTCCTTGGTGTTCCCTTTTGTAATAAAGATCATTTAACCGCCAGTTGCTCCTGAGTCCTTATTAACGTCCATTATGACAATCACTTGCAGTGCTAGCACCAGCAGACTTCTTTCCTGTGCAAAATGTAGTTACATATTGCTTCTGTTTATTCTGACACAGCTGCCATACAACCAGTCAATATCAAGGTCAAAGTGCTGCTGAACTGTGCTGGTTCTCTCAGGTTCTTACAGAATACCTTGTTCTGTAAAACTTCCTGCCACAGAGAGGTGCTGCCTTCTGGCTGTTAAGTGGCATTAGCCTATGAGCAGAGTTCCATTGTGAAGCCTTGCATTTTTTGTTGCCATCTCACTATTTTAAAAGCAGATCTGAACAAGAAACAACTTTAACTTAGAAAATGATCATTGACATACGACCTGAAGGTGGGTAAGGGAGCAAAAAGGGCATTTCTAAAATGTGGTTTTAAACACTTAAAAAAAAGGACAATTCTTGGTGAAGATTTTACCGTCTAACATAAGAACACATTGTCCTCCTACTGTTGGGTCATTGAATTGAATGTACAGGCTACATTCTTCTCAAATTAATTCTTATAAATATGAATCAGCAGTGCAAAAATTGGGTTTTATAAAATATGTTGTGACAGATGTTCAGATGTTAAGTTTCTTACAAAAGTACTTCAGTGGTAAACCAGTGGCTCGCTGCCACGTTCCCTCACTGCTGTCACTCATTCTCGATTAACAAGAAACAATTTTACGATATATTATAATAAGACGCAAGCGTCTGAGTCACTCTTTTCTTTGGGCATACTGTGGAGGAATCACCAAACGCGAATGTGGTGCAATTACAAAGTTAAACACTCGTGAAGGCACTTTTGCCTCGGTAGTAAAGCTGGAGAGAGGCTGATCCCTGCTAAAAAATTTATATTTGCCTTGGATAAAGAGCTCATTGTGATGTTGTTCCTCTAATGGAGAGAGCATACAGACGGTTTATTTTGATTACGTCTCCCACTGCATTTGATTAATTCAATTACACTGCATTTAGTGGCATCATGTACTGCTGCACGATGTCACTATAATTATATCAATAAAACAGTTTTGGGTCAGGTTTAATGAATTTTTGCCATTTTCTTTGCAAAGCGCTCCACTTCATAGTGCATTATTGTCTTTCTTAACCACGTAAAACGACCGATAACGTGCTAGAATTAAAACAACGCTGATAAGCTTCTCTGAGAATTTTTAAGGCTAGAGGGGTTGCATTTGATTTTCTGTTGGAGTCGTGTTTCTTCTTCTGACAGAGGCGGCTTCCGTAGCCAAGCATCTAAACAAACCAGCGCTTGCTCCCCCTCTGAAAGCATGTCCTTTCTTTGGTCTAAATGTTGCATGTGTATGTGTGAATTAAACCAGAGCCTTATCAGAGCGCTCGCAGCCACAAGTGTTCCCATTGAAATGCAAGGCGCGATGTTTAATCATTATAAGCGAGATCTGCGGTGGCCGGGCTAATCTCCATTTTAACATTTCACACAGCGCCTGCAGTTATGTGCCTTTTTTCCTTCCCTTCTCTCCGTCAAAATGACGAACAATAGCTCCTTTCTGCGTGGCGGTGAAGTGGCGGCAGAGTAGGAGGCAGAGAGCCGGACGGCAGCGTTAACAGCAGCTAACAAACTTGACCTCAGCGGGTTCATGCAAATTCACAGTTAGAGGGAATAATGGCTGCTCTTACTAAAAACACGACCCTCACTTGAACCTGCACCATCCTGCAGAGGAAGAAGAGCCGCTGTAGATGCACTTCAAGTTGTTTAAAGGGACCAAGATCACCCTCAGGATCATTATGCATTACAAAGAGCCATTTACATTAATGCATTAATTATGGTTTTATGCATTTTATGGGACATAATGAGATTGTGGGAAGATTTCTTTTCCCACTGGTCAAGCAGCTGAATTGTTACCTGAGATAACTGAGAGGCTTTTGTTTTTAATGCACAGGACACTACTTGCTTATTATTCCTGTCTGAATCAGGAGAGCAGCTGACGATGGGAGCTAAAATTTGTGCAAAGTTTTGTTTTTAATTGGTAAAATATAACTACCTCTACCTGCTCCAGGTCTGTCACAAGTCCCACACCCACCCACCTGACATCACTGGGAGTGTGCTGGTAGAGCATCGAACTATATTGTATAAATAACACTGAAATTAAATGAATTAACTGAACTACAGAGCTGCAAGCATGAACATGTTCTCCTTCTCAGATCTGAAAAAATATCTGTCTCCCCACAAAAATCACACAAAAGATGTATTTAACCAAAGTGAGCTGAACCTTTCTGACTGTGGTTTTCTCTTTCATCGTGATAATATTTACCATGTGTGTCTTTGTTGGTGTGATTTCCTGTGTTTGTGTCGTTCCAGGCCTTTCCGATTGCTTATCCCTCATTAGATTAACCTTTGCTGCGGTTTGTCTGCTGACTCTCTTTGTTTGTTTGTACTTTAGTGATCTTGTATCGTCTTTAGTCGAGTGAAGTCAACTTCTCCCCTCGTGTTGCTGCATTTGGACCCTCTTTTGAAGTGAAAACATTAGATTGAAAAGAGTTGAGAATCATTCACATTCATGCTCTGAAATAAACCCAGCAATATTTACAAGACTATATAATTTTCTTTTATGACAGAAAGTGTGTGTTCCTTGAGGTCATGATAGCTAGAGGAAGTGGACAAGCTCTACCATGAGATGGTGCATGCTTCTGCAGTTCGGACAGTACCAGCCCTCCTTCCTCCTCGGTCTCCCTTCCTCCCTTGTGTCTCTGATGTTCGCGGCCTCTCTCCATCACTGTCGGCCCCAGGGCAGGCCACTGAGGAGCCTGCTGAGGAGCGAAAACAGAGGAGGGGTGAAGAACTGGAAGGAGGGATGGATGGATGAATGGATGGAAGGGGTGAGGGGGTGGGGCTCCCCTCAGGGCCTCCAGAGGCAGCACTTGTATCAATCACTCGACGGGAGGAGAGGGTGATTCTGACGGATAATATCCCCCAGCGCAGTGCCTCCTCCTCCCTCGTACTCCCCTTCACTCCCACTGACCCTGCATGGGTGAACTTCCCTCCTTTCCCGGTTCTGTCTATCCATTCAGTCCATTTTTCTCTCTTCCATTGCTGCAGTGATGCACTGAACGCCGCCCTTCCTCCTGCTACTCCTCAGACAAACCTTTCCTCCTTCCTCTAGCTCGTACCCCCGAGTCCTTTTCCTTTATTTTTCCTCTCCTTCATTCGCACTCCTTCATTTTAGTTTTCTCCTCTCCTCGGTTCTTTACCTTGCTCTCAAACTCCTTATTTGATTGATTATATTTGGCATCCTTCTCTGGCCTTATTTTCATTCATAATATATACTGTTCAGCATACCCAGTGCCTCCCACTCTCTTCCATCTATGTCTCTCAGCTCCGAGCATATTGATTCTTACAAAAAGAGATCTCACCAATGTAAAATGTAATGTTGCAAAATACAGTGGCTTTCATTCATTCCTCTATATGTTATAGTTGAATAAATATGCCTTTAGTTTATGAGGTTTGTTAAGACTTTGATTTATTTGAATAGAAACTTTACTTTGCTCTTATATTTCTGCACATTTTCTTTCATGTTGACATCTGGCATGAAAAAAGTTTGGACAGAGGAGTTTTTCACAGCTTCAGATACACCTTTAAAACATTAGCTCACGCTTTGGGGTTACACATTAAAAAAACATTCTGGCTAACATTAGGCTCAGGAAGGGGCAAATAAAGATACGTCCTAAAGCTGAGGTTTCTTCCTGTTAAAAGGGAGTTTTTCTTTCCTGTTGTTGCCAAATGCTGGCACATAGGGGCCATCTGATTGCTGGAGCTTCTTTCTTTACCTTACAATGAAAAGTGACTTGAAGTGTCTGTTGTTGTTCAAGCTAGTTAAATAAATCTGAATTGAAATGAATTGGCCATGGAGGAGCTGATTACCAGTGTTGACGTCATTACTAAAGAAAAGTAATGTATTACACATCACTTGTTGCTGTTCTTAAAAGTAATGCAGTACGTTAATGCTAATTATTCACCGAAGAAAGTGTTACACTGCTCTGTTATTACTTTCTTGTTACTCTGTCATCAGCTAACAATAAACCTCAGCCTACAGCCCCACACATCAACACAAATCCCAATCCTAATGAGGACTCACATACGATATTGTTGTAGTGTTTTTTTTTATATAAAAACAAAGCAAAGACCAAATCTAGCACAGACACTTTAAAGCATCGACAGAGTTATTCCACTTCAGAAACACAAACAGGTAGAAACAGAGGCTACAAGCCTGAACGCTCATCACTGAAAATCAGGGTCCGACTGATTATCACTCTGGGTACTGGGCTAGCTTTGCATTAGCATGCTCTCTGTGTAGGTGCTTATAAAAAGTTGAAAGTGTGTTAGCAATATAATGTGGTTGTTTCTTTGCTTGATGCAGTTTCCACTTTACAACAACACTCTTGTCCTTCATCTCCACCCCTCTAAACCTGTGTGGCTATACTTCCCCCCTCCAGCACATGAGCTGAAATCAGCTGACTGTAGCGCATGTGCATTGATGTTTTGTTTCTTGGGTTTGTTTTTTCCTGGCATTATAACTGAAGAGTATTCAAAGATTAGAGCAGGTTAAACTGGGCAGCTGCAGTATTGTGGTATTTAGTATTTTGGATGGTGCAGAACAGACTGGTGAGTAGTTAGCAAACCAATGCAAACCAATTCAGAAAAGTTTACCGGGTGCAGTTTTCATTTGCCTTGATGGCTAAAATAAAATCTGTCCAAGTAAGTGAATAGAGGTGTTTGAATGTGGCCCCTGGTTCGAGACAGATCTATGGTTGGCTGAGATTTGCATATCAGCTGATGATGTTATTTGTTATGAAAATTCCACCTTTATAATGTAAAATGTCTGAAATGTCCAACAGCAGAAAACCTTAGAAACAGCACTGGTCAGCTGATCGCAGCAAATGGAAATCACAGCATCCATAAAGAAAGAATTTTTAATTATTTATTCTTTAAGTACCAGCTCCTGTGTTGCCAAATATTCAAGTACATAATCTTCCATCTAGTGCATTGACTTGCTCTGTTTGTGATTACATAGAAAGAGGTTCAGTCCAGTAATTAAAGAAAAGAAACACTACCCCCGGCGGACAGGGACTCACTGCTCCATCTTCATTTTTGATGTAAGACCTGACTTTCAGACACAGCAGCAGGGCAGGGCGCTATCTTTTCTTTGGAGCTCGACAGTAACAAAGAATAATGTTGATTACTGTGCAGTTAGTCTGATTTGTTCTTAAATGGATTTGATTTCATGGATATTTGCTGAAGCTATAGGTCAACAAAATATCACAGGGAGCTGCTCGTTAGAAATTATTCACGGTCCAAGGTTTTGACATTTCTCTTCAAACATGGACTTCCAGAGAATTTGAGACTCGTTTCTCCTCGTTTTAATGATGAAAATGATGAAACCCACCAGATTAGATGTATCCTCTGTGGCTGTCTTTTATTTTTAAGAATGAAGTATGTCGGTGTGTGTGTGTGTGTGTGTGTGTGTGTGTGTGTGTGTGTGCGTGCGTGCGTGCGTGCGTGCGTGTGTGTGTGTGTGTGTGTGTGCGTGTGTGTGTGTGTGTGTGTGTGTGTGTGTGTGTGTGTGAGGGAAGAATCACATTTTTCTCTTCTGATCTCTAAGGTAGGAGAAAAACGGGGAAAAACCTCTCACGGGTGCTGTAGCTCTTGTTCCAAGGCTAAAGGCCCACACCAGCAGATTCATGTACAGTTTAGTTAGTTAGTCCTTTAACTATAAAATAAAAAGATGTTCAGTCTGTTTAGTTTGATTCTTAAGCTTTCTCACAGCAACAGGCAGCACTTCATGTATCTCTTGCTAAAAGTGATAAATCATCCGGCTTCAGAAATAGGAGACTTTTTGCTCAGCAGATGTTGAGGTTGTGTTGATGGGACATTATGCAGATTTAAATGGAAATATGCAGGTGGAGGAAACAAAAGCTCAAATCTTTTCAGGCTTTAGTTGACATTTTAATAAACATGGTCTCATCCGCAGTTTCCTCACTGAGGACTGTAACATAGTAAAACAGGAACCCCACTAAATGTGGTGGAGGCTGTATTACACTTCCACATGTCCAAGGGAGGCCAGGCTGAGATGGGCCATCTGATGGCACAAAAGGCTAACGTCATACAAAATCAAATCATAGAGTATGATCAGTGCCACTGAACAGAAATTAGCCATTTAATACACTAAATGACTAAAGCAACTTAAAGCTAACCCTGTTAGTCAAAAACAAAACTCAAACGAAGTTTCATATGGTGAGAAAGAAAAATGACTGTGGAATTTTCCAGCGTGGAAAATGATGTGAGCTAGCACAGTAGCTAGCTACTAGTGCTAAACTTCAGCTGCTTCTTCCTGTTTGTGACGTCTTTCTGACAACGACTGATGCTCACTGAGCCCCTAAAGGACTTATTCACCATTTCTCTTTATTATAAAAGAGAAAATGACCTTCCTCTTCAAATACGGTGACTGAAATACTCACATACCGAAATTCCACACTTATGACACACTGATACCGACGAAGCTTGAAAACGCAATGATGAGGCAACACCTGGCAGTGACTAAAATCTCCCTCTGAAATCTGCAGCTGTGATCCTGTGCGCTCCTGTCGTGCTACTATTATGCACTTAGTGTGTGTGGCACTGGAAGAGGTGACAACTTCATTTTGCTGAGCATTCCTGTATTGCAAAATGACAGACAGCCAAGTCCCTAATGAACAAACATATCAGTCAAACATCAAGAGACACCCAAAGACGAACCGAGCGTTTGGTGACAGGAAAAATGATCCATCCTTTATTTTGTTAGAAAGTGTTGATTTTGTAATTCCTGACGATTCTCTGGCACAAAACGTCTCCAGAGAATTTCAGTAAACAGAAAAGTAGAAAAAGAGAAATGTTGCTGGTCTGAAGGGAAGGGATTTACAACCCAAACTGTTTGGGCCCATCTAATCTCCGTGCTTTCTTCTTTCCTTGGGAGGTGAAGCCAGCCGCTGCGGTTTAGAGCAAGACGTCTGTGCGGTGGAGTTTGGTAAAGAACATCGAGCGAGAAACAAAAAGACGACAAAGAAGAAAACAAACCCACAAACAAGTTACATGTGCGGAGCATTGATTTCTGTTTGAGTGCCAGCATTTCTTCAGAATTGCAGCACGATGAGAATACACACATACACACACACACACGCACACACACCCTGTATACTCAGGAGAATCTGCAATCTGTGCCATTTTCTCCTGTAGTGAATTATCCGTATTCCCCGTGACAGCCGAGGGCGGCGGCAAAATTTACCTTCACATCCACATCTGAGCGCCTCGGCTGCCAAGCCGCCGCCGCCGCCCGCCAAGCCTGGAAATCTGCTCTAATAAGCAGAGCTGGCTGCTGAGGCACTACTCAGTAAATATTACTCAGTAAATATTGTGCTTACCAATCAAAAACGTCACCAGTTCAATATGACTCCCTCTAAATATCAGATTGGAGGCTGAGTTATAGAGCCGCATGGCCTTATTCATTCTGCTCATAATTAGTCATTCTCCTCTCACATCCACCCGACGAGCCGATTTCCTGTGACTGGAAGTTTCTTCTCTGCTGTGATGAAAAATCTTTGGAAAGTTTCTTTATCTGTGGTGGGAATACCCCCCATCCCAGATCTCCCAGCAGTTCATCTTTTAAAACATGCAGCCTGAACTGGATCAGATTTCATGTTTTTCCTTTGGACTTGTCAGATTCCCCATTTTCAGCTCCTTAGTTATTGGTTTCAGCATTAATCTACATTTTTCACGTGGCAGTGAACGTGTCCTACCAGCAAGGACTGTGTGTGTCTGGAGCCTGACGTCTCATTCCTCTGTGAATGGACTAGGCGATGCATTCTTCCATTAACATGAACATAAACACACAGTAGACTTTATTTTGACTCACTTTCAAATATACCATCCTGCTGCCACAAATACTCACTAGAGCAAGTATTTAGCTGTTTTGTTTTGTTTTTTAAATCCCTGACATATTTAGAAGTTCAAGATTTCTCAGTATGCTTAGGCTTACTAGAATAGACTTAAGACATCCAAATCATGTCTGATTTTTTTCTCGTTAATGAATCCCAAATATTTCTGGGGACGTGTGGGGTGAGATTCATAACAATCTGTATGCACCTGCAAATATTTTACCCCCAAAGTTGGCACTAAAGAGATGGAACCATCATATGAAGGCAGCGACTATCCAAGCTGCTCATGCTGCAAACAAATACATACAATAAAATATGATGCAGAGTTTAATTTTTTTTTTTAGGGTTTGATCCAATTTTATTTATATAGGAAGGAAAAACTTCCTTTTAACAGGAAGAAAGCTCTATCAAAGCCACGATCATGGATCAATCCATTTTCTATAACCTGTTAAAGGAGAACCAATTTTAATGCAGCAGTGGCATGTGAACACATGATGTATGAAGAAAGATGTTATATATGTATACGTGCTCCTAAACTTGTATATATCAGCAGTCTTTAGAAGTCTTTAAAAGAGAGCACTATAGAGAGAGAACCACACAGCAGAGCCACAAAGCATAGAAAAAGGACAATGACGAATTTTAAGTAGCAGCCATGGCAGGGAGGCCCTGGAAGGGTCAGTGCGTTTTTACAAGGACACACTATGACACTGCAGCAGGAGCTGGAGGCACAGAGCCATGAAAAAGTGGGTCCACTTGTTGCTGAAGCACCTGCAGGAGTTGACGAGCCGACGGGGTAGATGCACCAGGGCCCTACAGTGTGCAGTGGCAGGCAGGCAGCTGCTGCCAGGAGGGATGGGACCTCTTCCTTTAGAGGAGGAATTTCAGGATGTGTTGTTTTTAGAGCTGCTGGTTGTACCGAATTCTCACTTAGGTCACAACTGGGTCATATTTGATTTTTTTTTTTTTAAGTTGGTTCTTATGTATTTTTTTCTATTTAAACTTACTTTTAATTAATGTTTTGTTTTATATTGTAAATACATGAATGACTTTGAATGACTGATTTGAGTGTGTTACCCCCTCTTTAACTGCTCTGCACCTGTGCACTCACTACACCCCACAGTCCACATTACACTGCTCCTTATTTCCATTAATGGGCATTTTGTGCTGTTTTGCAGTTTTGAGGGAGTCTGGCAGAACAGATTTGGGGCGGTACCTATTTCAGGTGACACACCCAGTTTGTTTCAAGCATCTTCATGATCACACTTTGGTTTTGTGTGTGTGTGCGTCAGACATTGCTTGTTTAAAAAGTGACCTCTGGTAAAATATCGAATAAATACCTGCCTATTATGCAGCAGGTGAGGGAGTTTTTCTGTGAGAGTTCCTGGAGGGTGCAGTTTTCATTTCACACCTGCTGACTGACGGCACTCTCACCTGGCTAAAATGCTCTGATTTCTTGCCGTCGTCTCAGCAGCTCTCCCTCAGACTGTTTGTTCTGTCTGTGTGAAGCCTCTGTAACGAGCGCAGTGGCTATTAGCCAAATGGCTGTAATATTACTCCCCTCAGACTCCGCAGTCACTTTGCTCCTCATGTTGGCAATCTGTCTGAATGTGTTCTCTGTTATTGTCTCTCCTCTCCTCCGCCAGCAGACGTTATTAGAAGGCCTTTTTTCCCCTCTGTTTTTGCATAACAGGCGAAAGCCGACACGCTAATGTGCTCCTGCTGCTGCTCGGAGCGGCAGTGAGACGATGAGAGCCGGCAGGTAAAAACGTCTTGTCCCAAACATCCGGGACAACGAGCTCAAATGTTTCTCACAAATATGATGGAGTGACGACCATTTTTGTAGACTATACATACAATATACAAATGAGAAAACACTATTCATTCAGTATCATCAGTCTCAAAAGCTCTACACAGGATGGGTTTAAGACATCTCATACCACAGTCGGTGGTGATGTGACACTTATGTAAAAGCACATGAGCCTCATTAAATCATTTTTTGTGACGTTTTAAGCAACACAACAAAAAATAAATCATGTCTCATAAGTGTTGCTGTGATCCAGGTTATTTTGTGTGTTTGCTACTCCAGTAGTTTCCATTTGAGCATGGATGAATAGATGAAGCATCTACAGCACTTTAATTTGATCAGAAGCAAATCATCACTAAAGCTTCTTAGGATGGCTTTTCATCATCAGCTGCTCCAACAGCAGATCAATGTCAACGTTTTTCAAGAGTCCCAGAAATCTTCTGGTTTCCCTGGGTGGAAGTTCGTATTTGTGGATGTGTGGGAGCTTCAAAAAAAGAAAACTTGCTGTTTTCAACAGGTTTAACTTCTTTTCAGATCACTCATTGTAGATGTTTTGACCTTTGTGTACTCAAAGCTGAAACATCCTGATGCAAAGTGTCATGGTCCCTGTGTCTCCCCGGCCAGCCCTGCTAGGCTTCATGTGTTTTTGTTTTGTTTTCATTTCCTCTCCCTCCTGCTCCAGCAGCACTCAGCCGGGGCGGAGCTCTCTTCGGGCTCCTGCCCTTGGCATGCGCACCTGCCGCTAATCAATCACCTGTAGCTTATCACCACTCTCGGACCCTACTGAAGGCAGCAGCTCAGAGCCTCTCGTCGCTGGAATATTGAATCACCACGTTAGTGAGAATCCCAGCTTGTAGATTAGTGAATTGTGTCACGCATCGTTAGTGATTGCTTTCCTTCCTGTCTCCAGATCCCCGGTCCCTTCCTGTTTCCGCGCAATCTGGTGAATTGAGCGTGAGTGAGCTGAGAGCGAGAGCAGAGTGTGAGGAGCGGCTGAGACACTGTGTGTTTGGAGCATCCATTCCTTTCCTCTTCTACCCGTGGACCCGTGGAAGCCCTTCCCCAATCCCTCACTTTTGTAAATAGCACCTGATGTATAATAAAATGAAAAGACTGAACGCAACCCGCTGCCTGCGCTTGAGTCCAAGCTGCTAGCCCCGACACAAAGTTAATTTACACAACTTGTTTTCCTTGGAAGTTGGTGCATCTCCATCAAACAGGAGGCTCAGCTGGGTTGAACGCTCCACAGAAGGTCAGGAGGATGTGGGAACGTGACAGCAACAATCCCAGTGTGTGTTCAACTGTTGCTAAATACTTTCATGGGAAAAGGGGGCTGGGAAGTGAAAGACACTGCTAAACCACTGTTTAAAAAAAACAGTACAAGAAAACATTGAAGCTACTACCAAAAAAAAAAAAAGGAAAAGGGGGGCAAATAAAAAGCCCACACACTCTCCAGACAAAGGCACTCTGCTCCAGCTCCTCTCCCTCAGCTGAAATACTCAGAGGGTGGACTGCTGAGTGGAGTCAGCTGCTCTCTGGCTCCACAGGACCACGGGTGGTACCTGAGAGTGGGTGGAGGGCAACGCCACAGGGCACAACTACAGCAGGCGCCTCAGGCTATAACAAGCACTAAAACTACAGTACATGTAAAAATGTATTGCCTAGATTTATAGATGTGTGTGATGCTTATTGTGTCTCAGACCCTCACGTAACACCTGATATTTATGTTTACCTAAATATCTCTGCAAGCAGCCAGAAGACCCAGCACATCTAGCTGCAGGCTGCAGGGTGAGGTTGGGGCGCAGCCCCTAGCAGCTGTAGGCAGGTGTTGCACCTGCTTGTGAACACAACCTGACCATCCTCAGAGCCAGACATCAGACACGAATCAGATGGTGAAGCACACACTGTAAAAGAAGAGGGGCAGATCTGACACGGTCATGAACCATCAGATGTGAGACCACAGCAAACAGGAAAATCGGATTTTACAGTTTTCTCGTGTGAGCTTATTACAGACGTGAACCTGCAACTGTTTCTCGACTGCAGATGAGACGGGAGGTAAAGTATGTGTCGACTGGCAGCTAAAGTTCAAAGATGCACCGAAACTTTTCTCTCTTCTGGTGCTTTGAAATCTTTTGTGAGGAGCACGAGAGATGAAGAGCCCTGGGTGACACACACACACACGCACACACAGCAAACAGTACAGCTCATATTGTTTCATATCAGTAGAGAGCAGAAAACTAATTTCTTATCTTTCCCCCTCCAACAGTTATTGGATGAATTCTCTGTGAGGAATTCTGCTAAAGCCTCCGACTCATCTAACTCAAAAAAAGAAAAAGAAAAAAGAAAGAAAAAAAAACTAGGATGCTTCAGCGCTGCTGTTTGTGTCTGTGTGCCTCTTTGACACACTTCCATTTTTTTACGAAACAGAAGACACTGTAGAAAGAGATTTTAACATACGAAGACTTTTTTAAAAAGTACAATATTTTCTATACTCAAGGGAGATTTTGGAAACGACAGATTTTATAGAATTTGGGACATTTTATAAAATAATATGAAGACAATTAAAGAGACACAAAGTCCACAGTTGGGAAAATTAAGGTACAAACTGAAAAAGCTGCACCTTCTTCCCACTTTGCGGTTAATTCTGTTCATTCTGTGCTCTTCTTGTCACTCACACATTTTGGTTTATAGACTTTTCTATTCTGTAAATAATATCAATGTAAAAAAAGAGCTCCCAGATTCCACTGGTATAGATATTGGTAGGTTAGATGCACCTCACCACAGGCATGTGAAGGCGAAGAGCACATTTGCCTCTAATGACTGCAGGATTTAGACGTATACGGAAGCATGAATGAAGGACCAGCATGGAAATTTGAAGAAATAATCACACATGGATGTGACTTATTCACCACCATGTTTTATTTCTCACATTTGATACCAAATGAAATATAACAACGGTTAACAGTTATTCTTAAAAAGATGAAGCAGAGACTGCATTAAACAAAATAGAACACAATCCTGCATAATTAAATAATTTAAATTTAAAAAAAAAAATCAAGATTTTTAAAAAAAAATTTTTTTCCAGTGAATGACCAAACACACCAGAGAATATACAGTGGGGCAAAAAAGTATTTAGTCAGCCACCGATTGTGCAAGTTCCCCCACCTAAAATGATGACAGAGGTCAGTAATTTGCACCAGAGGTACACTTCAACTGTGAGAGACAGAATGTGAAAAAAAAATCCATGAATCCACATGGTAGGATTTGTAAAGAATTTATTCGTAAATCAGGGTGGAAAATAAGTATTTGGTCAATAACAAAAATACAACTCAATACTTTGTAACATAACCTTTGTTGGCAATGACAGAGGTCAAACGTTTACTATAGGTCTTTACCAGGTTTGCACACACAGTAGCTGGTATTTTGGCCCATTCCTCCATGCAGATCTTCTCGAGAGCAGTGATGTTTTGGGGCTGTCGCCGAGCAACACGGACTTTCAACTCCCGCCACAGATTTTCTATGGGGTTGAGGTCTGGAGACTGGCTAGGCCACTCCAGGACTTTCAAATGCTTCTTACGGAGCCACTCCTTTGTTGCCCGGGCGGTGTGTTTTGGATCATTGTCATGTTGGAAGACCCAGCCTCGTTTCATCTTCTCACTGATGGAAGGAGGTTTTGGCTCAAAATCTCACGATACATGGCCCCATTCATTCTGTCCTTAACACGGATCAGTCGTCCTGTCCCCTTGGCAGAAAAACAGCCCCATAGCATGATGTTTCCACCCCCATGCTTCACAGTAGGTATGGTGTTCTTGGGATGCAACTCAGTATTCTTCTTCCTCCAAACACGACGAGTTGAGTTTATACCAAAAAGTTCTACTTTGGTTTCATCTGACCACATGACATTCTCCCAATCCTCTGCTGTATCATCCATGTGCTCTCTGGCAAACTTCAGACGGGCCTGGACATACACTGGCTTCAGCAGCGGAACACGTCTGGCACTGCGGGATTTGATTCCCTGCCGTTGTAGTGTGTTACTGATGGTGACCTTTGTTACTTTGGTCCCAGCTCTCTGCAGGTCATTCACCAGGTCCCCCCGTGTGGTTCTGGGATCTTTGCTCACCGTTCTCATGATCATTTTGACCCCACGGGATGAGATCTTGCGTGGAGCCCCAGATCGAGGGAGATTATCAGTGGTCTTGTATGTCTTCCATTTTCTGATGATTGCTCCCACAGTTGATTTTTTCACACCAAGCTGCTTGCCTATTGTAGATTCACTCTTCCCAGTCTGGTGCAGGTCTACAATACTTTTCCTGGTGTCCTTTGAAAGCTCTTTGGTCTTGGCCATGGCGGAGTTTGGAGTCTGACTGTTTGAGGCTGTGGACAGGTGTCTTTTATACAGATGATGAGTTCAAACAGGTGCCATTCATACAGGTAACGAGTGGGGGACAGAAAAGCTTCTTACAGAAGACGTTACAGGTCTGTGAGAGCCAGAGATTTTCCTTGTTTGAGGTGAGCAAATACTTATTTTCCACCCTAATTTACGAATAAATTCTTTACAAATCCTACCATGTGAATTCATGGATTTTTTTTTCACATTCTGTCTCTCACAGTTGAATTGTACCTCTGGTGCAAATTACTGACCTCTGTCATCATTTTAAGTGGGGGAACTTGCACAATCGGTGGCTGACTAAATACTTTTTTGCCCCACTGTAACTCTGCCTGGGCGTACATGCTCTCACTGATCATCCTCACAAATACAGAGAGTCATATTTATGGTAAATGGTAAATGGCCTGTATTTATATAGCGCTTTACTAGTCCCTAAGGACCCCAAAGCGCTTTACATATCCAGTCATCCACCCATTCACACACACATTCACACACTGGTGATGGCAAGCTACATTGTAGCCACAGCCACAGCCACCCACATATTTAGTTGCTATTGTACCCACAAATCCTGATCTATTGCATTTCACAACTTTCTAATTGCTACAACATGTGTTTATTAAGTTTTCACCTGCAATTGCTATTAAACTTACTGCTCGATGTTAGTCATCACCACCGACACGATGATGGAGGTGGAGGCAAGGGGAGGAGTGGGGCGCGTCAGGTTGTGGAGTGTTAAACCCCCTGTGGTCCGTCTGGAGGACGGAGCAGAAATTAAAGTCTCGCTAATTAGCGAGCGATAAAAATAGTTGTGGAAACGGTCGAATCTGGATCACAGTTTGCACACCGCAGCCTCAGTTCTGACACCACTGAGCTGCTGTCTGCTTCACATACAGAGAAGTCAAAACGCATTCATCCAAAGTGCTAAAAACATACTGCGCCTGGACTGTGAGAGTAAAATATGAATATGTATTTAAAACCATCGGTTTGATATATCAGGTACAAACACAGTCTGCGTTTCAAGTTTGGGTATTTTCATTTGACAATAGCATAAAAAGTGTATTTGAATATAATTTTACTCAGTTAATGATGGAGGTGAAACAGAAAGAATGTAGTAAAAATGGATATCTCAGATATCTCTCTGCAAAAGATATAAGAAATCCAGCCAACAATGAGCTGCTCTCGACCTTGAACACATCACTACAAATTCTATTCTCAAATGGAAAAATATATTTTATGTCAGAAATAAATGGCTCCATGCATTAGCAGAGGACACGGTGTTACCCCAAAGCTTCATTTTTGTCTTGGTTTAATAAAAGAGATTGCATGATGAGATTAACCTGTGACCTTTCCCTCTAAAAGAAAACAAAAGATTGATGCATTTAATAAATGTAAATACATCACAGGTCAGCTGCATTTCTGCAAACAAATTTGCAACCCATCTCTTTTCATGCCTTAATGAATAAATGATGCCGGTGAATGACGGTAATTCCCTGAGATGTGCACGTTATAATTCTCCATCTATCAGAAAAAAAAAGTGTGGAAATATGTTGCTTTGTACTCGTAATAGTAAAAAGTCTTGTTTGATCCGATTTTTTTTTTTTTTTTTTGAATTTTTACGAGTCTAAAATTTGAGTAAAGGACTTCTAGCTCCCCTCTCAGGGGGATTTATAGATAAAACATTATCACCATCATCATCTGCATCAAACTGACTGAAGGGCCTGCAGAGACTTCTTGTCAACAGATTAGGAATCACTCGAAGAGAATTGTCCTCATCATTAATATGTGCATAACATGAACGAGCCGGCACGCCGCCACTGCTGATGAACAATGAGGCCGTTTCATCTGAGTGTGACTGTGATGAATATTCAAACGAGGGAAACTCGGCTTTAAACGGTACACAGTGAGCCTCTTAGCTAAATCAGCGCTCGCTCCTTTATTAACATACTCGAATCTGTAATTATGCCCTGTTGCATGTTAGCTTTGCACAACACCACAAAAGATGTGACAAAAGGAAAGCACTGATGCTGTGTGATCAGAACCGCAAGAGCATATTTGCATTTATATAAGAAGCAGCTGAGAGTCAGCGTGTTCACTGTAAATACACTGGGAAAAAAAAGGCAAAATCATCCTGTTATTCACCTAATGAATGAGTCTAAAGTATAATAAGTGCAGTAGTTTTTCCTCCAAATATATCCCAAAAAGCCTCATTGCTGTTTACAGTCACCAGATCTCAGAGCTTATTTACTTGTGAGAGATACTCGAACATCGTGTTGGACAGCATCGTCGGAAAAACCTCGCTCAGTTGCAAAGAGACCTGAATTTGTTCTGTTAGCAGGAGGTTACCCAGCATTCTACATCCTGTGCTGTTTTTGCTTTTAGCCTCTTAACATCCACCCAGAATCTTCTGTTGGTGCACATAGGGCCAGGTAAACATCCACCCCACCCAACCCCCTTTCAGATAGGTAAGGCTGAATTGAATTTAAGAAATATAATTTTCCAGTTAAATCCACTCATTTAGCACTTGGATAAAACATAATCAGCACTAAACAGGCTTCTGGTCCACATTAGAGAAGGTGAGTACCTCAGCTTACATAATGGCCAACAGAGGAGAGGAGAAACTCCCTTTGAAGAGAAAGAAACCTCCAGCTGGAACAGGCTCAGGATGGAAATGGTCTGTTTCGCCTGGCTGGGGTGAGTGGAGCAGAGAAAGGAAGTGAGTAACAGCACACAAAGACCTAGAAGGTTCAAGGGGCAGATCAGAAATATGCTGCTCCAGGCAGAGAGAGCTGAAGTGTACACAGGGAGAAACAGAACCTAGAGGAAAAGCAAAAACTATGAGAGAAAGTTAACAGCGTGCAGCCATGGAATATGAATGCATGAAGAGCAGTGTTGGTCAAGTTACTTGAAAAAAGTAATCAGTAACTAATTACTGATTACTTCCCCAAAAAAGTAATCCTGTTACTTTACTGATTACTTATTTTCAAAAGTAATTAATTACTTAGTTAGTTACTTTTTAAAAAACACGATTTACAACCTGAATAGGTGATAAAGTGATAGATCTCTCAGCCCAATTCTACTTTTTCTACATAATCCATCATACAGAATGTAATCAAATGGAAAAGTCCCTTTTTAAAACTTTTTTTTATTAGTTTTAATCTTTTAACTTCATGCATCAAGCAAAAATGTAATTATATGCAACATTCACTGACTGGAAGAAATTTGTTTAATATTTAAACCTATTTTCTGCACATTCCAGCACATAATTTTTTTTTGTGTTTACACTCAGTCTTTCAAATAGATGCAAGTAAAACACAGCAGAAAATAAATAAATCAAAGACTAGCGGTCCTGTTGCTCTATTTTCACCTGTAAAGCAGGAGTGGAGTAGGCGGAGGTTTACCCTGGTGCAGGTGTGCCGCAGCGGTCAGTGGAAGGATACGGCAGTTTCTCTGTGAATTTCCCATTACGTGGTAGCGCACTCGGTGCTTGCTTGGAAGTTTAGGGGGGGTTTTTTCGCTGTAAAAATAAGTTTTCTTCCCACGCACAATGCTAATGGACGCTAATGTTTCTGTCACTTTTTATGGAATCAAACTTAAAGTAAGGTCAGTACTTCCACACTTTAAACGCTGCACGCTCATACTCTCTCCCATACTCGATATATGATCCACTGTTGATCTGCACACAGCTGTTGTCACGAACGTAGCACTTGCTTACATGAGACATTCTCGCAAAAAAATCACGGTTTTAGTAACGCAGTAACGCAGCGTTCCTACGGGAAAGTAAAGGTAATCTAATTACCGTTTTTGCAATAGTAATCCCTTACTTTACTCGTTATTTGAAAAAAGTAATCGGATTACCCATCTCTGATGAAGAGTGACAGAGAGAGGGAGGAGCAGTGTCCTGCAGCGTTTATGACACAGGTGCAACAATGAGTTCATTATGAAAACCTCTGACAGAAACAGGTTCAGGTCTTGATCATCTAGATGGGAGAAGATGTTCTTTCACATAAAAGAACCATTTTTAAGTATGTTCCAGAACAAATTCTTCTTAACCAGCACACCAGAATTTAAATGCCCCGATACAAAGTTTAGATGGTAAATGGACTGATTCTTATATAGCGCTTTTCTACTCTCCCGGAGTATACAACATGCCACATTCACCCAATCACACCCATTCTCACAAGCACTTTCTCTATACATAGTGCTTTCTAAGTGGATTCACACTCCGATAAATGCATCGGAGAGTAACTTGGGGTTAGTATCAAGGATACTTGACATGCAGACTGGAGGAACCATCAACATTCCGATCAGTAGATGACCTGCTCTACCTCCTGAGCTACAGCCGCTGATGATGATGTACCCATGATAGAATAGCACGCTGACAATCACAGCTCGACACTGCTGGTGTCTCTTTTTGTGTCTGTGTGGAGATGCATCAGTTTATGGACACAGTGAGACGAGCAGCACGGGACCCACTCGTCACCGACGGTAAACATTCAGTTCAGTTTTATTTATACAGCATCAAATCACAACAACAATTGCCTTTATATTGTAAGGTAGACCCTACAATAATACATAGAGAAAAACCCAACAATCATACGACCCCCTATGAGGATGCACTTTGTCGACAGTGGGGACGAAAAACTCCCTTTTAACAGGAAGAAACCCTAACCAGCACCAGGCTCAGGGAGGGGTGGCCATCTGTCGCGACCGGTTGGGGAGAGAGAAGGAAGACAGGATAAAGACACGCTGTGGAAGAGAGCCGAAGGTAAAGTAAGTGAAAATAAAAAAGTAAAAAACAAGTGCAAATGAAACTAAATCAAAACAAAGTGAAGTTGCACACACACTCTAAGAAATGAAACATGGGCTTTTTTAAAATTAATTCTTAGTTTTATGTTCAATATACTTAAAATTGTTAATCTTATGGGTGTAATTAATATTTTTAAATTTGATTTAATTAATTCTATACCGTTTTAATGTTAAATAATATTGATATTTCCAATTTATTGAACACATTTAATTAAATCCAAAGAGCCCTTTCCACATCCTTTCTGAGCATGCGCAGAGAATGAAAAAAAAATCTTCGCGCATACGCATTGACCTTCTTCATCGACGCCACAGTGTGCTTTGGCCACGTGTCTGGAAAGAGGGATTAATCACGATTCATCCGTTGGAGTTAAGGTAATTTCTTCCTATTTTTAATAGAATATAATTTAACTAGTACTTTGTGATAATATATGGCGTATATTTTTCCGGTAAATATGTGGGCAGTATGTGTTCTGTAGGTTGTAGCATTTTGCTAGCATTGGAAACATTCATTTGCATATTGTCCCATCTGCGTTTAAAATTTCATTCGAACTCCGAATAGCACACTTATTTTATTTGTTTTATTGCACTATCAAGTTAGGAGAACGTTAGCCCGAACAAGAATTGGGATACATGTGCAGTGATTGTCGACGAGTCCATACTCTGTTTCACTGAAGAGAACCGCTAGCTGCGTAGTTTGCATATCTTCGCGCATCAAGTCTCAAAGAGACCTCTGAAGGTGACCCCTGCTTGCCCCCAAAAATAAAATCAAGTATACTGGGTGGTTATTGCTCCGTTTGTTTGCTACGGTGTCAAAGATATTGGACTTTTACTTAATAGGTCATTGAGAGTTGAAGAGCCCCCCCCCCCCAAGCAAAACGACAACGGCCAAAAATAGGCCAAAACATGCCACAAAATGCTCTGCTTGGTTAGTGCTTGTTTGCCGGTAAAATGAACATTTGTGCTGCTATGGTTAACCGGTTATTAATGTTTTATTTTTCCGCGATGACGTCACGGGCGTCGAGCACGCTCCCCGTGCTTACGGGCGCGAGTGAGCGTCCGGGTGATGTAGAAGTCGTAGGAAATGCTCGCTCGCACCCGAGCATTTTGTGGCATGTTTTGACCTATTTTGGGCCATTTTCGTGTTGCTTTGGGGGGGGGGGCTCTGAATGACCTATTAAATAAAAGTGTAATATCTTTGACACCTAGCGATACAAACGATGATTTTACCAGCACAAACCGATACAAACGGAGCACTAGCCACCCAGTATACTTGATTTTATTTTTGGGGGCAAGTGGGTCACGTTCACAGACTGGGCTGCTCCGGTATATAATGGTAAACGTGCTCACAGGAACAGATTTATGAAATGAGTAATAGAAATTTTGGAGCATTTGAAATTTAACTTGTATTATTAATACATTTTAAAAGAAACAGGATTGTTCTTAAGTTTAGACCATCTCTGTGCTACCCCTTTGCATGTGTCTCACTGTACACGATTAATTTTTTCTGTTTTTCTTTTTCTCTCAGGTTGCTGGTTGTGGAATTTGGAGCTGCGGAGATTTGAGCTGTGCTCCAAAAGTGCATGTTGAAGGTACCTAATGCTTTCATATTATTTACTTTTTCCTTAATACGCAATTTTACATTTTGAATTCTCTTATTTGGTCTTTTAGGTTATCACCACAGTTCCACTGCTGTCCACATTCATGAGCAGTCTTGACCAGTACTCTGACCAGTTGATGAAGATTCTACGAAAAAAAGGAGGGGAAACAGCGCGGCGGATCACAGCAGCGTTGTCTGCAATTTCACAGGTATTCTGTCTTGTTATAATGTTCTGTAACTAATAGATTAGTTGCAGGTTGATCTCAGGTCTGGTTATTAACCTGTATTTTTAACTTTCTTGGGTCATTTTATGCTTGTTCTCTCCTGCGTTATACTTCTCATCTCGCTTTTGGCTTATATTCTGGACTTGGTCCTGACACAAAGCAGAACTAAGTAACTCATGCCCCTAGAGGCCATAAGTGCCGTTGCTGGCATTGTAGCTTTTTTCTTTTCTTTTTTTGTTACTCATTAATTGTCCAAAGGAATAATTAGCTACACTGAGAAAAGACAAAGGCAGACAACATTTCACATTTCGCCACAACTCAGTGACACAGTAGATTATTTTTTTTCACTCAAACTTGGTATAAATACTGCAAATGTGGTGGTAGCCCGCATACCTCATATTAACGTGACAGTGTGTAGTTTTTTGTCATTAATTTTTGGAAATCTCTATCAAAATGTTTTTGATTCCTTTGAACAGTACTCCTATGCAACAACACTTATCTTCCTTCTTTCGGGTGGTACACCACGCTAAAGCTGCATTTTCCACGACCCAATGTATCGCAATCAGTGTAATTGGACTCATAACTTATAATCTTTATGGGAATGAATTGGTAAGCTTCTCATTAACACAAAAAACTACTTGCTTGCAAAAAGCATGTTTAAAATTACTTAAACAATTATGAATTGGTTAAAAAACAATAAAAATTGACTTAAGTTCTGTGGGGGTCTCTAAAAACTTCAAAAAAGTAATTGCGCTGCATGTGTTGTTGTTTAGAGTTCCCGAATCGAAGTGAAGCGTGAATGCATCCTTAAAGCTGTGATTATATACCTGAATGAGAACCCTGAAAATCTCATCAAAGAGTACATGGTAAGTTTATTTTTAAAGGGATATTCCACCCCTCAGTAAAATTTTGACTGTCATAATTCCCAGAGTTTTGTAAGTTGAAAAATGTATTTTCTAAACAAGCCCAGGCATTCTCCTGTTCAGGCAGTAATCAGTTTTCTTTAAATTAGCTTACAACAATAAAGTGCATGGGAAATACTAGGATTTTGTTTCCATTCACTTACATTGTTTTATGCGAAACTAAAGAAAATGACCCTGGTCAGCAGAATATTGATAATATTATTAATGCATACTCCTTCTGCCCTCTGTCCATGTTTCATGTATCTTCTTCTTGGTCTTTATTTGGTGATAGTCTTAAATCCACATTTTTCTTTGGTCTGTTCTCCTCAATCTCATTCAGGGATATGTGTAATTAGGGTAGTGTGGACCATTTTAACTAAAATGGAGTGAATAGATAGATGATGCAAGGACCAAAATACAACGGATTTAAAATATTTCTGTCCTTTTCAGGATTTCAACGTGATGGAAGCTGAAGAGCTTGAGAGGATGGATTTGGCGTGTTTATAAAATAATCCATGAAGGAGCACAGCCTGATTACTCCCTTGAAGATGTTGGCATCATTATCGAGAGATGCACAGTCTTGCAGGATCTTCACGATGTGGCGAGCGGGTGTGCACTTTTGTTTGGGCTAATTTACTGCCTCAATCTGAGTTACCCAAAGCCACTTCGCTACACATTTGAGTTCTTCCAGAAGGTGCTCATGGGGCTGGAAGACAAAAAACTGTCTAACAAAATACAAGTGCTGAAGAACAAACTCTGCCAAAAGGAGACGCAATGACTCTTCTAGATTGAAATGTCTCCCAAAATAAGTGCTCTGTTTTACTGTTTAAAAGTTTATAAATATATATATATGTTGATCCTTGTTTGTAAATATTTTGTCATAGTTTTTAATATTTAGGAGATTTACTCTTTTGATTGTGGAAAAGAAAACATAATTCAGAAACTGAGTTTTTGGAAGTGAGGACAAAATTACGCAGATGGATATATTTTCTTGTTTCACAACATTTTCTTCAGTTTGAGTTGCTGTGGTAATTCTGCAGACTGTAGCCATTGCAGACCTACAACTGTAGATCCTGAAATCATCCTACTCCTCACTACACTGTCACTTAGTTGAAACTGGAAAGTTGTTTCAGATGTTTACATTTTATTTTACACACTTCATTTAATGTTGCATTATGCAGTGTTGTTTCCCTGTTTAAGCTTTGCCTCATTGAAGGCTTTTGTTCAAGTTGTTAAAGCAACACAATTTTTTTTTTTTTTTGTATTTACACTTCATATTAGTTCTCGTGTACCAGGTTTCCATTGTAGGTCAAGGATCTTGAGTGTTATAAATGTTAAAGTGTATGTGCAAACAAATGTGAAAAGGTTCTAAGGTTGTCACCTGTACTCAAGTTAAGTACTGGATTTTTGGTCTTAGCATTTAATTAAGAATATTTTGAGATTTGCTATATGCATTTTTTTATTGTAAAATTTATTATATAATAGAAAACTTATAATTCTGAATCCGATTTTTGGAACTGGGGACTAAATCGTTTTTACCTTTTTGTGTCACTTAACTATTTTCTGTACTGTAATTGCATTATACAGTGATTTTTAAGTTGCTGTGGTAAATCTGCAGATCTGACTATAATCACAAGTTGTATTGAATTTGACATCTTACGGCACACTACAATGTCACTTTGTTGAAACTCGGAAAGTTGTTTCCAATGTTTAAATTTTGGTCATGCACTTTAAGCATTTAATATTGCCTTATGCAGTGTTGTTCCCTGTAGAAGCTTTGCCTTGTCAAGGCTCACCGTAAATAAAGTTGTTGATGCAGCACCCTTTTTTTGCATTTACACTTTATGTAAGCTTTAGTGTAAGAGTTTTCTATTGAAGTGCAAGGATCTTGAATGTTATAAATGGTAACTCGTGAGCAAGTGTAAAAAGGTTTTTGAGTTGTCACCTGTACTCTGTAGTTAAGTGTTAGACCTTTGCTGAAGACCTCTGAAAGGTCCAAACACCTAATTACAATGTATAGATGACAACTCAGGAACCTTTCTAGACTTGTTTTGTTGATACCTAAACATTTAGCATATAGATGAAACTATTAATTAAATCATAATTAATCAAATTAATTAGGTCCAAAACGCAATCTAAATGGTGCCATTAAATTCAAATTAATATTGTCAATTGAACCTAAAGCAATACAGTTAATAAAATGAACAAAGTGTTTAAATTCTAATTAATGGTGTTAAATAGTAACAATGAAAGGAAAGCTGTTGCTTTTATAGAACAATTTCACTTCTGATATACATCACCATTGAAATTGCAGATAACAACCATATTGATTTATGTTTAATTGACCAGGTTTTGTGGAAAAGATTGCCTTAACTTTGTCAATTAAATCCAACGTTTTATTTCTTAGAGTGCAGGACACCGAGCCACAGCTGACATAGCTGTTAAATAAATAACTTGCTAATAAAAACACATTCTCAAATCATGTGCATTACTTGAATGTTCAGATAAGCTTTAAATCGGCAGGGGCAGAGATTACAGCAATAAAAAAAATAGAGCCACGAAGGACATTTAGAACTCGACACCTTCAAATATGAAAACAGAAAATGGGAAATCAGGAGCCAGACTTCACCCCCCCATGCCAATGATGAAAATTCTGATATATGGTGCAGCCCAGAGACTACAACAGCCAAAAGGCATGCTAACAAACACAAAGAAGTAAAATTGTGTAAGTCCAACAGAACAAAAGTTGAATAGTAATGTTCAATGAATGTATAAGTAAGCAGTCCTTCCAAGTATACGGGAGCAAGACCCAGAGGCTTTTATATTTGCATTATCTTTATTTTAACATGTGCTTTTGCTCTTCAATTTAAATAAAAATGAGTAATTCTATTAAAACATAGAAAAATGATGTGAAAAAACATTGACACTTTCTTTTATCATAAGCTTAAAATAAGATTTCGGTTGGCTTCATGTTCACTCACAGCAATTCAAATCTAAAAGTGAACATAAACATCAAAGCAGACGTTCAAACCCTAATCATAAAAAAACATCTGTAAAGGATAAACATGTTTTTAAAACTGTATTTTTTACAGTGTGCAGGCAACCCAGGCTGCTGCTGAAGATCTGTGGACCGAAGAGATTATCTGGATTTATCAGCTTTGGGCATTTTACCAGAGATTTTCATTTTTTCTCCATCAGTTAGATGGAAAACAAACCTGCATGAATACAAATCAAACACCCCCATTTAGAAATGGAAGATGACTGGATCAGATTTACCTTCCTGATAGCAGCGGCAAAGAGGATTTTGTTGGAGTGGAGTCCACATGGCGCTCACATGTGTTCACTGTCATCAGAAACACAGCAAAAGTGGAGATCTCCAAACAAACATCATGAAGCAGGAAGATAAGACGCAACGCAGAGAGCGAGAGAGCGAGCGAGAGAGGATTAAACAGATTAAACACTGAAGTCAAACTGTCAGAGCTGCACGATGTCTGCACACAGACCTGCAGTCCAAGCTCATACAAACCACAACACAAAAGTGTTTGCATGAAGCAAATTAATCGAAAGACAACAAATAAAACTAACATAAAACAAACAATTTAGAGTCATATTTAGAAATAAAATAGAAATAAATGATTGACGAAAAAAAAAAACTACTTGCAACAGGAGAAATCACTGTGAAATCATAAGCAGTCAACGTGGATTTCCAGCAACTCCCGTAATTACATCAGTTGTTTGTGCCGTGTGAAATGGCTCATGTAAGTGTGTGCAAAATGAAATATCATCTAGAATCGTAACTACCAAACAAATACGCGTCACTTTTTAGTTTGGATAGTTTGGATCCCAGTGAAGCAACAAACTCGAGCTGTAGGAGCACTGTGCTAGCAAGAGTGTGTATTTACAGTGTGTCCAGCTGGGTGTGTGGCAGTCTGATGCTGCATGTGTACTTGACACAGAACATAAAACAGTGTGAGGTTGTAGTGTGTATCTTGTTTGTGCATGTGTGATCAGTAGAAACTGTTTGTGTCTTCCTTTCACTTTAACCCTGCAGGCGTTGCCCTGGGCGTTCCAACCCCTGCACAAGAACTCCCAAACACACACACACACACACACACACACACACACACACACACACACACACACACACACGCCTGAATCAGAGCTGCAGTTTTTTTGAGCAGTGTCCTCCAGGTTTCATCCCAGAAGGCTGTGCTACCTGTGCTCCCAACTGATAAACCTTTAATGAAGCTAGGCTAGCAGCTTCTATCTGCTTCAGCTGAACATGGTGTAGATACAAGTTCTAGGAACTACAAAATTCAAAGCTCTTCATTACTCTGGCTGTTGTGAAGTTTGGGTTTGGTGTCACACTGCAGAAAAACTGGGAGCAAATCAGACGCCTCGCTTAGTTTCCTAGACATTTGCACCAGAAGCTTAGATGAAATCAAGACACATCTTCTCATTTAGGCAGAAGGTAATCACAGCCATAGTGCTTTCTGATATGTCCAGGATATGTCCCTCAACGCACACATTAAACAGACATAATGGATGCCTTCTTTCATTTGTGTCGTATTGAAGTAATCGAAGAACATCCTGTCTCAGAGTGATGCCGAAAAAGAATTCATGCATTTGTTGCTTTTAGGCCCGACTATTGTAACTCTATTACATTAAAAACTCCATGAAAAACCTTCAGTCGATCCAAAATGCTGCAGAAAGAGAACCGACAGAGACTAGAAGCATTCTCTATATTAGTTTCTCTTCATTGGCTCTCGGTTATATCCTCATAGGTCTGTAAGGCTGGAGGTTTATTTCTGGTTCTAATTGTCGAGAAGAAGAAGCAGAGCCTTCAGCTGCACTGAACTACTGTAATACTTTATACCAGGGGTGGGGAACTCCACGCTTCAAGCTATCGTGTCCTGCAGGTTTTAGATCTCACCCTGGGTCAACACACCTAAATCAAATGATTAGTTCATTATCAGGCCTCTGGAGAACTTCAAGATGTTGAGGAGGTAGTTTAGCCATTTAAATCAGCTGACACATCTAAAACCTAAGGACACTGGCCCTCGAGGCCTGGAGTTCCCCCACCCCTGCTTTGTACATTACAGGACCTACAGGAACCCTCGTGCCATGAAGCTCCTGGTGCACAGATTTTATGCCCACGTTAATGTCAGAGGTGGTTCAAAGAGCTACATCTCTCCCCTGTGTTCATATGAGATAAGAACGTTTTAGTGCCTGAGCAGAGATTCAATCAGAAAACCTCAGGACTTCCAGCCACTGCTCAAGCAAAACTAGTTCTTTCAGCTCCTTTCTTTCGGGTCACACCGTGGATCATCTGTCTCTCTGCATTTACATGTCCTCCTTCACTACATCCATGAATATTCTCTGTGGTCCTCCTCTTTTTCTCCAGCCTGGCAGCTCCCTGTTCAAACAATCGACTAGATTCTATTTGTGTAGTTTTTCAAATAGTTTAATATTTAAAAAGGACGACTTTTGTTTTGCTTCCATGAAAACTGGAATAGTTTCCCCAGATATCCTCTAAGGATACTAGAGCTTGATGGAGGTCAAAATGTCCATTGTTAAAATGTCCTGAATGTAAGGAAGTTAACGTTTATTCAGACAGATGCATAATTATTTACCAGTTGTTGTTTTTCACTCTTGTATTATTCCATGGTGAGCTTGTCTTCCAGATTAATCTTTTGTATGTGGATGTATTTGGCACTCTGTGAATTTCTTGGCTGACAGACAAATAACTGCTCACAGCTTGCTCACACTGTACTATCAGTCAGATATTGACAGCAGCTCCTTCCTCTTTTAGTTTTTGCTGTGCTCAAGTGAAAAAAGCCACAACGATGCTGTTGTTACTTTCTCTGCAGGAAGAAAAAAAAAAGTTGCTTGCTTTCCTTTCTCTGAAATTAAAATCCTAAATTCAGTGCCTTTGACACAGCAAGCTCGGTGCGCTGAACAAAAGAAGTCTGGAGCCACAAACTGTCTGCAAATTATCTTTAATAGCGAGAGAAAGTTTTCAGCTAAACCCAAACACCGGCTGCTTTCATTGTTTCAGTAAACTAAACCCACAAAGACTCAAAACAGAACAGCATATAAGTGATACTCGGCACTGAGATCTTCTGGTCACATTAACAGCTCTTCTAAAACAAAAAGTCAGAAATGTCAAGTAACAAAAAGCCTATTTCAACAAAGCTTCAAAAGCTGTTTGCGTTTCCAGTTTTGTTACAGCAATCTGGCTTCAACTGACACAATCCAGCATTGTCTGATCCAATATTTTTATTATAAAACAACCAGAAAAAATAAGTGACTCCTGTTACACTGATGATTTAGGCCACTTCTTGGTCATTCACACACAGAATTTAACTGTAAACTAATGTTTACTAGGTTGTCTACAACTTTAAATCAACAGATCTCTTAAAAACAATAATCAAAAGCTCGTTTTCAAAGAGAATCCATGCAGTGACTTTGTCATCAGAGTTACTGTCCAAGCAATCAAGTCCAGCAGGCACACAATCAAAACTCTAACAAAGACAAGGGTCCTGATAGCTGTTTGGACCGCAGCAGCAACACTCGTGCCCTCACAAGGAGTAAGAAGACCTTCAGAGAATAGCAGGGGCCGTATTTGAATTGCACACTTGTTTCCTGAAGACTATAGAGCAATATTCAGGCATTTTCCAGCAGTGTTTAATATCTTAGATTGTCTGTAAACTTTATCCAAAATTTAGTGCACCACAAATCCTCTAAAGACACACCAAAGGTAACAGAAGCTCTACCATCATGCACTGCAGCCTGTCTGCTCTCAGAAAATAAAGACAGAGGCATCGGAGCCTTTGGCGCTAATGTGATTTGCCCACTGAGAGTGCTTGGTGCGCATAAATGCTCCAGAGACGTCTCAGCCGTCTCTTCTGCCCAAACAGCAAGATTTTAATAAAATAGTATAAAAACACATACAGAGACCACGTTTGAGAGTTTCGCTTAAATAATGTTATTCTGTTAAGTAACTCGCTTGTGAAATATTTGCAGTATTGGAAATTCATTGTCGTCCATCTATTTTTCATAACCGCTTGCTATGAAAGTTTTAGGCTTCAGATCACCCGTGACCTGGAGCCTCCAATGGTGACAAGCGGGGTACAGCGTGGGTCCCCAGCCCGACGCAGGGGTCTTCAGATATGGTTGTTTGATATCCCAACAAAAATGGTTGAAAGGGCGACGTTATCGCCAGGCTTAGAGTTGGATGTACTATGGTGGCAAAAAATGAATAGATGGACGTTTACATTATTTCCAGTCCGTTTACATTAAACTGTGTTGCAAACAGTTCACTGTGTGCTCAGTTAGGACAGGAAATGGGCCCAACAGCTGGAAGTCACTGGTTTGAGTAACTGTGCATAGTATTTTTTGGTTGTTCTTTAATGAGAGAATGGTGAGCCAATGGTTGTTTTACACCTTTCCTGATATATATGAGATATATCAGTAAGGTGGAGAGTGCTCTGATCTGTCTTAAGAAGTGTGTTGAAAAAAAATCCAGAGTTCACCGTGGTTCAGGGGGTTGGGAAGCTCATCTTGTAACCAGAAGGTTTCCGGTTTGATCTCCAACGCTGTCCGTCTTGGTTGTTGTGTCCTTGGACAAGACACTTCACCTATTGGTGATGGCGCGATATGGCAGCCTTGCTTCTGTCAGTCTGCCCCAGGGCAGCTGTGGCTACACCAGTGTGTGAATGAATAGTGGAATTGTAAAGCGCTTTGAGGGTCTCAAAAAGCACTATATAAGTACAAGCCATTATTATCAAGTTCAACAAGTTCTTTATTCAGATCTATGGTAGTTGTTAACATAGCAACAACTGTCTTTCCTGGAAAACGGTTCAAGACATACAACCATCCATCATAATATAGGTAGATTAAAAAGAAAAACTAGACTAAAAATGAAATAGATAAAACCCAAACAGATGAGGGCAGATGGAGCCAGCAGCTCCAAGCTGCCTGATTGGCTGTATATTTATAATAGCAGCATGTGCACGCTTTGTGTGTGTGCCGTTATTATAAAAATGCAATCAGACTTTAAAACACGCAAAAAATCGTTGCAGAATGCCGGATTAACCTGTTGCATCAACATTACGATCCCATAACATACCGATGGACATAGCGAGGTCAGTGGGCTGGTCCCAACAGCAGCCAGTGTAGGGACTGAAACATGGACACAAGCTACCGTCCCAACTTGTCTCAAGACAACTATAAATCCTGCTTCAAAGAGACCAGCCATCAACAGACCAGCTGTTGGCCTGTAGTCTGTAAATGACTACAGACCAACAGCACTCACAGCAGTGATCATAAAATATCTTGAGACACTGACTTTGATTGATATCAAGAAATGGCACAAATAAAAACACAACTTAAAAAACATCTAAAAATAGTCACTGTGAGTCACTCTTTGGTCGTTGAGGTTTTATTTTGAATATTGCAGAGTCTTTATCCTATAATATTAAAAACTGAACTGGAGTTTGCTGATAACATTGCTGTGGTTGGATTTATATCTGGAGATGCCAAGTCAGTGTACACAGATGAGGTGCCGAAGCTGTGTGCTTGGTGCTCTGCTAATAACTCAACGCCAACAAAAGCAAGGAAATGATCACTGACTACAAGACGCAGAGGGTGCTCCCGCTCTGCATCAGTGGGGACTGCATTAGGATTTAGATTCATATAATTATTAATTAAAAAAGGGCAATTTCTTTGCAGCTTACCCACACAAACTACAACCTTCTGAAGTCCATATCAGTGAGGATCTCTCTTGGTCTGCTAACATAACAGTGGTGCTTAAAAAAGATGGTGTTTCTTAAGTATGGTGTGGACGAGTTGCACAGAAGAAAAGCTGGTGTTGTCCTTCTACTGTTCCACTACTGACACTGTACTAATGTACAGCACCATAGTTTGGTATGCTGGCTACTAAGTGGCATACAGGAAAGCTGTGCAGAAGGTGATCAGCACTGCCTAAAGAACCATAGGCTGCCCGCTGCCCTCCCTACAGGACATCTTCAGGTTTCGGTGTTTCAGCAGGGGAATGAAAATAAACAAAGACACTTTTAGGAAGCTGTCTGGGCTTTCACAACTCATGTATTCAACAACTGAGTATAATAGCTATTCTGTACTGAATGGCATCTCTTTAATACAGTCATGTCCTAAATGTGCAAAAGTGTGTGCTGCTACTATTACTACTACTACTAATAATGTGATTCTTTATTTATAATAACACTATTATTACATTGCCACCTAGTCCTGAGTTCCTGAGTTGTGTGGAAGCAGCCTAAGCAGAGAAGCCACCTCCTCCAGCTCATCTGGGAGAACAATGAGGCATTCGTAGCCCAGCCTGAGAGAGACGTAATCTCTCCATCGTGTCTTGGTCCTCCTCCGGAGCCTCCACCTAGTAGGACATGTCCGGAACACCTCACCCAGAAGGCGCCCACAAGGCATCCTATTAGGAACCACCTCAGTTGGTGTCTTTTGATGTGGAGGAGTAACAGCTATACTCTGAGTACCTCCTGAATAGCTTAACTTCTCACTCTGATTCTTCAGAGAAAACTCATTTTATCTGTTACATCATTCTCTTTGTCTTTACCTAAAAGCTTGTAACCATAGGAGAGTACAGGGATGCAGATCAAGCAGTACATCAACACCTGGATTTAAATTTAACTCTGTACAAGTCAATCTGTCAATCTCCCACTACTCTATCCCAACACTTGTGAACACAGGACCCCAAGATACTTGGAGTCAACCATCAATAAATGACATACATAAACAATCATTTCTAAAACAAGCATCATTTACTGTAAGTATTATTTACTGGTGGTGATTTCGGAGTAAATAACAGGTGTCTCTTGTAAATGAAACATTGAGTTACCTGTACAAATAAAGGTTCAATAGCAGAAATCCTGGATCTGCGGCTAAAACCAGTTTCCATCCCCCAGGCAATGAGTCAGGTAACAAGCAAGACCATGTACATGCAGTAGGTAAACCCTCTGCGTTCGTCCCCCTGTGTGAGACCATCAACGCCCCATTTTTTGACAGACAAATACAATGTCTTACCACGTGGCCGACTCAAACCACTTTCTTTTGCTGCAGCTTCACCCACTTCCTGAAAATTAAATGAAAGTTGATGGATAACTCTGTGAGTACTATAGGAGATCCAATGCCCATCACAGGCATGAGGGCAAGAGGACACAGTCCTGCTTGATAGTCTAAACCAAGTGTAAATCTGACCTTTATAGACCCATTCCCATTGTAACATTTTGGAGAAATGTGAGAGGTGCCTCATATATGTTGTAGATTTTTTATTTTATTATAGACCTGTGGTGCAACCAGCTACTGTCTGAAATGTATCAACAGATTTCTGCTACATAATAGACAAATTATGTAGAGGTAAATCCGATGTAGTGGGTGAGTGAGTGAGCGGGCAATCTGAATGAAGCTCATATCGAGACAGTTTCATGAAAACAGGCCCTTTTCCCCACAGCAAAACATGAACATGATTGTATTCCATTTATAGGTGTGCTGATTCCAGTGTCCTGGCAATGACTTGCTGAGATACGTCATGCAAGTGAGTCACTGCAAACAAAATCAGTTTTACCCTCTCTTCCTGCTTAGAAAAGCCAAACAGCTGTCGTCCAGCCTGAAGTAGTAAGAAAGCAGGAACAGAGGCTGAGATCGTGACATTCGTGCATTTGTGAAACATCGTGCTGCTGCAGCCAACTGTGAAAATGATGACCTGCTATCCCCACAATGCTTTTATAGTGAACACTGACAAACTGTACCAGGTACATTTAAAAAAAAAAAAAAGTCTTAAAAAACACAATAAACAATACAATAAAAAACAACAACATGTTTTTCTAAAGCCATCATACAAAAAATGCTGTTTCTATCTTACCCGCTCAACACCGGCATGCAGACTGAAGGCAAATTTGTAGGTAGCTCAGATGGAAAAGAAGAAAAAAGTTAATTAAAATCAGTGCAGTGAGCTTAAAGGTGAATGTTAAAGAAAGGGGGTGGGGGTAGGGGGATGTAGGTGACGAGGTGGAGGAGGCTCAGCTAATGAAAATAGTCCCTGAACTTGATTTCCTTAATCACTGCATGTCCCTCTTTCCGTTAATTGAAGATAATTATAGGATTTTAATTTTCTTATGTAGGTTAAAGAGGAGAGTGAGAAGTCAAAGTAGATGGAATAACTGATGCTGATGAAGATGAAGAGGCCAACCGAGTCTATTAGTGACGCACACAGACGGATCGGAGCGGCTACGTCAACATTTAGTTTAGATAACATTCATTAAACGCTGGCAAAACACTGTTATAAAAATCTATCTTCCTGATGTTCAGAATCAGTACAGCAAACCTGACATTTAAAAAAAATTCATCTTACATGCAAAAATGAAAACAGGAAAAAAAACCCAATTACCTGTGAAAAGCAGCAAAATTCTCAACACCTTAAAGATAAAAATGAAAACAGCTCGGGTTGTTAGTTTCATTTAGCGAGAGTGTGGAACCGAAGCAACGTCCAGAAATAAAGCATTTCAAAAAGAGGCATAAATATATTTTATTTTGTGGCTATTCCATTTTTACTCAGATTTTGCAACAAACAATTCAAAATAGGAGGCTGTGCTGATGTAAAAGTATGGAGTTGTATGATAATATTTTGGATTTGACGCAATGAATAATTCTGTTTAAATAAAAATATGCTTATTGTTGTCATTGAGGTTTGTCAATAACTTCTTCCGACTGCTTTTTGGATGAACGAAATCAGCATATGTGACATTTTGGTTTTCTTTTGTTTTTGTATAATTTAATCTTTGTACTCCATGTATTATATGAATTTTGTTAAAAAATATTTAACATTTAAGGTATTTAGTTAACATTTAACTCAGAATTTGTGAACTGAGCCAGATGTCAATAGGTAAAATCATCTAAACTGAAGTTCTTTTTTCCATAGTCAAACTATGAACATGATTCGGTGCTTATTTACACTTGCACTACTGATCTCTTTCATTCAGAGTTTTATGTTTTATTTGAAACATGAAATTAATCAGGACTTCTCAGGTTTTGGCAGTTAAATCAGCCGGTTTTAGAGGTGCAAAGACTGAAATCTTAAGGTTAAATTTATCTCCTCTGAAAAGAGTCCATAAGTAGCTGATGCGCATTTCATCCAGTTACTCTAAAGTCAGTTTTGTCTGTATTTAACCCTTTTTTAAAATTTAAAGATTTACCGGTCTGAGGAGAGTATTGAAAAACAACACAGACTTTAAATGGCTAAGGTGTTTTGATAGCTGTTTCTGTAGTGTACAGCCATTGGCTTCACTCAGTTTGAAAGTTTGTTCTTTTTCTTCCACGTTCAGCACGGCTAACTGAACTAATGGCACAAGGGTTTTCACAGACAAAATGTCTGAAACAGCTTTCTGATGTGTGTAATATC